>NC_064546.1:1059375-1412500 GCF_023856365.1 Brienomyrus brachyistius | reverse complement strand
TAGATGGACTTAATGTCGTGCATTTACTGCTATCTACTTTAGGTCATATAAAAACACTGCTCGACAATCCATTGCGTATATGGAAGAGATAATCAGGCGCACTAGTTTATATAGAGATTGCGAATGTGTAGGGCTACTGCAGCATAAAATTTTATTTAGTGCTTAATATTTTCGTTGAATAATAACAACAACGCATATCGCAATCATTCCTTAAAAAATTGTACAAAAGGAAATAGTGCTATCCCGTTACAATCCTTGTCATTTCTGCCATGCTACTTTAGTGTATAGAACATATTAGCATTTCCGTTCTTCACATTAGTAAACAAAACTTCGTTTTTCTGTGCAGGGTTTGCTTATAGATTAGAATGCTGGGCGTCGTGAGGGTGGCTCATTGGGAGTGAATGTGTGAGAGGGAGTCAGAAAATGAAAGAGGCGGCTCGCTATGCACGTTGCTGTGCGGTGACTAATGCGCTCGGAGCCGGTGCAAGGAGGAAAACGACAACGGCTTAGTGGAATTCTGCACCGGCGGCACATCTCTGTCATGAGGCCACATTGTCCTTCACTCATGTGGGCACAGCGCATTGTCCCCGTTTGTAACGGACCTGCAGCTAGTCCGGAATAAAAGCAGCTCTTAGAAACCCCTCTTGAATTAGCTGTTAGTGGACAATATGAAGTCCGCTGTTCGCAAGAATTCAAATGGCAAGCTTAATGTCACGGATGACTGAAGGCATGCAGTCTCATAGCGCCCTTCATCATCACAGTTTTGCACGTTTTGGAAGACTGAGCAAGTTACACAGTAATCTGTCATCATACCCCGGACTGGCTTTTAAAATCGGACGTTTTAACCTGCTTCTGTCATGGAACAGGAGATGTGTCATGACACAAAAGTGAAAATAGCATGTTAATTAATTTAATATGGGAGCTTAATTGTGAGATAAATGAGAGATCGACTAATTATCGACTTATTTATGTACGCTTCTGTTTGCACGTTTTCTAAGTTCTCGTGAATTAACTTCATTATTGGTAGTCTACTAAGAGACATGAGTGTTCAGGTCAAAGCATCTTGCCAGTAACTATATAGGCGTAAGCTATACCGTTCGTTTAACCGATAACTACAGCCAATAGATTTGTGTTTTGTTGATCTCTAAAGAAACCAGGCCTATATCGATAATAGTAATTAATTACTCTAGGCAATCGCTATATCAGGACCATTTTATAGTAACCTTTCATCAAATCCTAACTGATTTCACGGAGAGGGATTTGTCTTCCACATATATATAGACGTACAAATATGCACCTGGCGTATTCATTGAAACTTCCATTATTAACTTTGATCCACAACTTCAGTCCAAGATCTATTTATTCTCTTTGATTGTGTTGCAATTTTACTGTCAGTGAAAATAGTCTTATAGACAACGTGTATATTTAATTCACAGTAGCTTTTGCAGGTTAAAACGTCGCGAAAAGACATCTAGTTTACATAAAATGGGAAGCATTTGAATTTGAATCTATAGTACTTTTGCTGTGTGAACTTGATGCCCCTTAAGTGTTGTTTTATTGTTGAGCTGACCTTCACATTTCACGTATAAATAGGAGGAGATTGCATCTTGCAAATAATTTTGATGTAGTACTTTTGTGTGAGGGACAGCGAAGCACCACGTATCCACCATCAGCTGACATTGTGCCTTATGAGGTACATGCTTAGTGCTGAGATGAAACAACACGTTTACTATAGGCGCCCCTATGCAGAGTGGTTTTGCTTTTTGCTTTCCCATTTAAACAGTTTATTAATTTGGTCCCGTTGCCTAGAAACAAAAGTGGAGGCTGTAAAAAATAAAGACATCAGACAGAAATATTAAGTGCTTTGTAGAACCTGACAGACAATGGTCAAACAAATTTGCAGATAAGCCGGATGCTTTAATGCTTGAACACAGCATGAAGTTTACAGTGGTTTTCTTTCATAATGAAGGGAGTGCGGTTTAATTTCACAGGTTATGCTTACAGGACCACATTAAATTCCTGATTATGAACAGAATATCTCATTACAAACTGAGTAAAATGGTCCTTAATGCGACGGTTTTTTTTCGCATTAGTCGTCACAAATCCAGTTGCGTTTTATTCTTGCTAAATGCCTGTTTTACAAGCTATGTTAAATGCACAATGCAGAAATGCTGGTTTCAAAATATAAAATATTTTTTCCATGTGAACGGACGAATTTGGTATAAATTTGCGTTTTCCCAAATTAACAATATATCACTCGATGGAGATAATTCAACAATTCAGATACTTCAGGAACTACTCACTTTATTACAAGCGAAGTCATTCAACCACTCGCTAATAGAAATTTTTGAACTTCAAATCAACATTTATGATGTTTCATATACATAGGATCTTTGTATCATAATCATCATGAAATGTGGTTCCGATCCATGGCAGTCTGCAGAACTGAATCACATTAGAAATCATTATAACTAATCATTATAACTAAAACTATGACTTAATTGTCGACATGAGAAAATCGTCAACGAGACACCGTATTATTTCCGTCTGTATCTCAGTATATGCGCAGATATTAAGATTTATTCACAGTTGTTCCCCATTTAAACATGCAGGTTCCTACACAGTGCTCGTTCTTACCCTGAAATTTTCCAGGAAATTTGTTTAAATGGCTAAATAAAATTGTAAGCTGGATAAAAACATAAGCTAAGCAAACCAAATCATTACAAAAAAAACCTAAATATTTGGTAAACAGCTAACATTACTATCTAATGCTAACATTATGGCTAATTGTGAGGTTCAGGGATTCAGTTTTAGGGCATAGCTGACGGTGACCAGCTCTTTGCTAGCTTTATAATGTTTAATTTTACATCATATCTCTTTTTGACTGTTATTACACGAATTACCAGGGTTTGCCTTGAAGTCACACGTCGCACGACAGGCCTAAACAATTAGGCTGGGAATCGTTCATTTTAAATCCACTGCAAAAAGTGTCACATACTTCAAGTGATATTCCTCTATATAAAATCTCCGATAGGTACCTTGCCTGTTGCTTTCGGTTGTTTCTACAGGTAGGAAGTTGATTTGAAGTCCTCAGGGACTTCGCTGTCCAGTTTGCAGATCACCTTGTAGATGGCCTTCTTCCAGGATGGGTCTGAGTCTTTGGCTAGGGAAATAGCGCTGTAAAATTCATGGAGGGTGATCTCGGCCACTTCCAGAAATCTGTCGGGCACCTGCAGCAAGGGGTGGGTATGAAAGGAAATACGGTCTTTGTGGTAAACAGGAAACATCGTATATCAGTTTTCCTTGATTCTAGTTGGGTTCTAGTTGTACAACCTAAAGTTCATTGACATTAAAAGGCAAATCACTGCAAACATTTTGACTTGAGTGGCTGGATCGATGTTGTCAATCATCAAATGTTATCATTTGATAAGATTGATATTTTCTGTCCTTCTTTCCTGACTGTTCACTTACAAAACATGAATAAGGTGTCTGAACATGAGTGATGGCTATTGTGCCAAGATGCTGCATAATGTTCAGAATAGCCTGGACCTTGTTTGAGTTTCAGGCACCTGCACTGCCATTGGCTGGGAATCTGGGGAGGTTCTTAGGAGAGAGGAGACAGTTTTGGGAGGGCGAGGAGGGGAGGGGGTGTTATATTAGGAGGTTCAGAGCAGTTGGCCGGATGGTTGTTGGGATAAGTAATTTTTTCTACTCTGCTCCCAGCACAAAGCATCCCTGGGAAAAGAATGTCTTGATTCCAAGGTAAAGACAACTGTCTGGGACATTTCCCACCCTCAGAATCCACAGCGTCTTTTTCACCTTCCGCATCAATAGCTATCCGGGCCTCGCTCAGACGTGTCCACCTCCCTAATCCACCGTTGTTTTAGTGGCTTCCTCTTCCCACAGTCTGATAAAGCACCAATCTCTGGTTTTGATAACGTGTTTCAAAGGCTGCTTGAGCCGCAGGTAGCCCCGCCCTCTAGGTCCACTTTCTGGGCAAGTTAACACACAAAGCCAGACTAGACAGTGGTCTGCTTTCTTTAACCAAATTATCTTCCACAGAACAGAACATTCCCCTTCACGTATTTCTTTGGCTTTGCTAGAAGTTGAGTTGAAACATTCAGTAATGCTTTGCATTAATTACACCTTCATAATGCCTATATAATGCTTTCATAGAACATTCATAAGGAGCATGTAAGTATACCTTAACATCCTAACACCCCTTAACAGCTTTAGTATATGTTAATAACATTTTATGATAATAACAAACATTCAGTGTTGAGGAAGTTATTCGCAAAAGTAGTGAGTATAAGTAGTGAGTCACAGAGTACTCAACTGGTTAATTGAAATAAAATCTTGGTCTGGATTTGTACTTTCTGGACCTGAACTTTTCACCTGGTTACTTTTGTGATTAACTTCCCCAACACTGCAAACATTATAATCATATAATGTATATAAAAGCTGTTAAGGTATGTTGGGATGCTACTTATGAATATTCATAATGAAGATGCAGTTAATGTAAAGCGTTACGAAACATTCTATGTCAAATCATGAAAACTATGTTTGAGATTTGCTTTAGTACACAGTACGATTTCTTGGGAAGAAGGCTGCATTTTTTTTTTGCTTTCTTTCTTCAGCATTAAAAGTATGTCAGGCGTCACGGCAAAACCGCATGAGAGACCACAAGCAAGGCAGAGGCCTGTCACCCTCAGCCTACCTGAAAGTCGTTGGCTTTGTTGTAGTGCATGTTGAGGGCTCGGAAAAGCTCAGAGTCCCTGGTGACGGACAGGTCCTTGGTGCCGCCGACACCATCCATGATGGCCTGCCGGGCAAACTTCTCCATCTGGATGTAGTAGAACTCGCGGAAGTTGCTGAACCACTTGATGAGCTGGGAGGTGATGCAGCGGTTAAACTGGAAATGCAAAACAAGGATTAGGGGTGCAAACGGTTCCAGGGCATGCTATAAAATCAGCATGCAGGTGAACGTGCAGGACGTATGGTTCAGTTTTGGGTTTCTTTGGTCTTCGAAACTGGTTGAAATTATGCTAGAAAAACAATAAAGTCAACTCAAGTTAATTTTCAAAATACAGAATATATTCGCCATCATTCCAGTTACATTTTCTAGGCAAATCTGTACTTGTCGTGACACATGGCGCAATAAACAGTACGGGTACTTTGATTTTTCTATTGACAATTTTATTTAATTATTGCTCCCTTTGTACCTCTGATGTAAAACTGAGAAGTGCAGGCAGTATTGTTCATAGCCCTTTTGTTTTCCCAGCTGTGTCACTTTTCTCGCCACCATTTCACCTCCTCGTTTGGCTGACTGAATTAACTTCCACATTTCAGAGCTCCCGTCTCTGCCTACCTCTGCTACAGACCCCAGAACATCGGAAGCCTGAGCCTCGGGGTCTGTGACTTCCTGGTCCAGATTAGCAAAGTAGACACCCAAGACCCGTGTCTGCCTTTGTTATTTTCCTCACTCTGTAAGCGTAAGTGGCACGTTGGCCTCTCAGTGACTGATTGGATGAGCCCACTCATGGGGATTAGCCATCCAGGTTTTTTGGGGTGACTTCCCACAGGAGACCCACCTCCCCACTGCAAATGATTGCCTAGGTCTCATTGCTGAGGGGGAGTCGTACTCGGAGCCCCCATACAAAATGCAGGTTTTCTCTGGCTTGTTGCATCTCTGTTCAAACCGTCACTTGGTTTGATGCTGAGTGACATTTAGCCTGAGTGACATAATGACCTCCCCCCACCCCAGCTTGCCCAACACGCCGGGGCTCATGTGGAGGAGGATCTATCCTTTGTGTTCACGTCTAGATAAAGATCATGTGATTTCCCTACCTGAAGGCCTTTCTACTACTGAAGTCTCCAGTTTACCAAAACACCCATTGTGTAGCGAAACAGTTACAGCTGTATTGTTCACTGATTACACAGATATATCCATATAAATATTTCATACACCTTTCATTCTCGTTACATGTAGCAACTGTAATAAGACATTCATTACTATTAACTGTTTACTTAAATTACCATAAAATAAAATAAGCATGAACTATAATTACTTATTACAGTGGAACTACGGTCTAAGAGGTTTATAAGTAAATCCCTTTAGAGGAACTGCAAGACGTTTGAGGAACATGTTTAATGCGAATTAAGTCTGTAAATATTCTGTTGAAGCTGATAAACCTGTTCAGCTGTTATTTCTGTTGAAGTAAAACTGTAAGCTGAGTTAAAGTCTCTTCCAGGATAGTAAATATAATCTGTTTCTATTGAGCTGAAACATCAAACAAAGACGGCCACACATCTTTTTTCCAGAGACAAAAGCTCAAGATCGCTGGTGTTTTCAAGATATCTGGGAACTCCAGAGGATGAACGCTTACCTTCACGTCCGGGAAGAAGGTTTTCAGCACGTTGGAGCTGGGATAGCGGGTGTAGAAGAACATAAGCTTTGCTTTCTTCAGGTGGCTGGGGGTGAGGCCTTCCTGGATGTTTCCTAATGTTAAGGAATCCAGACGCACCAGAGAGCTTCGTGGCCCCTGCCTACATACGATATCCACTCTTTTCTTGGCCGATACGGATGCTGATCTATCCCCTCCCTGATTCTCAGCGCACTCTCCGGCCCGTAATTAATCACATTACAGGGCGAATGGAGTTGACGGCCACGGAACATCTCGTGTGAGCTGGCGAAATGGCTTCAAAAATTAAATTACAGATTTTAATTAGGGACGTCCACGTACAGCCATGCTGATGCCTGGAAGAGACGGTCGGTGTATTCGAATGGTAACATCTGATTTATTGCTTTTGCACCCCTTCCAGCGTAAGGCGACAGGTGTATAGACAGTGTTTTCGTTACAATTTAGCTGTAACAAATTGACAGATTTGTTTGTTTAACAGGCAAGTAGCTGCTCTCTAATTATAGTTCGGCCTATAAAAGACATTCCATATTTAGTTATAGTCTTTATTTTTAGTCGCTAGACTTTATTATGCTTAAATCGGATAAAATTAGAAAATATATGAACTGGAGGTATGGCCAGTAATGAGATGCAGTGCTATGAACTGGAGGTATGGCCAGTAATGAGATGCAGTGCTATGAACTGGAGGTATGGCCAGTAATGAGATGCAGTGCTATATTGGCAAACAGAAACAAGTGCATAGCTCCTGAGGACATGCTCTGAAAAACAATGCAAAAAGGTCACTATAAGGGAAAAAAAGCATTTTTATTTTTCACAAACAACCAGATCTGACCTTCAAGGTACACATCTCTTACGCTGAAGACATGTAAGTGTATTCTGAGTGCACTTTTTCAAGTGGGAAAAAAACAAGAGTTTCCTGAGCCGAAAATGCTGCTTTTTCTGCCTTTGAAACACTGGCTTTTGTTCCTAACAATTCTTATCAAAGCCCTGTATTCCTTTTTATTTGTCTTTTTCCAGACTTAAAGTCATTACTCCGCTCAGATTAAAGAAGATGCCGTAATTTTCTTTGGGGTTACCAAGATCAAAGGGAAAATTCTCCTTGAAGTCCAGACTACTGAGCTCCTAATGCAGCTCCGAGCTTCGCCGAGTCATTTTTTGACTGGGGAAGGAAGAAAGGAAAATTGCCATTTGTTTGTTGGTTTGCCTTTGTTTTCAAAGGCACTGCATGGCAATAATAATAAACTTGAGGACAGAAGTAAGATTATTATAAACGAGTGAGAGGCTGAACAAAAATCTGCTCAGATATCGAAAAAGGCTTTTGCGAATGATTAGCAATCTTACTTATACGAGGAGAAAGCGAACCATATATTGCATACCGCAATTGCTTTGCTATGCAAGGGGAAAAACGGAATTTTCCATAAGCTGTCAATGGACATGTATACTAAGTTGCGTTATCTTTGATGCTTGTTGTAGGGATCATATATCATATGACCTGGCATTATCAGGAAACTTATCAGAAAACATTAGGCGATTGAAATACGACCTGACAAGCACTCTGCCATTTCTCTTGGCCCTGAAAGGATATGTTGAGCGACATGTAGGGGTTCCTCTCTGCCATCGTCTGTGAGTCCCCGCACTCTACCTTGATGGTGGGGAGGCTTAGGCTGTCCACCATCACTTGCCCCATGGTGGCGGGCTGGGGGCGATGGCCCATGGGGTTGGAGTTCACCTTGGCTCTGGCAGCGATGGCGTCCCACGTCAGGCTGATGGAGTCCGACGAGGACCTGTCTACGGGCGGGGGCAGGCAAGAGAGGCTCCCAAAGCTGCTGTGTGGGCCGTACTTCAGGAGGTGCCCTAAAATCTGATTCTCCTGGAGGGGGGAGCAGTAACTGAACTGGAAAGGAGCGTGGGATAATGGGTAGGGCCTTTTTGCTACTGGGCTCGCTGTAACTGGGTGGCTCATGGGTGGCTTGCGAACGACTAACGACAGCGCCTCCGTCTGGTCTTCGGGAGTATGACCCTCGGGGCCTTCATAGTAGCTGAGGGACCTGTGAGTTCCTTCTCCGTTGGCTTTTGATATCTCTAGGGAACTTTGTGTTTTGGTCCTTTTCTTGAGCTCTGGGGCCTGTGATATGTGTGAGGGGCTCGGTGGAACCAGTAAAGTAGGAGAGAACTTTTTGAAAACCAAATCGACACTCTCTGCTATGGCTTTGGACAGCTCACACTTTAAAGCTTCCTGTAGATTCCTTCCCCCTGAATGGATCATTACTTGTTCACTGTCTGTCTTGCCCGACTCCCTCTGATTCTGCAACCTTCTCTCAAACTCCTCGTCCAGGTCCGTGTGGAGTTCACACTCGGAGCTGTGCAGTGACTCTTGGTTTTCCATGACGTCGTCGCTTACTGCAGTTCCCACCATGACTGTTTCATCTCCGTACTCATGCTCTGAATCATTTGGGTTCTGCGCCTGGAATAACTTCTCCTGGAGCTGCCTGAGGAGGTTCTGCATGGCGTGGAGCTGACCCCGCAGGCGGTGGCACTCCTCGTCCTTGCTGCTGCGACCCCTGCTGGCTGAAGCACTGTCCAGGTCCTGATGCAGTGGCAGCCTCTGTTTCCTCTTGTTCTCTTTGTAGGTTTCTCTGTTGTCGTGGCTCTCCTCGTCAGCCTGCTCATTGGCCCCTAGGACCCGCGCACTAGGGGAGCCCGCCATGCCCCGGATGATGTTCTCCACTCGGGCACGCTTAGCCCGGAGGTGCTCGTTAACAGGTCTCTCACCCTCAGAGCCACCAGATGAGGAGGGCCAACCACTAGGAGAACCAGGCTCTGTCGCGCTGTTCCCAGAAGATGTGCTGTCTTGGTCTTCTTGGCCTGAGTCGACTAAGGCTGTGGTGGACAGGGTGGTAGCTGGCAGGTAGAACAGGCCATCATCCAAGCCATTTTTGCTCTGGATGGTCTTCCTCAGGAGTTGCGAGATAATGGATCCATTGGAGTAGCTGGTCAAGGAGTCATCATACATCGTTCTGTGGAAATACGGGTGGGCCAGCTGTGGTTTATCCTCTTCAAGGGTTCCCTTACTGCCCTGCACGCTCCGGTCGGATAGGCTGAGATTCATGATCAAAACGATTCACCGCAGACTGACCACTCTATCTGCGGGCGCCTTGTTGCAAAGACAAAAAGGATGGATGACAATGCGAAAGAGAATTTACTTTACCTTACTCACACAAAAAAAACACATTTTCCCCCGCAATGCATTTAATTCAGGAACAGGGGTATAGTTATAGATGAATGGATGGGGGACTGAGTCTTAACCCCCCCCCCCTTCCTAAAATAGGCCTAACGACGCCCTTGTTCAGGACCATGTTACTAATGTCTACAGCAAGGTGCAGATTTTCCATAAGAGTAGCTTTCCAGATAAACTCTCACGTTTATAATATTCTGCGTTTTGTTGTATGTTTGCATTACGATGACGAAATTTCATCAGTAATTACAAATAATGGGAGAGTAGAATTTAGGAGTTTTACCGGCATAATATATAAAAACTTTTTCCTTCTTAACAAACGCACCAGTGCCCGGCACACTGAAAGTCTGTCCAAGACAGCTTCCCTCAACACAATAACTTCGGGGACACTCATCACTCAAAAGCGGACACTTCCGCAGTCCTGCAGTACTAGTGAGCATGGTAAAATGTGATGGGTTGCATGAATGACCACTGACCTTGTCCCCTGAATCCGACTAATTCATCGGTGTTACTTAACGATTTAAAATGTCTCAGATAGTCAAAGCTCTAACCTACAGGTAGCATACTGTATATAAGCGTTTTCTTATTTAAAAACGTCTATTTCTCATACCTTTTTATTTAGATTTCATACATTGTCTTTTGGCTGCGTTAATGAATTAAAGTTTAGAGAATAAGTCCGCAGCTGCCATGCCATTAACAGGTAAAATTCAGAATATATTTTCTGTACTTTAAATATCCTCTTAAATTTTCTTAAGTTCACTTTAATAAAAATTAAATTGAGTTATTAAATATTAACCATAGAGGAACCCCCAAGGATCCTCATTCTATCCGTTAAACCACTCAATATAATGAAATGGAAGATGAGGAGTTTTACGGAGGGATTTCTAAGTAGAAAAACATTGCGTTCTCTCATCTTGTATTTTAAACGGCATTCTGAAAACGATAAAAGGTTTAATGAACACCATAAAGGGTGCTTTAATTGAAATATGAATTGCGAAATATTTCCCGAAGACCGCACCGAAGGCCAGTTTTTATTCCTTTACATTCATTCGTTCTTTGACCTTTTCAGTGCTTTCATGGGTGCTGAAAAGTTAATACTCGAGTTTCTGAAGGTATCCAGCCATAACTTTCAGTGACAGACTCGACTCCGAACACATCGTTGCTCCTAAAGAGAAGGAATTTAAAATGGCTCTGCGTAGATTTACGTTATCACTTAATCACGCACCTTAGTCACAAACTCATATGTTTCTACTGCCGCTTTAGCAATAAATCCTTGTCCATCTCAATCCCTGTGGCAAAATTGCATGGTGTCCATACTGTATGGCGAGTTTTTTAAACTCAGATACATTCGTTACCTGTAATTAATGATGCAGTTGCATGGTGGCCTCTTTGGGGGGTGAAAAAAACGCTTTACACCAGTAGGAAATAGCATTGTAACAACCGAGCGTCAGTTGTTCTTTTTCCTTTGGCTTTGTTTTAATAACTAATGCAATTATTCTACAATATGTAGAGACTCAATGGCTTAATAGCTAAATTCTAACTTCAGTATTTACATACAGAAACAGAGTAGCAGTCTTAAGTTCACCCTATTTTGACCAACCGAAAGAAATGGTTTCTATAGTCTTATTCTCTTAGAATGACAACATTAGAAAACATATTTGAATACTTGGCAGATGTTATCATCCGTACTGCAAAATGTTATGTGACTTAATATTGTGTCATATATTGTATGGGAATAGTCCGAAAAGATTTATATTGACTTGTTAATTCAACACAACATTCAAAGTTTGTGGTAGTTATTATTGAGAAGAGAGTTATAGCCTAAATCAATTTTAATAGTTGTGCTTCCAGCGAACTCTGGGGAATTTCCCAGCAAGTTAAATGAATGTGTTCTGAGCAAGTTTTCTGACATATAAAATAAGATTAATAACCAATTTAAGCTTAAACTAAATCCAAAACCCACAAATTATTATTTATTCAAAGGTCCCGGGGTTACACGCGGAAATTCGCGACATACAAGGTCATTTTCGGAACTAAAAGCTTAAGTTAAAAACCTTCACCTTACCACATATGTCATGAACACGTACAAGTCAATCGTTTCTTGGTTGTTTCAGAAAGAGGAAACAAGAATGTCATCGTCGTTAATAAATAACTTAACTTCCCAAAAATAAAACAAACAATAGGCTACCCCCGGTGGATGAATTGATAATGATGATTTACTACGAATAAAGTTTTTTAAGCAATAGTACAGCTGTTTCAATAGTTATTTTTTATTATCTGAACGCCTATTCAAGTTCTATCTTCTTCAGAGCAACGGTTATGTTTAACAGTTCCAAGAAACTAAAAGTGAAAAAGCATATAGTGCCATTTACGTCATTCCTTTAAGTTATTAAACTTTGACAGCTCAGTTTCAGAAATGCGAACCACCTAAAACCTAGAAAACATATAGTCATAAACCTGGGTTTGCCTAGTATGAAATCCCAGCAAATTTTCAATTGCAATATAAGATTTTTGTGGTGCGTGATATTCTATACTTGTTACAAAACGTCGACAACCTAAACCCTATAGGTTATAATTTGTAAAAACTTTTCAGATTAGCTTATTAATGTAGTACCTCTTAATGAATGAGACTACGGCATCTTCTATAATAAAGCACAAGATGGTCACAAGAACACGGAGAGAAGAGAGTGAATAAAGATCGCATCTTACCTGTAGCTTTGATGGGAAGGAAGTGATGCTGGTCCAGAAGTCAGATCGAAATTAAAAACCTCATTTACCGTGGAGTGAGAGCATCCGTGAGAGCCACTGAATCCACAGAAGGCGCGCGTAGGCGTGGCTACCTGCTTAGGGAAGCGCCTGCACATGAAGCTAAATGGGCTAGCCATCTGTAGTAAAACCTAGTAAGTTATTTAATTTGTTTGAATTAGCTTTCAACTATATGGCAAATTAATAAAATATATAAGAATGAAATTGATCAGACTCACAGTAATTACTTGTAATATATATTCAAGATCAGGTAAGCAGTTTGTGATTTATATCGTCATGTAAAATTAGACTTAATGCTAAATCAGATTAAATTACTGCAGTTACTAGTTGCAGTACTTATAATGCATATATGTATAACTATACATCTCTATATATACCGTACAGATATACGGAGGATGAGATTGGTCTGCTCCATTCCCCCCCTATCATTCTCTCCCGTAGATGGTTCGTTCCGCGGTGCTTCCGTTCCGCTCGCGCTGAGTGACGGACCCTCCCGTCCGAGCATCTCTGTGCGGCTCGTGCGACACCCTGGTGGCTGCTGTAGTTCTAGGCGCTATGTTGTCCCACTGTCGGTGTTTCACACGCACCCTTGGGCGCTCCCTCTCTGCGCTTAGCCAGGTAGGCGACGTTAATTAACCAAATAATCCCGGAGTCGAGCTGTATCGCTAATGTTGTCGGAGAGTAATTAGGCCGCGGGTAGGCCTCACACGCCGACCCAAGGACAGGGTGACACACCTTCTACGAAAAGAAATGAAATTTTTTCTTACAAGACACTGGGGTAGTGGAGTTAATATGGGTCTTGGGGTGTAAACATCTATGCTTAACGAAAGGCATTGGTGGGTTATAGAGTCAAAGATCGCTGCCTTATAGAAGTGCCCTATGTCCCGTGGCTAATTAGCTAGCCGCTAGTAGGGAAGTTAGCGGGTCAGACCGTAGGTTAGGATATCGTGAGGTCACCTGAAAACTTTCTCAGTTTTCCCCCATACAGTCACACAGACTACACGTAGGTAATCGTTTTGTACTGCATGTCTTTCTGAATACCAAACAGACATTTTTTTAAAAGTCTTTTAAAAAGGTAACTCGTAACATTTTGTGACACATTGTTTCATCTCGGTGTTGCATTACTGCATGTCACTAAAGGACAGAGACGCTATATGGGGACGTTTGTGTGGGGCTGGATTACTAATTTTAGTTTAAATGGTTTGCCTGTTGCAAACGCTTAAATACATTTGCAGCTAATTTGAGATTAAAATGTCTGGGAACAGTCACATAGTGTCTAGTGTATTGGCTGCCATTATCAGTAGATGGATCTACAGTTGTGGAATCTGTGATCATGACTGGAGGGGGTACTGTCAGGTTGGCCATATCCATATGCCCCAGTTTATCTGAACTTGTGATCACTTGTATTCTTACTTAGTGGTCATTCCAACAATCCTGATGTCTTTTGTTCTTATTTGATTTGAGGTTTTATTTATTTATGAAGGATTTTGTCTGGAGGGTCCTGTGAGTGGTGAAGGTATTTGTGCCGGAACTGAGATGCAAACCATGAAGTCCATGGTCCAGAGTGCACACCGCCGTGCGTAACAGCACAGCCTCCACTGACTGGGGCCGATGTACTCCGCCCCATTGCCAGGAGCGTTGCAGCTAAGCTGTGGGAGGAGTTTGTAACTCCCTGACATATTAATGCCATGGCAGTAAGAAAGAAGTCAGTTTCACTGTAAGAAAAAAAACTCTGTATGTAATCACTGGCCTCTAACTATTGGTCAGTTTCCAAGAACAGGGCTGAAAATATAAAAGTTTGAGCTCACGTAGAGCTCACTGCCGATTCATTGCCACTTGTTCAATTTTGATTAATGGTACCTTTATTATAGTCTGACTGAATTGTGGGATCACCTTGCATTTAATTTGACACTGTGTTCTGGTTTTAAAATATCATTCACTGATAGTTGTTATACTATTGCCCAGTGCCTCTTAGTCTCTGAGACTTGAAAATGTCAGATAACTCTAAATGCGTGCTCCACTGTTTCACACACTTGCATTTACATGCATTACATGTGCAGGGTTTACGCTTTACTTTCCAAACATTTCAGATGTAAATAGATTTTTCATTAAGCTGTATTGATAGTTTGTGTTGCCCAACAAACCCTTTTTTTTCATGACTGTATTGATATGGTCAGGGTCAGTTGTTTCATTTCTACAGTAAAGTCAGTAAGAACATGGTGAAAGTGATATTTATGTGGTGAAAATTCCGTAATATCTTTTGGTCCGGGTAAAATGTATACAAACTGGCTCTTCCAGTGTCTGGATTCCAAAGTACCATGATCTAATACTGCATTCTTCTGTAATTCTGTATAATGGAATTGTCTACTATTCCGGTGCCGTTTTGCGATCTATACTCTTTGCCATTTAATGAATCAAGCAAGATCTTTCTCTTTTTGTCTACTAAGGTGAACTTGATTCTCGTTGTGAAATGCAGCTTATCAAGGGCTGTATTCATTTCTTCATAAGGGATTTGAATGTGCAATTTTCTATTAACCAGTGCACTGATGGAATACTTCTTGGATAGTAGTATGTTTGGAAGACAATAAATATGGTCTAGTTTTTTCTGATTTGAGTAAATATTTCAGCAAGAAATTTTTAAATTGCAAATATCATGCAAAGTTTAAAACTTCAATTAAATTTAAATGATGCTAGATATTTCTCTGTCTGATGACCTTTTTTTTGGTGGGGTGGGAATGGGGGGCTCAGTCTATGGAATAATTGCCCAGTCTTTGTATACGTATTTATACTGCAGAATTTGACCAGCAACAGTTGCTCTATTTGTAATTTCTGTTCTATTTTTCTGCGGTGGCCTTGCTATTAATATAAACACTCTATAGGGGCTGTTTGTGCAATTAGTCTTTGCTTGTATGACACACGCTTAATAAATACTAGAGAAATCTTCTGATACTGTAGCATTAAAAAAAACTATTTAGCTGTGTGCTTAGTTATCCTTGCTCAGCCATGTCTCTGCGCCAGGTTAATATGTTAGCCATTGGTATTTGCCGTGCCATTCTGTAATCGTGCGATTGCCCCGATGTGTCTTTAATTGGAGCTTGAGAATTTGTTGTGTGGCCTCATTGGCACCATTGCAGCTGGCACCATGATAACGGAGCAATTTACCTGACTTGTTTTGTTCAGTGTGTCCAAGTATGACCTTCCACCATTCATATCCCTGAATGCCTGTACATACATTTCAGTTCTCCATTGAAATATGATCACTACATGATACCTGTTGGTTATTGCGCAGTTTTGCGATGGCTTATACAGTCCTGTTTCTAAATTTCCAAATACACATTACCTGCTGCTGTTTTGCAGAATGTTGCGAATGTTTTTCTTAATATTGGTCACATGGTTCCAGGTTGGACATCACTCCCCCATAAGGGGTGTGCATTAAAGGCGCTGAAGTATTTTCTGAATGTTTATCTAGCTGTAAATCTGGCACTTGACTGATCTGGGTATTTATTGCAATGTGTCGACTCCATGAAGTAACACTTCTGTTTGACAGGGTCATAATGTGTTGGGGAGGAGGACTTTGTCAGGTAAGATGGGTTAAACTTACTAGTGTTTTTTAGAAACCAAAACAATAATTACTAGGACTGCGCTTCCATAGTACACTGAGTGAATAATAGCGTGCTTTAAAATGCTGTCGAGTTTCATTACTACCCCCTTTCTGAAATCTCATTTGTCATTGTTTGCTCTGAAGGCCTCTTAGCTGCTCGTCACGTCACTTACAAGGAGAGCAGATTGTAAGTGTTTTTCTCAGTATTCACAATTGTGACCAATTATAGACTTTTGAAACACTTGACCCCAGCTGGGATAAACTTGTGTGTTGTGTGGTTGTTCCCTGTCTTTAAATGATGATGCAGTGGTTAAGAGCTGTGAAAATGTCATAAAATTACGTATATATTGCATATCCTGCTGTGAGAAATTCCATGGAATCTGCAAAAATGTACATTTTTATCAGCTTTCTGGACACTTTCCTTGTTTCTTTAGTTTTTGTTTAATTTTTTAAAGATTTGTTTGTTGAGAGATTTGCCTCCTGTTAAGTTGTGGATTGTAGAGAAACCCCCGCTGAATTCTGTTTCAGGGACTGCGTCAGCACATCCAACATATTCCACATTCGTTACCTAAGGACGTCAGCAGCTTACAGTAAGCGACTGGCTCTTTTCCTTGTGTTTTTATTGCAGTACAGTGTTTCTCATTTGGGTCCTCGGGAACCAGTCCATGTTTTTAGAAGGGAACTGGGAGGCAGTAAAAATCTGGACTGTCCGGTTGAGTTGCTGGGAAGGTGCAAAAATGTGGGCCGTCTGTCCCCCCCCCCGAGTACTGGGTTGAGAAAAACTGGTTCAGTATATACATCCACAGTATCCAGGTCCACAGGTGAATTTCCTGTTATGATTGCCTTCTGTTTCTCTGTTTGCCTTGACAGGGAATGAAGTGATCACAGTGAAGACGCCGGCATTTGCAGAGTCTGTCACAGAGGGGGATGTGAGGTGGGAGAAAGGTAGGGCTCAGCCTTGATGTGCGGTCGCCATCACCCTGCTGCCCCGTTCACCCGAAGGGACCGGGCTCATTTTTATCTTCCTCGTTGCAGCTGTCGGGGACACCGTCTCTGAGGATGAAGTGGTGTGTGAAATCGAGACCGACAAGGTACGATGGAGTTTGGATGCCTGGTTTGCTGGCTTCTGTGTGCCATTTATGCAGAGCAGCCAGACTGAGCCCGCAGGCAGCCGTGGGGTGGGCAGTGTCATGATGGACAAGTGAGCACCTTGTATAGAAATGGAGAACTCAGTCGTACAGCTTCGACAATGCTTTAAGTATATTTTAGAGGGATCTGGAGTCTGACATATGATAATTCAAATTAAAATGGTTAAAATCCTTAAACGATGTGAATTTTAGTTCTACTGACAATGTATTGATTTAACTGAAGTACTAATTTTCTTATATTTAGCAGTTTGGATTTTTATTACTTCATTGTATGCTCTGAACTGAAGTGACTTAATTAAAATGTATTTATATAGTTAATTTGAAACATATTTAAATATAAAAATATATGATTCTAGCCCCCCTTACAATGAGCTTGTTTTGCTCCCCAGACTTCAGTGCAGGTCCCCTCCCCGGCTGCAGGCGTGATTGAGGCCCTTCTGGTGCCGGATGGAGGGAAAGTCGAAGGTGGAACCCCACTCTTCACGCTCCGCAAAGGAGGTCGGTTTCTCTCTGCCGGCGTTGCTCAGCGTGGCCATCCTGTGACGTCCGCGCAGTTAGCTAGCCAAAGGAGAATGGCATTTGCTGTGGCTTTTTGGCTAATTGCAGGCTAGCTGTCACCATGTTAGCAGTATTGGCATGGAGGATGTCCCTTGCTCATGAGTTGTGCCTTCCAGGCCCCACTTAGTGTCGCAGTCATCGGAATATGGCAGATTTCTAAACGCTTAATGTGTGTTCGTCTGTTTGTTGGCAGCGGGCGCTGCTAAACCCGCTGATGCTCCCCAGCCAGCTGCCCCCAAAGCGGAGGCCACTGCAGCTGCTGCTCCTCCACCTCCTCCTCCAGCAGGGGCCATTCCCACCAGCATGCCCCCTGTGCCTCCCGTGCCAGGGCAGGCCGTCGACACCAAGCCTGGTGCGTGTTCCTCTGTGATCGAGCGCGAGTGCCCCAACCCAGGGTTCCGCCAGGCTGACCCTTGTCTTTTACCTTGCAGTGTCTGCGATTAAGCCCACGGTGGGCCCGGCTGCTCCAGCACCCCAGGCTGATGCCGCCGTCAAGGGGTCCAGATCAGAACACCGGGTAAGGGCCAGTTCATGTGCCAGAGCGTGAGATCCTTGCCTCTGCAGGTTCCCGACTGGTGTGAACGTCACCCAGCCCTGCAGCGGGGCGTTGGACTGCTTTGGTCTGAAAGGCCTACATTTCACAGACTATCTTTAAACTTCCTGTTCCATCTTACACTGTGGACGTTCATGTCGTTTGGTGGGGGGGAGGGCGGGCTGGCTGTGCAGTGACCAGTGCATCTCACCATGCTTTGAAGCTTTTGAGTATGATCTCACTAGTCCAAAACCAGCAGCTGGATAATTTTGAGTGCTTTTCTGTGCCCCCCCCCCCCCCCCCCCCAATTCTGACGTTACAGGTGAAGATGAACCGCATGAGGCTAAGAATCGCCCAGAGACTTAAAGAGGCCCAAAACACCTGTGCTATGCTGACCACTTTCAACGAGGTCGACATGAGGTAGCCCATTTTTAACACGGTTTCCTTTCTACCAAACCGCCTCTCCATTTAATATCAGTCATAACACAAAAAATTGTTTTTTTTTCTATAAAGGAAGTGAGTGGTCTTCAAATACCAAACGAACTCTTTTAATGCCCCCAGCCCCATCCGCTGTAATGGGAGTGAACGCCTTGCAACTTGCAAGATTAAAAACTGATATGCCGACAAATTTTCGCACCAGATTTGCACTCGGTGAAATGGGAGATCGCTGTCGCATGCTGGGGGGGGGAAACACTTTAGCTGTTAGCACTAATATGTATCGTCGAAGGAACACTTTTAGCGAACATTTGCGTGGGTCGACTCGCCCCAGAGGAAGAGCTTTGTGAAACATAATACCTTCTTAAACAGGCCGATGTAAATATTTGGTCCTAATGCCAGTAAAACAGATACAATTGGTAAAACAAGCTTTATTAATTTATCAGGAAATGTCAGCTATTGTTTTGTCCCCCCTCCCCTCCCGTGCCTGAAGACCACACTCTCTGCTTTTCTTCCAAGAGCAAACATAGGTGTCATCTTTCATCTATTTGGGGTTTGCTATGTGTCGTAATCCAATTGGCATTGACGGGCCAGAGGGAGACTTCCCCAGGACCACCGCTAATCCAAAGGCCAAGGAAGGAGCCAGGTTAGGAGGGCACAGCGAGGGCGGCGGCCCGCAGAGACCGGCCCGCTGGCTGGAAGCACGGCCTGAAACGGAATAGGCTTTTAGGGCAAGCCAATAGCATTTGTCGGGTTTTCAGAAGTGAAGATTTTTATCGCTTCTTCTCTCCTTTCTCGGAGAGTGCGTGTCTTGGGAGGGGCTAATGCCGTTAGCAGAGTAACCCTAGAGTTTAAACGAAGTTACAGGCAGGAAAATAAACAATTAAACCCCAGTACTTGTATTCCTGTGTTTTTTTGTTTTTTTTTTTTTTCCCGGACAAGGAGAGATGAACCCAGGTCGACCAGGTACCGATGTAATGGCCTCATCTGCTGCCAAGGCCCAGAATGTTTGGCACAGTGGTGGAATCTTTTGATTGTCGTCCTTTTAACTGGCCACATGTGACTATGCTGCTGTCCGTCCCCACAGCAACATCCAGGAAATGAGAAAGGTGCACAAGGATGCCTTCCTGAAGAAGCACGGCGTCAAGCTGGGCTTCATGTCCGCCTTCGTGAAGGCAGCCGCACACGCCCTGGCCGAGCAGCCTGCTGTGAACGCCGGTATGGGGCCTCTCCTCCCGGCATCTTGCTGGGCCTATTGGTTCTGACTGTTTGTTTTCTGAAGATTTTACTCTCTTCTATGGCTGACCCACAAACCTCCCTCTTCCCCCCAACTTCCCCCAGCCTTAGAGAGGCCACAGTAGTTTCATGCAGGTGTTTGATCTGCTTACCTATTCTCCCATCGCTCTAAAAGTGTCTGTGGTCATTTTTCCCCCCACAGCTTATACTTGGGTTTTGTTTTCCTTTCTTCAATCATTTTTGAACTATTTACAGCTGTATGTGGGCTTTTAAACCTTGTGTTTTAGGCAATGCTTCAAACTACTTAAGTGAAAAGTAAATGTGTAAAATTCTTAGTACTGGCATGTATCATTTCTTTCATTTCGCTACCCAGTTATTGACGACACTACCAAAGAGATTGTCTACAGGGATTACATCGACATCAGTGTGGCTGTAGCAACACCAAAGGTAATGAACAGGCTGATGCTGAGAAGATCCGTCGTTTGTGGCCTTGGGAGCTGAAGGTCGGCCGCACTGTTGTCCTGCTCTGCCCTTCAGGCTCGCTTACGGGCTGCTGAGAATTCTGGTCCTGCTCACATTGAGGCTCCTGTCTCCCTCGCAGGGGCTGGTGGTTCCGGTGATCCGGGGAGTGGAGGCGATGAACTTTGCTGACATTGAGAAAACCATCAATGAGCTGGGAGAGAAGGTACCCACCACGAGGCTGGCTCTCTGTTAGTAGCTGGTGCTGCTTTAGGAATCATTGGAATCAAGTGTTTAACTCCCCTGAAATATGCCTTTGGGGTCATTTTGACCCCAGGGTAGGTGTGCAAGTTAAAAGTCCGCATTTCTACTCAGGCACGAAAAAATGAACTGGCCGTGGAAGACATGGATGGAGGAACCTTCACCATTAGTAACGGAGGAGTGTTCGGCTCTATGTTCGGGACACCCATCATTAACCCGCCGCAGTCTGCCATCCTGGGCATGCACGCCATCTTTGACAGGCCTATGGCTATAGGAGGCAAGGTCTGTGAGCTCAGCCGAGATCCACATTACGGCACGCTAGACTACCAGGAGGCCTCTAAGTGGCGCTGTTTTCCCCTCGCAGGTGGAGATCCGGCCCATGATGTACGTGGCGCTGACGTACGATCACCGTCTTATTGATGGCAGAGAGGCAGTGACTTTCCTGCGCAAGATCAAGAGCGTGGTGGAGGATCCGAGAGTACTGCTTCTGGACATGTGATCTGTCCAACTAAATTAAAGTCTATTTAAAAGCCACAAGCAATGTCACACCCCCATCTTCTGTAATGCATTTGAATAATTGGATTGGTTAAAAAACAAAAAGTGATTTTGAATATTCTGGTACCTCACCTATCAGTGACGACTGTGGTTTGGCTTTCTGCATGGATTCTAGTGGCGAAGAGCTTGGTTATAATGTACAGTATTGCCGACCATTTTAGTGGACTGGGTGTATTCTTAGTGTAAAGACTCTGGGGGTTTTCGTTTATTTTCTCTTGTTCTGGTCCAGCCTATTCCCTTTTCTCATTATATTTGAGACTATAATTAATCCAATATTTGCCTAAAGAATAATGACAGCAACAAGGGAACGTATGAACCACAGTTTTTTAATGCTACCACCGGAAACCGTGCTATTGAACCCTGTCAATTCTTTTTTAAATATTTCACTACATGGTCCTTATGTAATGAAATTATTTCATACGCACAAGTTAGCAGCGTGTCTTTCTCATGAGTTTCGCTGAGTCATCGACAACCTTGAGAGCAGGTCCATCTCTGCTGCATATGGTCGTGGGTGTATTTATGAAAAATGAAATTTTAAACATTAAAGAAACATGCAATTTATATATGCTTTTTTTTTGTCTAAGTCTGCCCCACTGTTTGCGTTGCTGGCTTATGAAGTTCCGTCCTTTAGTCCTTTGTGTGATTTTAATGAAGTGTCTGAATTCTCCCTTGCAGTATCAAGCTGAATGTTATTGCATGCAGGCCCATACAGCGATGGGAACGACGGCCACCGTCAATGACACTCGCGGTGTATGGTCCGCGCCATCATGTGACCTCTTGATATTTTAGAAACCACTGCTTCCTAAAAGAAAAAAAGGTATCACCCATTTAATATAAATACATGAGACATCCACCGATCTTGAGTCTGAACAGAGGATGTGGTTTAGTGACACTCTTAGTCTGAGCTCTGGTGAAAGAATTAGGTGGGCAAATCACATGACTCTGACTAGACTCCACTCTCCTTGAGATTAACATTTTGGTGTGAAAATTGTGTTTTCATGTATTTGTAGTAGAGGTTACTTGTGACTTGGTGTGGACACAACGCTCCAGAGTATTAATACCCCCCTCCCCCTCACACGCACACACAAAGTGTTTATGAGGACAGTGTCGGGCAGCAGCAGTTCCTGAGGACTTCGCAGCCCTGTGACTTTCGCTCAGACTGATTTACACCTAAGACACCAGGTGATAATGACTTCAGTCATACCGTGTTGTGATGAGACGAACCGGAAATTTATCACACATTGTAACCATCGAGGACTCGCATGAATGTTATGTTCTAACGTCGTACCCCTGGTTTCAGATAGGTGAGAAAGTAAAGTATCTATAGCTGTTCGCCATTAGCCCTCTGCAACAGCGGTTAGCTAACGCACCTGCCTATGAATGCAATGATATAATTTAAACCATCTTATTACGTTAGAGGCAAGTAGAGCCACCCAGCATCCACATTACATGCTGTGTGGAGCTGACAGCACCTTCAAAAAACTGGTGGTACTAAGATGGAAATTCATTAAAATTGGCATCAAATTATCATAATAAAAGAGAGCACTGTAAAATAGATAATTAGGATAAATAGGTTCAGTATGCCGTTCGTATTTATTGACTTGTAAAGCCACTTATAGTTGCATTAGTGACATGTTGAGTATGTTAATGTAGCCTATGTCTTAAAAAAAAGACACGTTTGAAAATCCAGCAATGCAGTGGTTACCTTCTGTGTGTGTTCAGGCAGGTGAAAACAAACAGTTTATAAGAGATGTGTTATTACATGCAGAAGTTCCTCTAAAATATTCTGACACTGGAATGGCTACACGAAACTGCAGTTCTGCTGTGGTTGATAGTGTAATGTTTGAGTTAACTGTCCCAATATAAATAATTCAGTAATATTGGCTTGTTTCTTATATTTGGTCATCTTTTAGTCCCCTAGAGAATTGGAATGTATTTAAACTTAAATACACTAACAGTTTGAACAACACATGCATAACCTCTTGAACCAAGATTTAACGTTTTCAAGCAGAGCCCCCCCCCCCCCCCCCCCAGCATTTCTTGGTTTTTCAGATTATCTGAAAGCCATATAGTATTATAATTAGCGCAGTGTGACTTGTAGCAGAAGGTTAATTTCTGAATGACTGTAATTCAAATTCAGTTACACTTAGGCCTAATGTATTTGTGTAAGCAGGTTAAAAGAAACATTAATGCATTTTTATAATGTATCGGATCTAACTGAAGCAGCCAGTTTCTGATTGTGATGTGATTTTAATTAATTCCAGTTTCTTTATGGAAATGCTTGCTACTTAACTTGATTTATCTTGTCCTGATATTCAACACAATGATCGCAGGGAACAACTTAAACTGTGTTGTGTAAAGACGATATCCATCCATCCATTTTCCAAACCGCTTATCCTACTGGGTCGCGGGGGGTCTGGAGCCAATCCTGGAAGCAATGGGCACGAAGCAGGGAACAACCCAAGACGGGGGGCCAGCCCATCGCAGGGCACACTCGCACATCATTCACACACACACGCATTCCTACAGGCAATTTAGCAACTCCAATTAGCCTCAGCATGTTTTTGGACTGTGGGGGGAAACTGGAGTACCCGGAGGAAACCCCACAACGACATGGGGAGAACATGCAAACTCCACACACACGTGACCCAGGCGGAGACTCAAACCTGGGACCCAGAGGTGTGAGGCGTAAAGACGATATGACTGGGTTTATCTCGTAGTCCTGTTTCCTTCTTTAGGTTGATTGCCGTGGTCCCTCTAGCACAGACAGTCTACACAAACATGGCCCAGGTGACCTATTTCCAACAGGTCAACCAAGTATGACTAATGCAGACCTGAAACTCAAAAAAGACAGACCATCGATTGAGTGAATATCCATCCATCCATTTTCCAAACCGCTTATCCTACTGGGTCGCAGGGGGCCCGGAGCCTATCCTGAAAGCAATGGGCACGAGGCAGGGAACAACTCAGGATGGGGGGGCCAGCCCATCGCAGGGCACACTCACACATGCACACCTGTGGGCAATTTAGCCACTCCAATTAGCCTCAGCATGTTTTTGGACTGTAGGGGGAAACCGGAGTACCCGGAGGAAACATGCAAACTCCACACACGTGACCCAGGCGGAAACTCGAACCCGGGTCCCAGAGGTGCGAGGCAACAGTGCTAACGACTGCACCACCATGCCACCCCGCAATTAACAGACATTGTCATTTAAAAGTCCCATCCTAACACATGATGTAATCTATTGAAAAAAGCTTTAATTTAACAGTAAGATCAATTCCACCAAGCAATAGACTTGAGCATATCTGGACAGTATGCAGTGAACTTCTGAAAACCCGACAAGCAGTATGTTTGCCACGAAAATGAACAAGTACCACACATTGCTTTCCTCATTTTTGTTGTTCTTAATGTTCAGTATTTTTAATGCCATTTCCAGGTTGTGTTACATATTACTCAAAAGTATTATGGTGTGTCAAACCAATTAATGAAAATGACAGCAAATATTAAATAAATGCTTGAAAATGTATACTTTATTTTTTATTATTGAATCATACAAGCATAACCAGAGTGGCATTGTTGTTTGATTCATCGACTCCCATTGGGAGGAATTTTGCCTGTTTGTGTGTCTTCTTACCAAAGAAACACATTATAAATACTTTCCTGAATATATCTCAAAAACTTTACATTCACTAGACATTTCATTTCCTGCTGCCTTCATAATCTGGCACTTCGCCAACACACATGGAGGTTTAATTAGATGTCATTTAATTCACTGGAAATCAAAGACTGCTGTCTTGGATCATAGAGGGTCAGTAAAGTACTCAGCGTCTGAAATAAGATTACATGCAAGTCTGGTATGTACCTGATATTTTAGTCACTGAAGGTGGGGAAGCATTTTTGTGAAACTCTTAAACTGTTTACCTTTGACCAGCAGTTAAACAACGAACTGAGATCTTTAGCAGAAACAAATGTACTTGAAGGAACTTTTATTCAAGCTTAAAAATTGTAATTTTTGATATAAGTAGTAAAAATTTTTAAGGGACAGGAAATGCAGTTCTCTTGTAGATAGCACCCAAGACACACTTTATGGCATGCGGAATAAAAGTTATAAAAGGTGCAGTCCATTTTTCCCAGCTCAAGTTGAAATGACCAAATATTTAGTGAAATGAATAAATAAGCACTTTCTGAGCAGTATGTCAGCATTAAAAATGGCTCATCTCACCGTGTTCCACCTTTCAGCTCAAGCAAGCTTAAGTAAAATCTGAAAATTCTGGTCTTTGTGAGGAACTGAAACCCTATAACGTGTATCTCATGGAGAGTTCCACAGCCGCACTGTAGTTCACCTTGAGAAGTTCCTATCTGAAGCATGAGAGCAGCTCCAAATGCCCAAGGTGCCCCACCTATTACCACTAAAGTCACAACTGGAAATACAGAAACGCCAGCCAGTATTGTGTGTGTGATCGCAATGACATTTCTGGGGAAATCCCTCCATGTGTGTAGCAGTTACTTTGCTTAAGGTGCTGTGTCACGTATGCCAAGGCTAACCCGTGCTGTGCGTGTGTAGGAGACACCACACACTAGGAGAAGCAGGTTACTTTGTGACCAGATTAGCAGGAAGTGGATCAGCCTGTGGCCTGAGGAAGGAGGGGCACATGACATTACTCGGGAAGTTCTCACTTTTGAACACGTCTTCACTAACCCCCAGACCATTATTTGGGATTGAAAAGTTCCTCCTTGATGTTGTGAGATAACTCTCTCAGGTTTCTGTGCTGCACTGTGTCATTTCCTATATATTCTGGTTAAACCGTGGATTTTTTTCTATGTATAAGCCTACATTTCAGGGCTTATTTATTTTTGTTATAATATTGTATCATGACCTTTTTTTAAAAAAATGTCTTTCATGAGGACTATCATCCTTTCCATGTACTGTTGCTGCTGGACTAAGGAAATTTCCCCCATCAATTCAGTCAAAGACTTGGTTGGGTGGGTTGTTCTTCATTAAAACCAATGTTGTATGGCCATTGAGCTGTATGGTTATTCTACATAAGAGCTTGCGTGAAAGATTTCTGCTGAGATTTGTTGGGGGTAGGGTTGTTAGGTTAAAGGTTTTGGGTCTTGCTGATTATGCAAGACCTGCACACAGTTTCACCCATCACAGTGCTGTAAATTCACAATGGTTCTTTACATATTTTGCTACCATTGAGTACTTTTCAGTAGCTATCATTCTTACATCTCTTGCTTCTGAACCTGATAACATATCTGTTTCAGGGGGGTTGGATTTGTTGTTGGCTTCTAAATCACTACAGATGCTCAGGTCTTCCATTAAGTCTTCCGCCAACCAAGTTCGGTTCTTATCCCTGTAGATGGCGGCGCTTCGGTCCTTCCACCAGCAGATGGCGGCAGTGCACCAGCTGGGACTCTAAGAGCTCGTGCGGCCTACTGCCGAATGAGAGCGGGCGGGTCTAGTGGACTGCGGTGCTAGCTGGTGAGCGCTTGCCACGGCACCGTGCCGAAGAACGGGTGTGATTTGATGTCCGTTACGCCGCCGCCGCCCGAGCCCAAGCGGTAACCAGCGTCAAACTGCAGCAGCTAGAAAAAAAGTAAGTCGAGTAAGTTACACAGCAGCACCAAGTCACTGGCATGACCGCCTAACCAACCGCTTCACTTCTTTCCCGCTGCCTTTGGATATACGAGGAGAGCTGGCATCGGTATCAATGAGGGTTCCCATTAATCTGGTTTTGCGCCAGATATTTTTGCGGAATACGTTAATGATATTTAAAGAGAGAAACAAAATAAAAACGACTGTTATCTCCCATCTCCAAAAATTGCTTTAAGCCGTTTAATTTGATGACACCAAGAAATTGTAGGCAGCCCGGTTCACCTCTGTGAGCAGGGAGGCGGCCGCCGTGCTGAGATGATCTGGTATGAGGAGCTGGGTGTGCGGGAGCACGCCGGCCGGGTGGCTCTGATACAGGGCCTGGGGGAGGGGGAGGGACGCCGTTAGGGTGCATGGCATGGAGTAATCAAAATCAGATAGAGTAAAGGGATCTTGGCTGAGACAACCAGATCAATATAAAATAAACGGAATAAGTGTGATCTCTCCAAATAGTGCAGTCAGTATTTGCTACATTGATTTAATGGTCTCACGAAAAAATGATTTTTTGCTGATTATTAGGTTGAAATCCAATTTAGTTTCGGTAGACAGTATACTGTTATAGTGATCTTTGAAGTTTGTCACTGTTTTCCGCAGTTAACCAGTCATAAAAGTGTCATGAAAAAGTTGTAAAAACTTTTTTTTGATTCACCATTCCGGTCAGGAGTTCGTAAAGCAGTACCCCTAGACTCCACCAGTCGCATGCCTCTGTGATGTCTGCCACGCCTCCAATTTCTGCCAACCAAAATGGCGAGAACAAGGGATGCAGTTTAGAATTAGGAGACCTGTTTTTCTGCCAGAGGAAGCTGAGATATGTACGAGCACATCACCCTGCTTGCTATTTAATGGAAAAACCTAAGATGATAAGGTCAGTTATTTCCAGACATTATTGACCACGCCCTCCTCACAGGTGTCATTTAGTTCTGTTTTTCACATTCGACTCCTGACTGGTCTAGGGTGGTTTTACTGTGACCGAACATGTAGTCTACGAGAGTGTGATGTTACCTGGGGCGCAATACATGCGCTGCATGGCTGTGACGCTGGTTTCCAGTTGGACCTCACTCCATTGACCAAAGTACGTCAGACATATGTTTCCTGCTCAGAAAAACACGTGCTTTCAGTTGTGCACCCAAGATGGAATCACTGGATAAGATTTTTCTCATGCTAGGAGGAACAGAAACAAAGAGAACTGCCTTTTTTAGTAGTACTAGGGGAAACATGCAAGACAAAACATACAGCAATGTCTACGACGGAGTGCATGGGAAAACGGAACCCAGTCTTATGTGACCACTAAGGCAGAGGTGAAATTAATGAATGTTTTCATCTACACCTTGTGTTACATTCTATCAAAACCTTTTTCTTTAGGATACCCCATAATTAGAACCTTTGTGTTGGAACCTAATGACAGGGGCTGTCATGCTCATGACTGACCACTGCTGTCCAGCAGGATGTTCCTCGGGTTCAGGTCCCTGCACAAGATTCCCTGCTGGTGTAAACTCTCCAAGGCCAACAGGATCTGGGCGCCCCATAGCCGCACCTGCCCCTCAGGCAGGCCCCAGTAGCCTTGTATACTGTTCTCTTTGGGTCGTGGTGCTGGGACCCGGGGAAGGAGACACCACCCGTCCACCTCGATGGGCTGGTCTGTTCCAGGTCCTTCTGGTCCCGAAGTGCCGTGAATGGCAGCAGCTGTTGGATTTAGCAGTTCCCATCCTTCATCCATGTACTCCCTTCTGTCTCTGGCTTGGTTCCCATCCTTTGGGTCACCTGCATGCGTGGAAAACCATGGAGAGAGGTGGTAGGAGGGGGGGTTTCCTGAGGACGTTTCTGTTTGTTCAACTGCTGGAGCGGCGCTTGCCCACCCAGTGGGTTCAGCTGCCCCTATGGATCCTGTTACCCCTTCTCCACCTGTCCACAATCTCCAGGGCACCTGACCTTTTGCATGTCCTGTCTTTCTATACTGCAGATCCATAATAATGCCCTGACTGTCTTTGTCTACCTGTAACACCTGGTCATTCATGGAAGGCTGGGCTTCATGAGATATTCTGCTGCCTCCTACTGGTTCTGGACTGTCTTCGATCACCAAGCGTATTTTATCTGGGTCTTGAGTGCCATTTGCAGCTTCCTGCACAATGCTGGATTCCTCCGCGTCTGTCTTTGAAAGCTCCCACATCCCCTTGAAGGCCTCAGTAGTTCCTTTGCCAGGGCAGCAATGCGGTGGGATGACCAGGTTTTCCTGAGTGCTTGAAAAAGTGCCAGTGGTACCATGGAACCTGTCGTCCCACCCCAGTGACCCAGATACCCAGCTCCTTTTGGGTGGGCTGGCTCTGGCGCTATGCAGGCAGCCAGTTTCCTCACAGTAGGGGTGCGTCCGGCCATCCTCCAGTTGCTGCCGGACCTCCTCCCAAGTGGAGGGGGATACAGCATCTGGGCTATCTCCAGAGTCCTCCTCCGCCTGGGCCTGCCTCTTAGACTTTTCGTCGTGTTGCTCTAGATTGAGAGCAGGGGTGGTGTAGCTGGTCTTCATCCGGATCTTGTAGTGGCTGGAGCTGCAGCCCTCAGAATGTTCCTTCATCTTGTCCTTCCTGGACTTGTGCAGCTTAGAGAAAAGCCTCCCCCCTGCTCCATGTAGACGAACAAATGTTTAGGGTTAAAAAGACATGTTTTTTTTTATTAAAGGGCTTTTGCTTTAAATGCATTAAAAATCTTCATATCCTCATTCTACCAACATAGACATTTGTGTCGTCCGTGATTCATGATAGTGAACCAAACATGGGTTTCCAAATTAAATAAACCCCCCCCCAAAACATTCATATGTCCTCAGGCACTTTCTGGCCAAAAATGGCTACTGCCAGCTCTCGCTTCTCCCCCTGCATTATGATGCCAAACAGGATTTACTGATTTACTGAGGATTTACTCACCTTGGACATGCCCCAGGTGCAGATAGACGACGTCCTCGCTGACGTAGTAACGGAGCAGCTTCGCCATGAAGGGCACGCCCTGGGGGATGATGGTAGGCTGTTCCCGACTCTCCCAGCTTGATTTAGGCAGGCTCTGCAGAGATGGAGAATAATAGCAACGCCTGTGATTTTCCTCCTAAGAATTACAGAGTAGTGCATGTTTACATAAAATACAGATAAACCTGTTATGTGCCCTTAAATTTACCACTGCCATGCAGTTGTTGTTATTCTGTCCAATACCAATCTCACATCCGTAATGCATATGTCCACCCTGTGCTGAAAAGCAGGCAGCTTTTATCCAGATCAATGAGGAAAGCTGGATGGCCAGCAGGGCTCCAGACAGCATTGTGGCGTCGCCCTCCCCATCTGCTGGGGAACATTACTCCTGCTGCCGTCTGATTGTATGATGCCCTAACGCAGGGGTAGGGAACCTGATCCATGGAGAGCCCTTGTGGGTGCGGGTTTTTGGGATGACCTCTGTCAGCGAATAATAAAGCAGCGATTCTCGACTCCAGTCCTTGGAATCCACTGTTATTGGCTGATTGAGAGGCCACCCCAAAAACCCGCACCCACACCGGCTCTCCATGGATCAGGTCCCCTGCCCTAACGCCTTTAGCAGGAACGAAGCCAGGGTTTCTGTGCTTACTTTAACCACAAACACCTCCTTGGTGGTCAGGTTTTGGACAGTCAGGACCTAGGGCAGAAAAGCAGAGGAGGGTGTTAAGATGGCTGAAAGTCAGCTTGGTTTGTTTATGGCCTGGCGTAGCAAGTCATCATGGAGTGGCCAGACCAGGGGAGGGTGTGTTCGGGAGATGATTAAGCCAAAGACACGTGCGGTATTTTTCCTATGGCAGCACTCAAACACCAGTTTAGATTTAAAGGTAGCAGAATATCACATGACACGCCTGTGTGCGCTGGCTGCAGTGTTGTCAGAACAGGTCAGACCTGGGATCACTTAGTAACTTCCCCCTTTCGGTTTTTTTCGTTCTACTGGCAGGTGAATCCGCTTAGATTTTCACAAATGCCAATAATCGGCCCTGATCGCATTGCTTGAGCAGGTTGACGGAGCAAGCCTCTGCCGCCCCTAGTTCGGCGCTGATTCAGAGAGCATGGCAGTTGGAGTGGATGAGCACTGGATAAACGGATGTTGTGCAGTCTTAAAAAGCAGAAGTGTGGAATGCTCTCGCACATGACCCAAGGCTGTTTTGATCAGCATATAGCTAATTTAACTGGACATTGACTCCTATAAATAGACCAGCATAAGCACGCTTACCTTGTCGATCACCCCGATGACTTTGCACATTTTCAAGTCCTCCACTGGTGTGCTGAGGTTTCTGATTGGCCGAAATCTTAGGCTGCTGTAGCCCTGCCAGATGGGGACGGAGCCTGAGTACTGACTGAGCACTGAACTAGCGCTCGCTTCCCTTCGCCCACCCAGAGCTGCCTGGGAATAATCTAATTTCCCCCGATGAAGAGACTCAGCCTGCTCGTCCTTTGCCTCGCTGCTAGGGGAAGGAGTGACGAGTCTGTGAATCAGGTCCAACCAGAATCCTGTCACGTAGTTCTTTCTGACCATTGCCTGTACACGTCAGAAGCTGCCATGTGCACCACATGGGGCGAATGTGCTTGCTACATTGATTTAATACAGGATGTGTGTACATCGGTTTCTGGTGAATCTAAATTGAGGATAAGGCCCTCCTCTGCCTACATCATATGAAATGACCCTCATAGCTCAATACTGAGACAATTGTAAAAACTTAACTGCCCTTTGGCGACCCCCTACCCCAGACAGGGACGTCCCATTTCCCAAGCTGCCCTGAAGGTGTGAGTTAAAGATCTCTTCCGCTCTCTTCAGGTATTGAGTGGTCTTCCGCTTCACTGCCTCCCGCCGTTCCTTGTTAGGGTCCACTGTAGACAGCAAAACATGGACAGATAGCCAACCACACAAAATTCATCCCCTCAAACCCATATCAGTCAGCTAGCACCTGATTCTTAAACACTGTGTTTAGCATCTATGCCAGACCACAAAACACGGTGCTTCCTGTCAGGATGTGCAGATGAAATCCAGAACCACAGAAGTAGACGTCTACAACCCTCTGTAGGTTCTATTTCCTCTTTTAATAGTAGTTACCTTGTCATTGCCAGTTTCTTATTTAAACCTGATTCTTGCAAGCATTTTCCCGTGTTTAGCTTGTACTGGTCATATTCTGCTGTGGATCTTGCAAAAGCAAGTGTTGCCATGGAGATGGGTGGTGGTCCCCTGTGGCGTAGTACCTTGCACTCCACTCAGTAATAGATCCACCCCATTCTTGTAGTAGTTGAAGGCAGCCTCGTAGTCCTCGCTGACCTCCCGGTCCAGCGCCATGCGGATCTGCTTAGCCGCATCCACCAAGTAGTCCCTCTTAGCCATGACTGGCTCGGCCCAGACTTGTGCTGTTCCGGATGAAACCGGGCAGGTGACGGACGTGCGTCACCTGTGCCTCAGGCAGACCCACATGTCCCCAGAGAGTCGTTCTGCAGAGTCGTTCTGCAGAGAAACCCTGGCCAGCCTGCCAGTCACAAAACAAATGATCACACACAGAGTTAAAAATGATGAAGGTGGCTGTCATGCACAGGCACATGACAGGTTGTACTGTGAACCCAGGCAGAGTCCAATGTATAAAAATGGGAAATGGGGAAAGACCAGACAGAACATACAAAGGCACAAGAGGTTATTCATTCCCCCAGCTTATCAAATTCTGGGAGGTAAGGGATGATGAAGCCGAATATGTTTGTTCAGATTCCTGCCCACCGTGTTGCTACGTAAGCCAGGAAGCGGTCCCTGTGTCATTGTGGAAGGCTAAGGGATGATGTCATGTGACTGAACCTACAGTTCAACCATAAAGAGTGGATGGATAATTTTGCCTTGACTGGGCAACACGCTGGCACACACTTTCACACTCTGCAGTCACAGGTTTTATTTGTAATGTGAACTCTGTGTTCTGCTGAAATAATTAGCTTTTGTATGTGATTTTGTGGACCATCTATTGAACGTCTAAGCAATCCAGATTACTGAAATCTCTGTGAGTCGATGGCATACATCACTGCAGCCTGCGTTAAAAACCAGATGAGCCCCCCCTCAGGGTGTGGAAGGCGCTCTCTCTCAGCAGGATGATTTTCCACTTTCAGTCCATTAACCTGCCACTTTCCTGTAATTTGAAGGGGAGTCAGGGTTCCCCTGAGAGACATCATTCTCCAGCCCTTCCGGTAACGGAAATCCAGCAGACTCGGGTGAGGTTACGTGCGTTCTTTGGGTCAGTGGGTCCTGCGTATCTTTATGTAAACATCTTTCCCCGTAAATGATCAGTGTGTCTGTGTAAGCTTTTAATTACGGAGGTGTTTCCTGGACTGGGTGAATGCACCCCAGGCTTGAAGTTTTGTGTGCTACTGATCCAACAATGACTGAGCCCATCGAGCAGCCTGATCCCCCTGAGAGACAGTGCCTGTGACCTTTGCGCAGTCCCCATCCTGTTCTCTCACCCACACCCTCCTTTAATCAAAATAACATTCACCGCCAGCAGCCTCTCTCCTGGAGCTGAGTCAGAGACATCCCGGGCAGCACTGCGGGCCTACGGCGTGACGTAGAGAGGATGAAGTGTGATGCCTTATCACGCCACGTTTGTTTGGGAGAAGGGACAGTGTGAAGGAACGCGTATCCGGATGCTCGAAAGCATTTGCGTAGAAACTCGCCCGCATCCTGTGAGATCTCGGCAGCCCTAACCGATAACACGGCCTCCCCACCCCCCCCTTCTGCATCTATCTGCACGCGCAGCAAAAAAGGATATGGGAGGTCACACCAAATCATGCATCTGTCATACCTTATCTGAGTCCCGCATGTCCTGGCCTCATCGCTTCAGCGTCAGCCTGTATCTCTGCAGCCTGCCTCAGCACCGATCCTCTCAGAAATAAGGACAGGCTCAGCACTGCAGCTTATTGGCTGTAGATGATGTCACCTACCCTAACGATTAGTCACAGACCCTGTGCTTCTGTTCCTCCCTTTTACAGTTCTTAAAGAGACAGCGCGACTGTTTATAATTTGGTACAAACTTACGTTTCAAGAACCTATCCCTGATGTATGATTTTAATCATATTTTTGACTACTGTAAATGACAGCACCAGCTTTTGTCAGATTAAAGGGGATTTTTGTTAAAAGGGGGTGCAACCTGACTCTTCATTTCACTGGATGATGATGTCTGTAGCATTCGTGGGGTTCAGTGTAAGGAGTGTCAGTCATCAGTGCTGGGTTTGTTCCTTCGTGCCAGCTGGAGCCACCCCCTCACTGACAAACAAAGGGCCGGACACATGGGAGCAGCCTAGCCCATCCGACCTCTTAGGGAGGGCTGTAGGCTGACACTGTGTTAGGAGGGAGTGGTATGTGGCGGGGGGCCATTAGCACAGAGTACAAGCTGTCAGCTTGATGGGACTGAAACCTGACTCCACCCAAGCACCGTGTCACATGCTGAGGACATTTCAGAAAACATGGTACTTTTTTTTTTTATTATTACAACTGAAGCAGCACTTCAAGTAGGTGGCAATGTTTGTCGTTAATTTCATTTATAAATTACCAGGAGGATTATCAGTCTTAAGTCTTTTCAAGGAAAGTGGAAACCCCCAAGCTTTTCACAGTCGTCAACGTTCAACATCAGTGACAGTATAACAGTGAGAATTCCTTGAAATAACTTATCGTTATTAAACTTCACACTGTCAGACATGGTAGCCTTTGTTTTTGTGCATGTGGAGGTTCGGATCTGTGGGGCTGTAGTCCAGGTAGCTGTCCTCAGACTTCTCAAAGGGACTGCAGAAGTATCAGTCCTTTGGTGCACAGGTTGACAGAGGAGATGCTGTAAATGGCCCCAAACACCAGAAAGATGTTGCCCACTGCTGCCTTGATGGAGGAACACCCTTGCTAGCTTCCAGGTCCCGTTTGTGGTTGATCGGCATGGTGTCCTGCACCGGAAAGAGCTCTCTGTCTGGGTAGGGGTTGTTGGACATGATGGCCTCACAGGCACATTGGCCTGCCTCCCCCACCTCCCTGTTCCTCCAACTCCCGTGTCCCAGCGGCTGCACAGGGGTGCAGATACTGAAGTGGCCCCAGATTTCACTTTCTGACAAGGTCTCTAATGGATGCCTTTGTTTCAGGTTCTTGTCTTAGAGAAGATTATGTTCCTTCCCAAAGCCATCACATGTAATCTTTCCTGAAGTTCCTTTACAGTTGTTTGTGAGCTTCCCTTTAAAGATTTACATAGATATAGGGAGCGACACTCCAATGGAAGGGTGGCAATAAAGTTACATTTGGGTCTGTGTGTGTGTGTGTGTATAACTGACAATATTCCCTAAAGCTGTTACCAAGGTGCTCTCACACCTTGTCTTACTTGCTTAGTTTATGCTTATGTTATTGAGTTCCTGCATGTAGTATGACCACGAAACCCTGACCCCACAGGGTCACCAAACTTTTCTATAAAGTGCATGTTACATTTACTCAGGTGTGGGTAAGGTTATGCTACAGAATAACTCTCAAAATGCAAGGATAGTGTATTCAAAAAATGTTTTTTTTTTTTATTTATATAATATAATATACACACACATACACATATATTAGAATGTGCAATGAAAAAAAAATGTAAGGGTCCCCTTGTTAGGCTTGTTTGTACTATTCTAACTAGACAATAAAAGTCCCTGGGAATGAGAGTAGGTTTTATGAATATTTGATTTAGTCAGAAAATGACAGTCTTCTGTCCTCTAGGGCCTGAGCTGAGTTCTGATTTGTTGCATTTTCTGCTCCGACTTCTGAGTCAATTATGCTGCAATACATCGAGTTCAAATCATTATGCCAGCTGTATATAGCAAGCTTTCATCTTCTGCCAGTCAGAGGAATCCATCCAAATTATTCTCTGTGCACAACAGGCCTTTATGACCAGGAAGAAACGCACACACATCCATGATGCCTGCCCAGAGAAACACTTCATACAAGTGAGATGAACAATGCTCTGGGCTCAGGGTTTAGTTGACCCTGCGAACTGCATTGCCCACATGTTTCTTTGATTTCTTTTTCTTCGTCTTTGTTGTCTTGACATTTGGGCCTGACTGTTTTAGGCTGAGGGCTGGCCTGGACCTGGTTAGCTGATCGGTTGTGGGGCTCAGCTTAAGGGTCATAACATCAGGACTGGCGCACAAGTCTGTGACCTGGTGTAAATGGAGCTTCAATGAGGGGGTCTGCAGGTTGGGACGAGAGTAGGAATATGTTGATGGTGAGCTGGGTGGGCAGGAAGTGGCAAGACCCCCAATGTAGGGCAGGTGAATGTGTTCGTTGCTCATGTTGGTCACGGAGTAGTTTGCACTGTTGGACATGACCACATGGTGCCAGGAACTGAGAGGCGTGGCCAAGAACTGCTGTGGGCCACTCGAGTCCTCTTTGGCGCCATCTGGGGACATGACCACGGAACTGCGGGGTGTCACTGCCTCCACGGCACTCTGGAAGGTCTTCAAGATGCGTTCGCTCTTCTGCTTTTCCTTCTTCTGCCGTGACTCCACCTTACGCAGTTGTCGCCGGTGATCCCGCATCATCTTCTTCCTGGTGTCTGCCAGGCCTCTGCATAAGCAAAGCATCGTGAGAGCAAAGTGAGGCATGATCATGCAGCTGAACCAGCTTATTACATGTACAATGAGCAACTGTTTCCTGCACATAACTAGAGGAATGGTGTTCAAACATCATCGCCAGTCTTCCCCTGACTTATCCTGACTGTAGTTAGACATGTCACTGTAAGAAATCAGCATCAGTTGCTAAGCACCTTACCCTACAGTAAATTCATTATTCTCACATATTTTAAGGACAACCTTTGAAACGTAAGAATACTGAAAACTAAGAAATGACTTTAAGAAAGTTCTTGCTCTTGTTTGCTTGCATTTTGATCTGGGCAGTGTGGTTTGGGCAGACAGAAAGGTCTGAAAAAGCCTGACCTGTAGTCCACTAATCCTGTTCTGTCCTTATCCAGCTTCTGTATGAGCTCCTCAATCTGGTATCGGTCTAGTGGTATGGTGGATTGCTGCAACGGACACACAGCATTGGAGAGGATTCAGAGTGTACCCTCCTAGTCACCACCTCCTATTTGTAGCAACACTCCGGGGTTGTCCCAGACCTGCACTGCTCTCCTGAAGTCTGAGACAGAGACACGCATTGTCCCATCTTTGTCGATGTTCCGAAAAAAGTCCCAGAGGCGCAATTTGCGCTCATCAAGGTAGTCCTGTAAGTGAAAGTTAGGTCAGGTGGTAACCGATTTTCCCAAAAGGAATTATCTTTTACCTTTGTCACCTGTGAAGTTAATAGACTGTGTTTTGAACTAGATTCATAGTTGTACCTGGATGACTTTCATGGGGTCTGGGCGTTTGTTGGGTTTCTTGGCCATGAATCCACCTACTCCTCCATAATGCACCTCCAGGCCAGGATGCTCCTGGCGCGTCACCTCCAACAGCTGCACGAAGTTCTCGTTCACCAGCACGTTCTTCAGAGGGACACACAGCACTCCGTATGTTAGTGACATGCGTGCAGCATGGCCCCAATGCAGCAGTTGCATTTTAATGCGATGAACACGTCATGACTTTCCTGACTGTTTTGATCTTTCTAGTTTGCTAGGTTGAGAGGTAGGTAACTCACTGAGATGTTGATTTCCTCTAGGGCAGATCTGTGGCTGTTCTTCACTGTGTTTAGGAGTGCCAGTGCTCCTTCCACTGTCAGAGTGTTATAGGCCAGCTGCACACACACACACATATACACAATTGACCCTTGTTGCCTGAGCCACTGATAGTGTTGAGAGCTCTTCCTCTACATCAGTGTTACCCAACCTGTTCCTTGGGGACCCCCAGACAGTCCACGTTTTTGCTCCCTCCCAGGTCCCAATCAAATATGTGGACTGTCTTGAGGTTCTTGTAGACTGCATTGGGAAAAACTGCTCTACACGACTGAACTGTCTGACTGACATCCAGTTGTCTTAGCAGTGCCTCCAGAACCCCCACCCGGAGCGTGTGCAGTGTGTCGTTGGCCTCCAAGCCCTTGCATAACATTTCTGCTCCCTCGTTGGTGATCCGGTTGTGGCTCAGGTTCAGGAGCACCAAGGTGTTGTTGTATTTGAGGGCTTCCCCCAAGGCAAGGGCCCCCTCATTCCCAAAGCCATTCCAGGAAAGGTCCAGGTGTTTCAGAGTGATGTTGCCCTGGTTTGGTGGAAGTCAGGGAATTTCAATATTACTGTTTTTTTTTTAGTGCAAGTAAGTGCAGGAATGGAGATCCTGTTTTGAAGGTGGCTGCCTTCTCTACCTTGAGTCCTGCAGAAAGAGCCACAGCACCTTTCATTCTCAGGTGATTCCAGCTCAGGTCGAGCGTCTCCAGACCCTCATTGCTTGCTGGGAGGGGTTGTAAATATGAAGGAGTCAGAAAGCAGGCCATTAGTTACCTATTGAATTACAGTGTTGGGTAAATATTACTGTGCACAAGCCAAGACGCAGAATGGGTACCTTACCCAGCAGCTGGCCTAGATGCTCCCCTCCTTTTCCAGAGAAGTCATTGTGACTCAGGTCCAGCTCCTTTACTCTGTAGTTAGTCTAACAGATTAGGAAACAATACTAATTTTATCAGACATTGAAGTTATCGCTCCATTTAACAACCTTGCTGTGCAGAGCTGGACTCCTTAAAATATTTGTCTAAGGCAAAAAAGTACATTTTACTCTGGACTTACAGAAAAGGTGTCTGCAAAGTATTTGGCATCATCTTCCTTGAATCCGTTTCCTGGGTGGCAATTAATAACGGTGACTGTAAGTGGTCACACAGCTTGATGTAGCTGTGTGTTTTTATCAAAGAGGGATGACTGGACTCGGTTGTCACAGTTACCTGAGAGTTTGAGTGACTGGATTGAGATGTTGTCCACCAAAAATTTTGTAATGCACTCGGCACCTGCAGTCTGCAAATGATTATTTGAGAGGTTCTGTAATAAACAGAAAGCGATTTTATTCGGGAAGAACTTGTGCCTTGCTCTTCGTTTCCATCTAGTGGCTAAATATGAGATAGCAGACACTTTAAGGCAGAGCAATTTGTATTTAATAATTCACAGTTAATTGGTGCTATTCAGCCAGTAACTTTATGACCAGTATGCCAAATGTTTAACCACAACTTTTGCCTGCCCTCCGTATGTCTATCAAGCCATCTGTCTATTTATTGATTTACTGATTATGGCTGTCAGATTCCACTGTTGGAGTTACGTTTCCTACCTACCAGATTCTGAATAGTTACATTTGCCTTAAGCATCTCTACGATGTATCTGGTCCCTTCGGCCAGCAAGTAATTGTCCTTCAGCTCCAGCGTTGTGACGCGCACGTCAGACTGCGTGGGGGGATGATTACACTGCGGTTAGTAAAGTCCCCAAGACGCTGCGTGCCGTGACCCCCCTGGAAGTCACCCTGCACTCACCACCAGGGCGATGGCTAGCGCCTTGACCCCCAGGGGGCCCAACCCGCGGTGGTTCAGGTTAAGAGTGCTGTCGCTCAAATTTCGCAGGTAGTAACTGACGGGGACAACGCCAACCACCCGGCAGGCGTGTTTGTAGATCTCAGCTGGCGACAAGTCAGCTTTGTCCCCTTGGTCCTCTTAGGAGACGAGAAAACAGAAACTATTAAATCCAATCTTTACCTAAATATTGCCTTACAAATGCTTACCAACATCGTTACTTAACTCAATAACCAACGCTTTCTAACGTAAAATTACAAAACTGATACTTCTACTCATTAACATTTTATGTGATTCAGAAACATACCAATTAAAATTTTATTTTCTGTAGGTCTATATTTTAAGCAGGACGATCACATTGGGGATTATACATCTAAATAATAATAGCAAAACCAGTGGAAAATAACATGCAGTACAATGCGTTGACGTTTTCAGTTTTAGTCGGAACATTTTTCATCTGAATTAAGTGATTATATGGACTTTTATAAGAAGCCCTAGTAAACTGATGGAAATCTACAGTTTAGTGCACTCATGCCAATAACCTGTCTGGTTATTTGTATCATGATGGAATATAATTGAATATTACAATAGAATAGAAGATTATATAAATTCCCCCGCTAGTCTTATATATCTACGCTAGTCCCCATAATCGGTTTACCGTCAGTGTCGAGGTCTGTGTCCCACTCGTCCCCAGCAGCTGATTGCCGTGACAGGCGTGAGAAGTCGCTTTCCTCCAGGCGGAGCTTTTCCAGGAACAGCCTACAGTCGGATACAGCACTCATGACGTGCGATCTGTAAAAATGTTAGAGAACGTTACAGTACTTACGTCTACGTTTGATCGAGCTTCTGTTTAATTCCTAGTTAACATAGCTTGTTTAGCCTACTAGTGTGTTTCTACCTTTGAGTGTAGAGACTTGGCTATCTTGGTAACCATATCACATGTGAAACCTTATCTATAGTCGGCTAAAACTGTAAGATGAACCTAGATGAGTAAGGGTCCAATAAAATTTTAACGCTAAGCATTGAGTGCTGGCATGTATGTATTAGAATTGGCTGTGTCCCGAGGGAAGGTTGTTTTTGTGGAAATGCACATTTTTTCGTTGTTAAATGTTTAAATTTAGTATCCAACCGTAATAAAGTGGTCGATTAAATCGACTATTTATGATTCATTATTTATAATGCATTGCAGCAATTTCTAGTACGTGGGATAATGACTCCATGGCAACTGCGTGAGCACTGGAGTTACGGTAAATTATGTTTCACTCCCTTTACTCTGCTAATCACTTTGACGTCTTGATTTGATGTCGGGCTCTAGCACAGCGCACTGAGCAAACGCGCACAGTTTGGAGCGCGCGGGGAGCACGCAAGGAGCGCGCACGTCAGCTGGAGAATGATCGGGACTCTCATGTGTTACTTGCTTTTCCCTTTAGCTCGTGTTACACGCGCAGCTTCAGGTAACGTGTCCGGCACGCATGACAGACGCGCTTTCTCGTGCAAGAATGGCGCACAGAGGAAATGCGGTACATTCCTGGGGAAGAGGCGAGGACGCAAAGGGTGAAACGTTTCGCTGCAGGCTGACGGTTGCGCAGGGTTGCTCGTGTGAACACCACCCCCTGACGTATCCTGTACTTTTCCCAAAGCGATGGTGGTGCTGTGGAAAGCGTAGTAGCGATAACCACGTGGTCGGTTTGGTTAACCCCCTCCCGATACCCCCGCCGGTGAGCGCGTGCTGCGCAAGCCTTTTCAGACCCAGCACATGTCACCTGTATTCGTCTGTTATTTTCGGTACATGAGATTTGCGTATTTGTGCAATTTTTGAAAGATCGTAGCCTGAAATCTTGACTTAAGCTTTCGGTGCGTTGAGGGAGCAGTTTTCCGTCAGAATGGAAATAAAGGGACGTATGTAACGGAACATTTAAATGTTACTGCAGAACGTCATCGTATAACTAAATTTTGCATATGTGTATGGTTTAAACTGACATGAGTTAAAAGGAATAGCTGACTGAGAATAGTGTTTAACTGAAGCACATTTGTTTACTTCCCACAGATAGAAGACAGAAGGATGGTCCCTGGAGAGCGGAGGCCAGCTGTTCCGTCATGAATGGCAAGGGTGTCTGGGATAGCGAAGGACCTGTGACGCCAAGGCCCAGCGAGGAGCAGGCGGGCCAGCAGCTGACTACTGGCGGCAGTGACCAGGAGAAGAGTGGAGTGGGAGGGGGGGCAGCCCAGAGGGAGCAGCAGGAAAGGGTGGTCCTTGTGGTGGGTGGTGGGGTGCAGGCTGTAGAAAAGGAGGTGGTAACCCAAGGAGAAGTGGCCCCAGAGGGAGCCGTTCTCCTGCTTGAAGGAAGTGGTCCAGAGTCGGGGAGTAAGGAGGATAAGCAGGAAGGCCCAGCTTTGGAGCCGGCCGAGGTGAGGGGAAATGGGTGTTTACAGCAAGGGAGGTTAATGGGTGTGGAGGAGCTGGGAACGGAGTCTGCCTGGGATGGAGGAGGGTCAGACTCCCGTGGGCTCCAGTATGGGGGGGCCGTGGCTGGCATGCCCTCACCTTGGGGGTCCAGCTCTCTGTTCTCTGACACCGGCAGTTGGGCCTGGGCGGGCTGTGAGCAGCCTGCAAGCGGGGGCTGGCACTTCTCCTCAGGGCCTGGGCTGAGCCAAGTCGTACACTGCCCACCCTGTCAAGCCCCAGTCATGACCTATGACCCCCTGGCCCAAGAGATGGTGCCGTTTGAAGGTGAGCGCTGAAGGACTCATCCACCAAAGATCCTTCATTAAGTATGCTGTCAGTTTTACTGTAGGAAGTGGTTAGTGTCATGTTTGCTGTGTGTACCGGTCAACAGGTAGAGCATTGCACTAACAATGCAAAGGTTGTCTGTTCAAATTCTAGGGAACACATAAATTATAACTCTTTCTTCTACTGTAAGTCACTTCGGATGAAAGTGTCAGATAACTGAGCAAATGTAAACTTCCTTTTAGAGTTGGTAGTACGTATTACATGATAATTCATATTCTTGAATGTACAGTCTTGTCCAACTTGCCCAGTATTGTAGTCCCTAAATTCTCCAGTGTGCTTTGCAGTGACTTGGAGGGTGTGGGAGGACGTCTCCAAGCCCCAGGAGCCTACGGTGGGGCCCCAGGCCCCGTTCGAGTTCACGGTCATGTCCTACAACATTCTGGCCCAGGACCTGCTGGAAGCCAACCTAGAGCTGTACAGTCACTGTTCTCCGGGCGTTCTGGCCTGGGATTTCCGACTCCGGAACATTCTGCTCGAGTTTGACAAGTGGAAACCAGATGTGAGTGGGATGTGGGTGACCCAGGAGAAAGCAAATGCGGGCTCCCAAGCCACAGAAACCTCAGGGTTCAGTAACTCTGTAAATATCTTAATTTATTTCTTGATTTTTTGTTTTATAGATCATGTGCTTACAAGAAGTCCAGGAGAACCACTATGCTGAAGGTCTCCTGCCCGTACTGACAGACCGGGGTAAGCATGTTGGCCCCATCGCCTGCTGGGGCACAGCTTTAGCCAGTGGAATCTGCATACTAGCGTAAGCTATGGCCTGAGTTGTCCAGAGATTAAAAATCCAGACCGGGATTTTGTTTCAACCAACCAGTTGAGCATAAAGAGTCACAATCACAGAGTACTCAACTGGTTGGTTGAAAGTAAATCCCGGTCTGGACTTTTACTCTCTGGACCTGAATTACCCAACTCTAGCTATGGCTAACAAAATAAGCTGTAGGAAAGTTTCTATTCCAGGTGGATGAAGTGTTTTTTTTTTCCATATTGCGGGGGGGGGGGGGGGGGGGAATGGCAGCAGTTTGCCAGTAACTAGTGGGGTTCACAGGGCACTTCCAGAGGATTAGTGGCCATTCAGCAGATTAAGGAACTTGTTAGCCTGTACTTAGTTTGGCGCTGTTATATATTGTTATTTACCAGAAAGCTTTGATAACGTCTAACGTCTTTGGTTGACCATTTTCTCGTTCCCCAGGCTATAGCTGTGTTTATAAGTGTCGCACTGGTACCAAGACGGACGGATGTGCTGTGTGCTACCAGAGGTCCCGCTTCTGCCAGGTGTCGGCCCGTCTGGTGGAATTCCGCCGGCCTGAGCTGGCGCTGATGGACCGGGACAATGTGGCTGTGGTGTTGCTTCTCCAGCCGGTGGTCGCGCGGGGGTCAGGGGCGGCGGTCCCGGGGGCGGCGGCCCAGGGGACTCCCATCTGTGTGGCCAGTACGCACCTCCTTTTCAACCCCAGGAGGGGTGACGTAAAGCTGGCCCAGCTGGCTGTGCTCCTGGCAGAGATCGACCATGCGGTGAAGCCTTGGAGGTCCAGTGGTTCGCCCAGTCCTATCATCCTCTGCGGCGACTTTAACGCCGTCCCCAACATGCCACTGTACCAGCTCATTACCACGGGACAGCTGTACTACCATGGATTGCCGGCATGGATGGTACACCAAACCCTCCTGGTTTCCATGTTAATGCTGCATAATTCAGGACTAACAGGTTTCCAAATAATTGTAACGGAAAACCCTGGAATATTGACCATGCATAAAGTAATACGCAGCTGAATGAGTAGCTGTCCCCAGTACTGAGTGCCATGTTGTATGTTTACAGTATGATTGCTATGGGGCATCAAGCAAATGTAGACTTTTTATTTCGTTACTGGATGGGTGAAGGAGAATATTCCAAAGCCTGGTCTTTGGATGTCATTTAATGTTATTATTTTATATATCATTACATATTATTGTTGTTATATTTTTCTAGATATCAGGGCAGGAGGATTTTTCCTACAAAATGCATCACCACATACTGTGCGCCCCCTTGTGGCCGATCGAACTGGGGATCAACGACAACTGTCAGTATGTACCTGGCAGCAAGAGGCAGGCGGAGGCAGACTCATCAGGTCAGGAGGGGGGTGGGCTTTCAAGGTGCCGGTCTGGCGCTGGGGGAAACCCCCCCTAGGCCCCAGCTGAGCCACCTCATCATCTGTGAGTGCTGTGTCCCAAAACGTTAATAAGTAACTTCCTGTTTATATGTTGTGTGATGTGACCTTCAGGAGTCCCTTTTATGTTGGATTTGATGCCCTTGTGAAAACTCCCATCATGTGTTATGCTCTGGGAATTAGTTTTTATAACTTTTCAGTGTGTTTTTCCATGTACATTTTACATTGTCTGAGACATCGGTGCTAACTTGTGACTGCTTTGTCCTATTCTAATGACACTAGCCAAGCTATTCTTGCACATTTCCTGCACAGGGAGAATCCGGTACAGCCACAGTTTCCTGCTTCAGTTTCGTTTCTGTGAGGCTTCCCTCGTCCGCCCCCCCGACCTAGACGTGATCCTGGGGGTGACAGACGCTACTCCAGGTGAATAAGCGCAGTTTGCTTTTTAATCATGGTTATTGTGATTAATTTATCGTAGCTTCCAGACGCGATAGAACACATCTCATGTTCTGTCTTTTTTTGTAGACCCCTCCCTGGAAAAGCCGTGGAATGTTCCAAGGTCAGTTGGGTTAGCGTCTTCTTGATTTCAGAGTGACACACTCTCCTGCACTCACACTAGGTGTTACCCCCCCCCCCCCCCCCCCAAGCAGGTTTAGGAACGTTCTCCACCATGGGCTGCACCTGCGGTCGGTTTATAGCCCCCACGTGAAAGACACAGGCAGACCTGAAGTCACCACACTGCACTCAAACTTCGCTGGCACAGTGGACTACATCTTCTACTCCGATGCCCCCGTTGATGCCCGTCACCATGCCAAATATCGAGGTGAATGATGCGGAGATTGTAGGCCGTGCCCAGACTGAAATATCCACTTTTTCACGCTTAATAGCCGGCATTGCATCTTATTTGGCTGAGAACTATAAAGGTGGCCACGTACTTCAAACAAAATCAACGGAATGAACGTTGTTTTAGCGATACGACGTCGTATGAGTGGTGATCCCAGCACGTGTCGCTGCACCCCTTGTGCAAACCCTGAGGTGAACTTTTTTATTTGTTCTGATCACACCCCCCTTTCCATGATTGGCTGTCACCAGTGTCCTGCCATGTTCCAGAACTAAGGGCAAAAGGGCTTTACAATCACGAATGCCTTTGAAGGAAGGCTTGCTGAACTTGTGTGAAGTGATCCACATTTTTGTGACAGGTCATCTTGATTTTCGTTTATAGACGACCTGCAATTCATGAGTAGAAATTGCAAGAAAAAAAGCATGCATTTATTTGTGCATTGTATATGAGTCTGCTGCATCGAAAACATTCTGTGCCCTCTAAGGGTCTGGCGTGACAGACAAACAAGGCGTCGTTATGAGTGTTTGCTCTCGCCAACGTGTTTGATTTTGTTTTGTAGGGATGTTTGAAGTATGCAGCCACCTTAATGGAGCTGATAGATGGAGTTGCTTAATTCACCTTATAACATTCATGCTGGTGTGATGTCTCTCCCCTCAGATCTCCTCAAATAAGGATATTTAGAGTGAAGTCCTGCCAGCTCACAGCTGATTAGTGTACTTTGGCTAATTATCATGTTTATCTTGATTGCAATGTTGATTTTAATGGTGCATCTATCCCATTACAGTCATTCATGTCAGAGTCAGGTTTGCCTCAAAAATAAAGTAGCTTGTGACTATTATGTGAAAATACTTTTACCAAAATACACCTTCACCTTACAAGGTTAAATGGGTTTACTTAGTTTTTTTTGTTTTTAATTTGCCTGTATTTTTGTGACATGCAGTGATATATTCATATTCAGCTGCTAAATTTTATAATGCAATGTTACTTTCCAGGGGGCGGGGCCCACCAGGGAGGGGGCCTGAAGCTGATTGGACGCCTCTCCCTCCTGTCACAGGAGGATCTGTGGCCAATGAAAGGACTGCCCAGTGAGATCTTCTCGTCAGACCATCTTTGCCTACTGGCCAAATTCCAGCTTGGACTGGACCACGCGTAATGGAGTGCCCGATGTCTGGCCATCTTGGTGTTGGCATGTCAGGAAAGGGAGCCATCTTCTGGTTTAATTAAGGTTTGCACATATTTTAGTCTTTTTTTTTGCTTGGTTCCTCTCCATTGTTACATATGGTAGGTGACTCCCTTTACGTACCCCTGTAAAATAAGTACTGAACAACGTATTGCGTTAAGTCAGGCAGTCTATGGTCTGTCACAGTTAAGCTTTGTTCATAAAAGGTTTTGTGAAGGAACAGACGTCGGATGGTCCTTTTAAAGATTTGCATCAGAAACATTATCCAAAAAAGATGAAGTTTCAAGAAGCTAGATCAGCACAGAGGTAGGAATCCAATCAAATCAGATCAGTATCAAAAGGCCACAGTGTCCTTCCACTGTGGTATCACATGAAAGCACTGTGTGGGTATTTTGTATTTTCATTTTGCAGGATTATCATAATCTACATTTACGGTATGAGAATGTGTAAATGCTTTCTTTGTAACCATTTTGCAGTTCCTGTCATAAAACATGTATTCCCCACTCCCAGTAGGGAGGGAAAGAGCTGGGGCAAACTTGCTGGGCTGGACCAGGGGGTGGAATTTGGCACAAAGCTTTAACATCAAGTAGACAAGTGTAGTCATAAGTACAAATCCATTACTGACCTTCAGAAGAACCTTGAAACTTCAAAAATGCCTCCGGATGTCCGTCACCGCCTTTGTAAAAATGAACATCTCTGATACCTCGGATCATGTGAGATTCTGGTCCTTATTTGCACCTGTCAATGTCCCTGTTTCAAATGACTTAATCCCACACATCTCCAAGACTCATTATTTACTGAAGCATAAGAGGCGTTTCTGCTCCCGGTGCAGGCTTTGGCTGATAATCTCGCATGTAAGCAAACGGCTTTAAAGGTTGCTGTGAGCAGCATGCAGTAAGGGTTTCATGAAAGAGATGCAGCGAAGGTTCTCCTATCATCCAGCAGGTGGTGCTTTTGTGGAAAGGCCTTTAGATCCGGTGATTTTCTTGCCTGTTGCCCCTAACTCGCCCCCCCCCCCAACTGGGCTGGCTCCATTCCTGAGGAGCTCCTTCACAAAGCTAAGCCCATGGCATGTGCTCCAGGGGCACACAGCCCGAATCCCCAGGGATACCCCTACTCGTTCTACAGAATTGGGTCAAGATGATCTCAAAGTAGGTTAATGTTCACCGATCCTCCTACTCTCCTACATTTTTCAGAGGGAAATGCGGTGGGAGTGTGTGAACCCCCCCCCCCCCCACACACACACACACACACACACACACACACACACAAACACAATGGAGTAACATTTCAGCAACCATCACTGACTGTAGCATGGAGCTCTGTGTCTCTCTGGAGAACAGCAGCCCTGCAGTAGGGGATAGGGTTTCCTCCGTTATTCAATCATATATTCCTCACCCTCCCCCCATGCAGCTTTCCCTGCTCGCCCAGGACACATTTATTAATCTCTGCCCCCTCCCCTTTCCCACTCATCTGATTGGATAGCAGTCATGTCAGGTCAGCAAGATCTCATCAGTTAAGGCTGACATTTGTGGATCAGAGCTGTCAGGCATCCAGTGAAGGTAACTGATTCTGCGGCATTTCTGGGACTGGGACCATATTGCGGTGGACAAAGTTAGGGATTAGGGGCGGACGTGCATTTCATTGACCCCTCCAAAAAGAAAAAGAAATTCATATTGTCATTCATCACAAAACTGACACTTTGTAAAATCCTGTAGACAGATCTCATTTTGCAAGCCTGTATCAGGATTCATCATGACAGGAAATGTGTTCAATAGATGCCACACCAAAAATGGAGGAATTCTTGTGTGCAAATTGAACAGAAGCTCATCTCTCTGTGGAAATGAAATCAAAGAGGTAATATGTGTAATAATTTCATCGCAGCCAACAGGTGGGATTGGACAGTCTGTGACCCTGTGACCTTGCGCCTTCAGCACTGTGGCTTTGCACACGTCCTCTCCATGTTTGTAAGGGTTTCCTTGGGACCCTGGCTTCCTCCCACAACCCAAAGATGTATTGATGTCTCTCTTTCTGTGAGCCCAATAATAGACTGGCCTCCTGTCCAAGGTCTCCCATTCCCTGTTCTCATTCTTGCTGAGATCAGGCTTCCAGCCTCAACCCAACACCGGACAAGTGGTTATGTAAAATAAGTCAGGAGTCAACTGTGAAACATAGAAAAAGTAATTTTTATTACTGTTTGAGTGAAAGAATAGTACTGGTGATCTCACAGTACTCTCTAAGAACATGTGTCTGCTTCATTGCTGTGTAGCTCCACATAACATTTTTTTGGACTCAGAAATAAGTAATAGCACGGTGTATAAAAAGCCACAAATCTGCCGCCTGGTTTCTGGAAGCTGTGTCTCAAACTCAACAATTAAATGCTGCATCCTTGTGTTTTTGATAGTTTGCCAGTAAGACCAAAAGTCTGTTCTTCCTCTCCGTCCATCATAGTAGAGCAGAATGAGTGATTTGCCACAAAGCACAAATGTAAGTGAATGTCGACTTGAGGGCCGCATGGCATCGAAACACCGCAACTCTTTCCTCTGTTTTCAGAACCAAGGATCCCAGTATGTTTCACAACACAGAAAACGGAGCTAGATATATGTCAGGGCCGAGGGAACAAGGCTCAAGCTGGTGCCCGATGAACAGGGTCAAAATTAAGTCTGGACACCTGCTCAGTTATTTGTTCTGGTCGGGTGCTGAGCCCGAGTTCTGCTGACTCTGCTGAAATGGAACAGGGGCATTAAAGAGAAGACACTCATCTGCATTCCAGAAAAATGCTTTGGTTGAAGAGAAGCTCCCCAGTCACCAGGAAAGCTTTTCATTGGATGATGAAGCAACTAAATACAATGTAATTTTGCCCCTATTTGTATAAATCTTGGGCTGACTGGCATGACTGAGTGGATCTTCCAGAAAACCGGCTGCATTTGTGTAGTAAACAGATCTCATTAACTGTAACCGCATCTAACCTTCCTTTCTTAGTCAGTGTAAATGTCTACTCTCACAATAATGTGTGAAACAGCAGCAGTATCCCTGTGCTGCGTGTTAAAAAAATACAGACGTAAACATTGTAAACAAAGAACTGTTTTGCACCTTAAGACCTGACAAACCTTGGTAAATACTGAGAAGTACTAGATCACTGCTTGAAGTTGCCTTTAAGACACAAGTAATAAGCACACACCTTTCCAAACAAACATTTTACAGGAAAGCGTTTTCCATACATGCTCCTGGAACTCAACAGTACCCATGAAGTGCAGTCTACTGGAGGAGGATGTTCTAGAGAACATCCATAGGACATGAACCTTATCATTTTGAACAAAGAGCTGGTTTGTCTGTCTCAATGAGAATTGCATTGACCACAGATCCTTCATAATGCAAAAGGCCCAAGGGTGAATGGAGAGTCAGTCAGGGTGGGGGACTGATTGGAACAAAGCTTTTAAATTCCAGATATGTGACTTATACATTCAGTACTTGGGATGCAGGTAAGAAACCAGCCACACGGTGTCGCTGTGATGCTACCTATGTGTTAAACAGCCTCAATAGGGTGTGGAATTCCCCATAGAGGAGCTGTATCAAGATTGTTGTGTCCTGGTCTGTTGGACTAGTTGTGAGCACCGATGGTGTGTCCTGCTGAATCCTTCCCACACTTCTTGAGGTGTTCATGTGCTAAAGTCATTACTCCCTACAAGTCACGAAAGTCTGTACTTCAGCTTTCCGCAAGTGTCCTGGCTCGCACATGCATTCACTACCCATTCACTACCCATCAAAGGCACCAAAGACTTGGCTTGAAAACTAGTTTCTACAAAAGCCTGGTTACTGTCCAGCAGAGCTAAAGATTAATGGCATTTATATACATCAAGATTGACACAAAGATGTGCACTCTACAGACTGTCTGCAAGGATAGTTGAAACGCTGACTGGTTGAACACTTCAGTTCCAAAAAAGTTATCCAAAGGTTCACATCAAGTAATCAAAATATGTGAAAAGTGATGTAACTAAATGAAAAACATAACTGGTTCTTTAACAAGTTTGTCTTATAAAGCCATTAAATATTCACCTTGAAAGGGTACCATCTCCCCTAGTGTGTGGGGGGGGTGCTGGTGGCACAGAGACACTTGTTGAGTTTGAGTCGTTTCCAGTTCGTTCTCTCTTGCCGCATTCTGCAGTCCTCCCAGCCTCTGGAGGCAGCGGAGAGCCTCGGGCTACCCCTCCTCATACGCGGATCTGGTAGCCATTAACATCGGCAGGGGCCTTCTGGTCCATCGACTTCTTTTCACCTGATGGTCTGCACACAAACACAAGTTCAAAAGGTATAACAAATGGAAAATGGAAAGCCGGCCTGCATTTTTTTTCCCCTCCAATAAAGTTGAGCATCGTACTGAATGGCTAAGCGGCATCCATTACTACGGTCATCGCAGAAGATGAGCAGTATGCCAAACTTGTCAACTGAATTTCGTCAGGTAGCAAATAATTAATCTGGACGGCCCTTTGAGAGGATTTCCGATTAACTGCCGATCACCGTGACTCCTGGGTGACGTAACCAAGCTGCAGGGGCATCGCCAAGATGATCATTGGCACCAATAGAACCCATGATCTCTACACATACCGTCTCTCGCTGCGGCTGTTCCTTCGCAGGGGGCTTCCGGGGCCCCGCTGAGGGGAGCCCACATCTCTCTTCCTGTCTTTGGTCGGAGAGGAGGGGACGGCCTTGGTGATCTGGAACGGAGAAGGTGGCAGACACGGGATTGTGTGGGAAGAACAACTAGGTGGCGCACCGCTACGTCAGGTTAAAAACGCCTTTGGCATGGTGAACTCCGCACTAGTAATGAAGAGAACCCCCCCCCCTTCTCAGCTCCCCGCCGAAGGTTCTGTGAAGCGTAAAAATTCACTATAATCGACTCCACAGAAAAAAATGTAAATTAGTAAGGCGCTTTGGATAAAAGTGGCTGCTTAGCAACTAAATATTCTAATGTAAATTACAGGCTTTCATGTGCTGGCTGTTGAAAGTCATGTTGGGACACTGGGACAATCCCAGGTTGAATTAAAAACTCCAAAGTACGAAGATCAATAGAGACAGAGTGGTTTTAATGTTTATTTTGTGGAGCTGCACTTGGCTCCTGTAGATGGCTTTTTCAGAGTCACTGAAGAGGGGGTATTTGATATTTAAAGCATTTGAAGTCATTGTGGTCCATGACTGGGCAGTGCAGTCACGACCGTATGAATCGTCAGTTGTTGCTGATATATGGAGGACTTGGTGCTGTTTGGAGCAGCCCGACCCGTGCTTAGCGAACACATGGAACACGTGCATCAGTTAGGTCTGTAATGATCACTGCTTCTGAGTTATCATTTTTAAACAATGGGTTCCCTGTTGATATTACCGAGTCTGCTAATGAGTGGGTAAAAAAATGTTTTTAATGTTGGGGGGGGCATCTGGTCTGTGTAGAGGGTCTGTCAGCTCTTTGTAAAACCCATTCTGTATGAATCAAAAGCGTAACGGCCCAGATGTGTCCAGATTTCATTTCATGCTATTTTGTCTCTTAATGTGCAAAAGTGGTCATCAGTATCTTTGGGCCGGATTTGCTGCCAGGTCCAGAATGACTGCTCTGAAGCTCTAGTGTCAAAGCATTTGGGGCCAGTGGTGTGCTAATGATCATCAGTGAAACCAATCTGGCCTCACTTGTGGTAAATGCTGCTATTTAGAACCTAGTACCAAATATCAGTGAAGGTCCTGGTTATTTATAGGTAGGTTCCAGTTATTACCGGCAGGGGAGAGATTACATCTTTGGAACGACACCTGGCAGCACATGTGTCGAGTTCGGCCAATCACATTCTTTTTCCAACTGTCCGATGCTTTTCGGACATTCTGCTCATTCAGTAATAATACAGTCTGCAGATCGTAATGCCATAACAAAGCATGTATGTTTGAAATATGTCAAATATGAATAGAAGTGTTAACAGTTTTTTGTTATCATGGTATATTATTGTACAATATAATCTGTAATTCTGCAAAGAGTGGTTGACATGTAATCTGAATATCTTTTGCATATTTAATGTCTGACAACAGGTTAGATATAAATAATTAAGTTGTCAATAAATGCTTTGGGTATGATCCGGAAACTAGCTGTTGCATCGAAGCAGTTACCTTGGTAAGAGAACCTTCTAAAATAACTTCACTATTGAAGGCCGTGGCTGGAATGCAATGCATCACCTGCACTCACGAGTGTAAATTACAGGGTGGAGTCCTCAACCCCCCCCCCCCCCCCCCAGTGTTCAAACCAAAGTTACGCCCTTGCCTACACTGACTCCCAAGCATCTAGTTCAATGTATCCCATGTGATCTGAGCAGAGACCCCCCCCTCCCCCCACCCCATTTCCTGAGAGTCCTGCCCCCTAATAAAACACTCCCTCCTCACGGCTGCGTTCACCCCACGTTACACTGAGTTACCTTGAGCCGCATGTCCCGGGCGTGCCTCTCCAGCTCGCGCCGGAGCTCTTCCTTGGACAGCTTGTCCATATCCAGGATGGAGTGCTTCCACTCGATCTGCTCCACGGTGTGGGGGTCATGTGACACATACTGACCTATCTTCACCTTGCGTATGGTGTGCCAGTAGCGGCGGTAGGCGCTCTCGAACTCCTGCACCAGGTCGGCCAGCGTGCGGTGCTCCAGTGGCTTGAACATCAGGTCCTCCCGCCGGCTGATTCCCAGTGCTCCGAAGCGCCCCCCGCTGTGCACGCCCAGCACGATGTGCCGGAAGTGGTTCCCTGAGAACTGTGTCTTAAAGCTGAGGGGGAAGCGCTCCACCCCCGGCATGCTATTGGTGAGGTAACTGCAGGAGGCGGGGTCAAGGATGGCACACTCACATTATAGGTATACTGGAGCACCCCTATATATGTGTGTGGTGGGGCAGACTTCTTTAACTGCCAGAGTGTCAAGCATTCTTGGCAGATTGCAGGCATTGCTTTTTAAATACAGGTTAAGTTTTCTGTATTTCATTTGTAGGTTAGTTGGAAAAATAATAATATACACAAAAATAATAATTCCAGTAATAATAATAAAAAGAAGTAATATGGTAACTGTACTGCATGTCGAGCCGATAACCTTCCGCAGCTTCAGTAGTTTTTCACGAAATAGTGCGCGTGTTCCTTATTATGACCCATTGTGTTTCCCCTTTATTTTTAACATGATGGGCTTTATGGCAGTCTGTTTACAAGTGCGAGTCGTTTGTACGTCGGACGTTCTCAACCCTGGGACTGCCTATGTTGTGGAGGAAAAGGGAAACTGAGCCGAGTTCATTAACACAGCTGAAGACTCAGGTAATTCTGCTTCTGTAAACTATGGGCGTCTGAGCCACAAATTGATATGCAGCTTATGATATGCAACCCACTTTTGTTCCTCTAATCCAGGGGGGCCAATCTTATCCAGAAAGGGCCGGTGTGTATGTGGGTTTTCGCTGCAGGGGCCTCACACCCGGGTTTGAACAGCCGACCTAAAGGTCACCCCAAAAACCTGCACACACACCGGCCCTTTGCGGATAAGTTTGGTCAGCCCTGCTCTAATCCTTCTTAGTCTTGAACATAGTATGATAAGGAGCACAAATTCATTTCAAATTCAGGCCCAAGTGCAAAAACTAGTGATACAATGTTGTGAAGGCAGTAGTACCTCTTAATATGCAGTAATCGGACTCCTCCTGAAGACCCTATAACTGGCCTGAGATGTCGTCCATCTGCTTGCCACCCCGACACCTAATTGAGGTGTTTGTGCCCTACAAGAGCAGTAAAGGGGAAATGCATGCAGTGCTGGATTACTGCACTTTAAAATATTCTCCTTGTATTCAAACCAAGTCTGCGGCTGGAAATATCTACACCAGTATCCTGCCTTCATTATTTAATCACAGCTGCCATTCTGACTGGTCGTAAATCTGTTTTATAGGTTAGAAGGTGCTTCACAGCTGTTGCATTGCATTCTGGAACTGCAACACTGTAATTTACAGATACACCATGAATGTAAAACGCTAAGTGGTCCCAATAAGGCCAGCATACTCTAGTCCCAAAGCCCTTGGCGAATCCCTAATATAAGTGAGGGGAACCAAGTGAACAGGCCAATCAGAGCTTTTAAGCATCAAAGGCTTATTTATGGCCAGAGCTGCCTTGGTGGCTCCGCCTTCGCATCACGCCCTGCTGCCATGTGTGTTGTTGTCTGGACACAGCCACGCTTCCTGTTTAAGGCTGGCTTCCTGCTCTCCAGCCGCTAGCTTCGCACGGAGCCGAATCCGGCAGACCTGGCACCTGCTTCCTGTCCAGAAGGGAGGCCTTTGGAGAGGCTAATTAGCATCCGGCAGCTGAACGGCGTGGTGGGGACAGCATGGCCAAATCGCGTTCAGTCACCTCATTTTTACCACGATGCACTTCAAGCCATCTCGGTACATTTCCCCACGCGGGTGGGGAATAGTTCAGTTGCGTTATAGGCCTGGAACTCCTTTAGGAAAGGGAGGGGGTGGGTAAATAGTGAAAATGATGTATAAATTAACTGAGCCTGACTCCATTTAAGAGATACCACAGCGACATTGGAATGGGCACCCAAGCGAAAGGCCCAATGTGATGGATACATTCCAAGGATCACCGCCTCCAGACACTTGATTGGCAGCGACTCCCGAATCATCTCCTTGGCGATGTCCATTAACCTGTACGGGAGACGGGATTGGTCAGACCACACTGTCACTCCAGCTCTGGACCAATAATCTTCGATATGTAAAATATTACAGCATTACAATACACAATGTAGTAAAACCACAAATATAATACAGCACATAAATACTAAATTATATCATTCCTTGGGAACATTTATTTCAAACAGATATTTGACCATGTACCAGCTTTGGTGTATGCTCCCCGGGTTATGGTGGGTTACATTTCGATACAATATTATCATCTCACGATAAGTTTAAGACAGAAATGCATTTTAAGACAGTACACTTAAGCTAACAAACATAATAGCCTAGCCTAGATTAAACATGCTTACAACACTTGCATTAGCCTACAATTGTGCAAAGTCAGTAACACAAAGTGTTGAATATCTCATGAAATTTGATACCCACTGTAAAGTCAAAATATCATAACATGGACCAGCGTAACCTGTCTGTATTTTATCCCAATAGAAACCTGACTGACTGATCAATTAAGTGAAACATTAATTGCTTTATGAAGATAATATATTATTTGTGTAATCAGTACACAAATACAGATCAGGGGGCAGGTGTTTAGTTTAACATGCAGTCAGTCTAATATCACATGATCTCTCACGTCTTCTAATATAAATGATGTCATGCCTGTCCTTTTCTAAACACTGTTTTAAAACAATACACTCTAAAATTACATTAACACCCATAGCATCAGCTCCGTGGCTAAAAGATAAGCTTGTGGGAGTTTTACTTAAACAAAAATGTTCTGAGGGCAGAAAGAAAAATGATTGGTGAAGGGAGATAACCAATCAGATTGTAGAGCAGGTGGGTCTAAGCAACTAGAGGAGGTGGGGCCAAGACATCTGATTGGTTGGCCCCACCTTCTTTTACAATCTGATTAGTTATTGCTCTGAACCAATTATTTTTCAGAGCATTTTTGTATAAGTAAAATTCCCATGAGCAAAACATGTGGGTTTCTTACACTGAGTTTGTACTTGTATCAGCTAATGAGGTCATGGATATGTGAGCTGTAGAAAGTCCAGTTTCACACAAAACTCTTAAATCCAAACCAGTTTCTCATCCCAGGGTCATGGAAGCCTGCCTGACCTTGAGAACATGGCTGTCCCATTATTGAGGTCATGACTGATGACGCTTTGCTGCCGGACTTAATCGGCAGCTTGGTATCAAGCCAAACCTTAAACATTCTCCTTTCTCACCACCACCCCCACTTCCTGGCTAAGCTCTCACCGGAAACACTACAGGAAATGCCTTACTGGCAAGCAGGGAATGTGTTGCTGATCTTAACCTTCCAAGGTCAGCCTTTATTCATGTATTTTTCTGAACAAGCCCCTGAGTGGACCTCCCACAGTAGCCACGGATCTGCTGGGGGGCCGGTTTGGGAGGCAAAGAAAGCGTGGTACCTACGCGGTAAGAGGCCTGCTCTTCTTAATTTCGAAAAACTGTGTCCCAGTGTGATTGTACCTGTAAGTCACAGTTAAGTTTGCACAACAGAGGGTGAGTTCAACCACAGGGCAGCAGTACTTTCCAAGTCGCATCCCCTCCCTGGGAATTATCTGCGCATCCTGAGGGCCTGAGATAGAGGCCCAGAGCTTCTCTAAAACACCAATGACCTCATGATGCTAAAAAACATCACGGGTCAGCATGCGATACTTCTGCTTTTCTACATTTATACCCCTTGGGAAATTCCTCCTTACAGTGAACCCATGATTGCATTGTCATTTGCAATCAGCTGTCTCGTTTGATGGCCGATATTAATCTTCTCCTCACTTGCTACCTGAGTGCTGACATATGAAACAAGGGTTCGGTGTAAATGTAGGGAAGTCTTCAGTCCCATTAAGCATTAGCTGACTTTCTCATGCAATGTACAAAGGTTTATGGATATCATGTAGACACTACCAGGCAAAAAAAAAATTTGCACGTTTTTCACACTTTTCCATTAATTTCACACTGTAGATGTTTTATTCTTGTTAAGCATTGGGAAATGGAGTGAACAACTACAAATGAAAATAGTCAAATAAAAGAAGTTTCCTTTATAACATTGAACGAGGATGTAACAGTGCATGTCTGACATCTTATTGACTTGTGTGGTGATGGTATAGCCAAATTCTAGGCTGTCCTTTAACTTTAAATGTGCTAGTTAACTTTCATCCCATGAAACAGAGCAGTTTAATGTCCCTTGTAGAAAGTATGCCTCAGATTTTCTCTGCTGTTGTAACTGCTAGAGGTGGTTACTTTGATGAATCAAACATATCACATTTTCTTGGTAATAAAGGTGAATTCACTGTAAAATTATATATTTTGTATATATTATATATAAATTATATATTTTGTTATATGTTAACAAAAAATACTGAGTGTACTTTAGTAAATGTTAAGTGAGTAACATGCAAATGTAGAAAATCTCAGGGTAAAAAAACTTTTGACTGGTAGTGAGTATCATGCATATTTTGTAATAGGAATGTACTGAAAAGTCAGCTATCTTGACAGAACATTGAGCCAAGTAATTCAAAGCTAGAAAGCAGAACTCATGGGGTATCTGAGCTGTGGCGTTATGTGAATGTTTGAAATTGCTCCCGTTGCCTTAAGGGACCTTTATTTTTATTTTGCCAGAGGCTTCCCCTTTTAGACCATCAGCTGACTCATCCGGGAATGAGAAAGGCCTTATGGGAGAGCAGGAAAAAAGGATACTGCAAGTCCCTGACGTATCGCTGTATGGCTTCCAGTCGCTGTGGGACGCTGGCGGCTGGCTGGTACGTAGGCACGCTCGGTGTTGGAATCTGTGGGGCAGAGGGAGACAGAGGCAGCTGCAGGGGGAGTGTGGGGGGGGGGGGGGGTGTCGCACAATTCACGCATTCACGGCAGAGGGAGAATGCCCCGTTGTTCAGTCGTCCACGTCCTCTCTGCAGCGCGACGTGACCCCAAAACGCTCCCCACAAGCCTCGCAAGCCTTCGATTAAGTGGAGACCGGAGTCCCTTCGGAGGACAGAGATGGCATTTTTCACCCCCCCCCATCAATCCCAGAATCTGCGGATGTGTGGAGGCTCCTCTGGCGGGTGGTGAGGGGGGGGGGTCTGCTGAGTAACGTTAACAGTCAGAGTAAGTGACACTGGCCCATGGCTTCAGATCATTACAACTCAGGTTACACAGCCTACATGTCTGTTACCAAGTTATCAAGCACAGACACATGCGATGTCATTGGGGATTTAACATCTCCTGGTTACTGCTAATACCTCGATTCTGGCAACCAGACAGCTAGCAAAATTGATACACGCAATACAATATAAAAATAGCAATGCAGACATATTAAAATACATTAAATATAGATCAGTATAGTTTAATGGAGCAATTTAAGTTTAGTACCTTGTTCAAGGTACTAAGCTTTTCAACGCAGGCTGAGAGTAATGCTACCTGTTGGCTAATCTTACCACACCTGTGGGATTTACTCTCCTCTGTACAGAGGCATGTCAGTGGTGGTGCTGCTGCAGTAAATATCCAGGTAAGCGAGACTAAAAGTCACATGGGAAATGGCTTCAGAGGAAGGGATGTGTCTTTGTCCCTGTTCCTCAGACTGGTAAGTGTCTCACTTGTATTTCATTGCTGTAACTTCAACGTAAGTGTGAAATCTGCACCCTTATGCTGTGCTCTGAGCATGAACACACCGTGCGTGATGAAGGCACAGCACCATCCTCTTCGCCAAGCTGAGACTCAGGCCATAACCAGTCACCAGGAATAATTCCATCATTATTACTGTAGTGTCACATGATCTTTGCTCAAGAGTTAAAAGTTTAGCACTTTTTACATCACTTAATGGATGCAGATGTTTACTATTGATTCAGGTGCTTTCTCAAAGGTACAGCAGCCTGCCCCATCCCAGACCTGATGCGCAGTTCCCCAGGGGTCAGCTGGGACCATCCTTACCTTAGGCAGGTCGGTGGCTCCCCTGATCCTCCTTGCTACGACGTCCCCCTCGGGGTGAATCCGGGCCACGTGCCTCCACATGCGCTCCCACGTCTCCTCGTTGATAGGCAGGCCGCCGCGGTTCACATAGAAGGGGACCCCTCCGTCCCGCAGATCCTCATCCCCCTCGTCCTCAGGCTCCCCGTCTCTCTGCGCCTCCCCTTCGCCACAGACGGCATTCCGCTGCACGCCTGCCGCAGCCCCAGTCCTGTCCCCTGGCATGGCGGCACCCCCGGTCTGCCTGTCTCCGTCCCGAAACAGGCTCTCAGAAGCAAGCACTGCCACAACAGGTGAGTGGCATCCAGCAACTCCAGCGACAATGGGCACAGCCCAACTTCACAGCTATATTTATGTATGTATAGTCAGCGTTTTCAATTTACCACGGATGTAGCACAATGCTTTCCTAGTCGCCAAAACCACAGTAATTCAGATCAACTGATACTTACGTAATACATTCAGAACACATTCCTGAAATAACAAAATACTTTTTAACAATTACTACTTGTTACACAAAATAACTTACTGCTGAACTGGGTATATTTTGTCACTGTACTATTTCTTAACATCATAGGGAACGCCTAGTCAAGTAAAGGAAGAGTAATTTGATTTTAAAATACCCTTACAAATTGTAACAGCACTAATAAGTAACAAAATCGATGCCTACAGCTTCACGCGAAACGACACAGGAAAAAAAACACAGCTCTCAAGTTAAGCCGTATAAAAACTGCCGATTTCCCGCATGTATCCTGCAGAAATCTGTCACAGTTCACAGAACTAAGACAATGCGCTGAGTCAGTCGCCAAGTATAAAATCCTCACGAATGTTAAAGCTGGCGATCAGTATTGCGGATCGGTACAGCAACGTGTACAAACGACTCGAAATAATTAAAAACTACAGCTGACACATGAAGCATCACAGCACGGCGACTAGAAGCATAAAGGGAAGCATCATCGCCTGGAGGAAAACACCGTTAGAGATCAGTTGCATTTAGACCGGAGGTCATATAGCCCACGATCAAAACGCCGTGCGCTATTTCTAAATCGGCCAATGTAGCCTGATGTTCGGCCTGGCCGTCAGTATTCCACCGTTATCCATCCTGCCGTAACGTGATTTTATCCACGCCAATTTGATGTACACCGCAGTCCCGCGGAGGCTGCATGCAAACTACCCCACGCTCCTGTCACACCGAGTGCCGCTCAGACACGCCCAGACGGCCTCGTTCCGCGCATGCGCGCCGGCATGTCGCCCGCCGATCCTCGCCGTGCCGCTGGGTGGTCGCGTACCGACACCTCAGTACGATTTTACCTGTGACAATTAACTGATTTTATCAGTACCCAGAAGCAATACGTTATTTCGCCTCATCAGTTTTTATCTAAAAGCAACAAATTAAGATAAATAGAAAACAATACAAAGCATAAGAGTTGCGGAAACACAACTTTAATACAACAATACTTGTATAGTGAATTGCATTGTATATTTGATCCAAATACAACATTGTTCATACATCCAAAAAATAAAGTCTGGGTATTTTGAGGCCAAAGGAATGCAATTACATTTTCCTAAACAAATCCTGCATATAAACACTACATAAATAGTATTGTGAATGTATAGATAACTGCTCATAGTAGAAAATGAAGTTAATATTGAATTAAAACCAAGTTAATGGATTTTAGAAAACTGATTTCAAGATCCACTTATATCAGCTGGCCAGACTTGTAACCCAGAATAATAGGTTTTTACATTAAGCTCAATGCTGTAAATAGGGGAAGTTTGCATCCAAAGTAGTACAATGATCCCGACACCAGCTCCATGTACGTAGATGGTCTCCTCCATGTCCATCTCTATCCGGGGTTAAAACCTTGGAGCACCATAGTCATCTGGCATCCTTTCAATGTTATACCTGCATAAAAATAATTAGACGCATAAAAATTAAAGTCCAGTAGAAGATTTTCCAAAATGTTAGGATATCTCGATCCAAGCTGTGAGAATTGTCAAATCATGTGTCAAATCATCCCAGGTTAGGAGCTACAGAATGGGTCCTTGGTCAGAGGCTACTCAGTGCAGATTCACATAACGGTATTTGAGAAAGCATTAACACCTGATTAGCTCACAGGGTTTCTGAAGTTTAGGGGGATGGAGGTGAATACGCTCTGCAAAATGAAGGCAGTAAGGGCCATTTATTGATGGAAATCCTCACCTGTGGTTGGAGATGTACATGATTGGCACTCCGGGGATCTTCCTGATCCTCCTCTTCAGATCTCTATCCACCGTGGCCAAAATGTAACACTTGTGCTGTATAAGTGTAGAGCGAGTACCACAGTTATTTGTTAGGTGACTGATTTGCCACTTCACAGACATCAGCACAAGCTTATATGTTTAATAAGGCTTCAGTTAGGGATGTACCGATACCATTTTCTCAGACCGAGTATGAGTACCGATGCTTGCTTTCTGGTCTCCACAAATAGGGTTGTGTGATGTCTTAAAAAATAATGTGTGGTATTTTAACTTAAAAATATTGGGGGGGAAATGATTATACTGCAATCCGCACCACAACGGCACCAAGCAGGGTTTATTATTTAGTCTGGGAGAAAAAGAAAATTTGAAATCCTTAAAGAGGAAACAATATACAGACAATCTGCTAGAGAGACGACAGAAAGGCTTGTCAACCGGAGGGTGGGGGGCAGCTGATCATCGCTCTTTAAGCTCTGGCAGTATGCTGGATCTGTGGGTGTTAATTATGATTTAGAAATGTCACGCTAAAAGCGGTGGTTCCCAGATGTTTTATACTGTGTACCTCCTCATAAAACATCACCTGTGCATCATTGTGCCTGATCGATACCGAGTTTCAGAATTTTTCACTGCCTGAGGTTTATCATTCGCCGTTTTCTTTCTCTGTGCTGTAGGTTTGATTGTTTCAGAGTGTCGCCGCTGATGGCCATTACACACTCTCTCTTATGTTTATAGATATTTAATTACATTAATACTGTTGCATGAACCTGACTTCGTACCTCTACTTAATAGTTCATTTGAGCAGTTTGCTGTTCTCTAAGCTTTGGATTTAGATCGGACTTCATACCAATACTAGTAACGGTATCGGCGCATTCCTACCTAAATACCAGGGTCTCTGTGCCAGCATTTTTACCTGTGTGACCCTCTGGACTAAACAGTCGTCAGCGTACGTTCCACTGTGTGAGCAGGGCAGTCTCTCAAAGCGAGGATCCTTTGCTATCCTGTGAAGGAGGCATGTCAATTTCAAATTATCATTCATATTATTATACATATCACACATACCTTTCATAGGAACCCATCCCTGAATGACGTACTGGGGTCCAAAAATCCACGTGTCCCTTTTTTGCACTTTACCTACCTTAGAGCGACTCGGTACTTCATCCCCAGTTTCTCGATTTCAGCCATGACACAGTCCGTGATGTAGGGGATGCCTTGGAACAGAAATTCAGACAGAAACGATATTCAATTTCAACACGTACTACCTGATTAGAGCTGTAAAACGACTGCAGTTCGGTCTCCAAGTGTACTTACACTTGGCGTAGAGACAGTCCATCATGGATTGCACTATGTCGAGTTTGGCCTTAATTGAAAAATTGATGAAATTAGTGTCGACCAGGATGTGGTAGGGGGGACCCAGCTGTGTGTTGTACTGGAAGAACAGACATGATGGGTATTTCGTCCTGGACACAGAATGAAAGGTTCGGGATGAGCCACATAAAAATCCGATTTCAAATCGGCTTAAACAATCTAACATCCGCACACTCCATCCAAGTACAACTACTGAGACAACTATTTCTAATTTATTTAGCTTCACTCACACTTCTGTCTCTTTTAGGGCTGATGGGTCTTTCTTCTTCTTCTTCACCTTTTCTTTTGCACGATCCTGTGGTTTTCTTGGGAACAACATTAAAGAAACAGTTATGACAAATTAATGTTCTGTCAGGATGCTGCAAGTATACCTACTACAATATTTTTGACAGCTTTATGGTTGATAAATGTAAATGTAAAATTTAAGGCTTTTTAGAGTGACGATCTAGTGAGAGAGTGATCCTCGCATGCCACACGCAAATCGCAAACAAAGAGCGGGTTCGGCTTTCTTAAGGCAAAATGCTACCCACTGAACCATTGTGAATGTCATTATTAGTAGTATTAATTATAAATAAGAAACTTACATCCTGTTATCCTTTAAACTGATCATTCTTTTCATCACTGCGTACTTTTTTGTCTTCTGTTTACCCTTTAAACCGAAAGGAAACAGTAAAGATTATAATCAAACATCGTTTATGAACACTTGACGAAATATCTCAATTCTAATCACATACATACACGCATGTATGTATACATACAAACATACATACCCTAAAACAAAACAGCAGTTAAATATTGTTGACATTCACATTAGTTAATCTTACTACAAGTAAATCCTTCTGACTGATGTCGGCAGACAGCGATCATTTTCTTATTTCCAGCTTACTGCCAGAAGGAAACTTTAATCGATCATTCCCTAACACTATCCTTACTAATATGCTTATATTTAAATAACTAACTACTCGATATTAATACGAACCATGATGTTTCTTCAATTACAACTCCTTCCGCCTCCCTTTTGCTGATGTCCGCGTGCGAGATCTGCCTATAGCAATTTATGGCGTCATTAGCAGTCGCCGTGATCGCCGCAGGATGACCTCATCATTTTGCGCGGTATTTTGCGTGCCTTACGTCCCTTCCGGTGAGCTGTTCGTAAGTACTCCGAAGGTACAAGTAGTGTCTATTTACACATTGAATAACCTGTCAACGATATAGGGTGATTGAAAAGCAGCGGTTACCGAGGGCGTAAGAAGATTCTCGCGTGTTTTATCTGCAGGTATAACAAGTATCGTGGCTTTAACAATTAACGTAAGCAGGCTGATTTCAGTTTATTATACGTTTGTTAGCTAAGCTAGAAACTAATAGGTAACCACTCGTTATTAGTGATCACTAACTTCTATGCTGATTCTTTATGTTTTTGTCTTTTATTTTAGTTTTCTTTACGTAGACAACTACTCTTTCCCGTGGCCGTTTCCAGAGAAATCTTTAGCTCGTAAGTTCGCTGGATATTGTTATATTTTTACTTTCGGTAACACACCGATAACTGTTCAGGGGCAAATGTATGGGGTGCCTGTGAGGATTAGTCGATTGATAAAGTGAGAGATATGCTTTGATTTGATGTGCCAACGGTATTATGATATGGCTTTAAATGAGGCGTTTGCAAACGCGGCTTTAACGCGGGTGGTATATATGTCTTGAGTTTGCCGTACGCGGGCGTCGGTGTGATGTTGAGGTGGGCTGGGGACATGGGGGTGTGTCCTGTGTTCTTGGTCTCCTTGTGTTAGAGTTCCTTAGAATACTCTACCCACAACGATCTCGGTTACGCGCACGTTCAGCCTGTGGATTCTTGCCCGCAGTGGTCCATCAGTAGTTGTCCCGCAGCAAGGGGTCATATGCAAATCACTGCAGCTGCGCCGCATGTCCTACCTCTACAGATGTTGCAAGGGACAGCTAGTAGATGTGAATTATGAGTGCAAGCGTTACTTCCTTCTGAAGATAACGCTGACACTCCCACCGCTGGGTAACGTGAGAAACCTCTAGCATTGGTGGTGTACATTGCTGCAGCGGAGCAGTATCGCGAGGTAAAAGGGGGGAGGCGCTTGCACCGATGTCGTGAAAGGAGTCAAGAGTGATAATGGTTTCTTTTTGACACTGATACAAGGCGTATCATTTACAGGGCAAGTATTCAGACCCCCTCTTTTTGCAGGGGGACCAGGCAGTGATTCATGTATATTTCATTTCTCCAGATTACATGTCCTGCCCCATTACGCACCACTCGGCCAGCATGACGACTATAAATATTAATGCCTTCCGTGGCCGTAGCACGGCTCCTTTTTCCGGTGGGCCGTGTCACGTCATTGGGTTTCTGCGATGGCCTGTGTGATCCCCGGTGTGTGTGTGTGTGTCTGACATTCGATACACTTTCACATGGCGTGCACTAGAAGGCCGGCCTCTTGTTCTTTCCACCCCTCCCCCTCCCCGAAGGTCATTCACGGAGCCGGAGTCTCTGGCACCCGGTCGGCAGGGGAGGGAAGCCACTGCGCTCTCCGTCTTCACATGGCGTTCGTTTCCGTTCTCTGAGAGGAGTCCCAGCCCGAGGCTGAGGATGGTCCGATGGACCGCCGCTTCCTGCTGACCTTCGCCTTCTGCTCGTTCTCGTGGATCCTCTTCTGGGAAGTGCGCTGGAAGAAAGGGAAGGAGGGACAGATCGAGGAATGGCTCCAGGAGCACGGCCTCGCTGAATACAGGCACTTATTTGAAGGTTAGTTTCCTTGGCAACAGCTTTAGGAGTCGCTTAAAAAGCTGTCCCACGGGCGAGTTGACACCTGGTGGCACAGGTGCCCGGGCAGCCGTCCCGTGAAGTGGCTGATCTACTGCCTCACCCTGTTGGCACACGGGAGGCACTGATCTGGGGCCCTGTTGGTGGTACTGACCCATTCCCTCCGGGATGTTTTGTCAGGCCCACAGATGTGGGGAGATTGAGGACAGTCCCTGCTGTGCCAGGCATGTTGTGGCGGACGCTCTTAACCGGGATTGGCCTGGCCGGGTTCAGCTCATGCCCTGAAATGCATGACTAATGGAGGGATTGATAGCCGTCCTGAGGGCAAGGATGAGACAGGGATAGCGAGGACAAAAGCAGTGGTGTCAGCTGTTTGCCGGCATTGGGTATTCCACTGACCAGCATGTTCTTCCTCATTTAAAGAGCAGATGTCTGCAGTCTTTAGTAGCCTCTCGATGTTACTGTAGTCCTCCTTATTTTAATGGGCATTTACAATAGCTAACAGCCTAGGGTGCTTATGATTGAATGGCTTGTCGCTTGAAATGCCCCCCAGTGTGGTGATGCTGTACTGTAGACGTCACTGTCTGTGTCGGGTGTCATTGTCGCAGCCACAGGCAGGAAGTATTGTGCTCGCATTTCAGTAGCTGCGTTACTGCACTAGCTGCCATGCGTCGGCTGATCGGTGAACGGGGGACGCTGCATTTTAGGGCTGCCAGTGTCGCGGCTACTGTCGCGTGTCGGTTTAGTGGGTTACTGTGACAGAAGCATCCTGCTGGGTCATGGGGCCGTGCTTGTAATTTCTGGGGTAGGGACGGCACATGGAGTCTCGGGTCTGACCTCATTGCCCCCTCTCTAGATGTGCACACCCTGGAGGAGCTGAGCCTGCACGTGCTGGCCCGTCTGGAGGAGGTGGAGAAGGAGCGTCAGCGCTGGCCGGACATCGCCGAGGCTCAAATCCAGCTGCTAAGGGACTTTGCCTTTCAGGAGTGGCTCTGCTACCAGAGCTTGGAGCATTACTACCACACGTGAGCTGGGGCTGCCGCCGGGTGGGGGGCTGATGTGGGGGTAGATGTATGTTGTGTCCTGCTTTGAGTGCAGCTGTGGAGGACTCCTGACCAGTTGTCATTGAAACGGCACAATCATTACGTATGATGATAAAAACGGCAACAGATTTACTAATATTTTACATTTGTTTGTGGTAGTAAGTCCTGTTTAGTTTCAGGAAGTCTGCGTTGGCATATCCATTTATAACGAGGAGTGAAAAGTCATTTTGGTGGTTTGGCCACTAGAGGGCAGCTGCTCCACATTTATGGCTGAGTGAGCTGGGTGACATTGAGCTGAGTTGCCTTTCTGTGCTCTCCATGGGTGCACCAGTGGGTCATTCAGGGCTGCATGCAGCTCCCACCAGCTGCCACGGTGCTCCAGCCACTCGCTCGCATTATGCGGTGGTCGTCCTGTATCCCCCTAAACGCTGGTTTGGGGTGACAGACCCTTTTGGGCATGTGGGCTTCCACTCTGTGATACAGCATTACTGGGTCTCACTGTTATGCCAGTTACGCTCTCATCGTGCCACAGAGCTTTTGTGTGCCAGATTGTGTGTGAGGCATTAATCAACCGCAGCAATCTCTGAGCATATGGCTGTCATGGGGATCTGGTTCACGAAAACGCCTTCATGCCGTCAGAGAAGACTTGGGATCTTTTGATGCCCCCGTGACTGACAAGCTGCTGCCTGTGGTTCCCTTTGTGCAGAATGTCAAGGGCAGATTCTCATGTGGTTGGTGTTACTACCCTGGTTTGGGACCCCAGAATTTACAGTCCGCTTGGGAGCCCCCCCTGCCACTGTAGTTTGTATTTCCTGGAAATTTGTGTGAGTCTGCTGGCCATCTCATTCATTTTTTTGTATGTTTTCTGGCTGCTTTGAAGACTGAAGACCCTTGGTTGCACAAATCTGGATGATTTAGCCAAATTTGACAGCCGGCTGCAGCTCTCCCTGGCTGCTTGGGGATATTACTACGAGGATTATATCAAACTGTCTTCTGGCGTGAAAGTCCTCCAGGCCTCCAAGGGGCACCGCGACCAGGATTACGAGATACAGCTGGTGCACAGCCTGGCAGAGAGGAGGCTGACTGAGAAGTGGTCGATAGGTGAGCTGCGGGGGTGGCGAGTGACTTGACTGTACGTTGTGAAAACATTCAAACTGTCAACCGGTACGAGGAAGCTGACCGTGCTTGTTGTAAGTTACCTCGGAGTTTTAAATTTAAAAATGGATTAATTTAACTTAAGGTACTACAACAATTTTCTCCAGTGTTGCAGTTAAGACACTTTACCGTATTCTAATTAAAACTGCTCTTTACCGCCTTCTTAGAAATGCTTTGGGCAGCCTGGCTGGTTTGAGGAGTTGAGCATGTACTTTCGCTGATATAAACCAGCTGGGCATCATTCCAGCAGCTGAGCCTTTGCATATCTGCATGCCAAACCTCAGCTATACTGGAAGTTCCTTGGCATGACGGATGTATTGCTCTCTGGATTCTCCAGCCACTCACGTTTTGTGCCCCCCCCCCCCCCCCCCTCTCTTTTTTTTTTTTCCCAGCGGGGGCTCTGATATTCGGCTGTACCATTGCTCTTTGCTTCCTGATAAGAGACCTCATGTTTTACGTGATTGGTGAGTTGGCAAGGAGACATCGCCTCTGCCTGTTGGAATAATTTGATAAAAAAACCACACCCTGTGATTTTTTTTCCCGGGTTCATGCCGTCTTACCGATTTCAATTTCTGCCTAGGCGGAATTACCGTGTCTATCATAGCGTTCGTCTTCACCATCAAGTTCCTGTGTGAGCTTGCCGCCCGGGTGGTCAGCTTCTTGCAGAATGAGGACCGGGGGCGCCGGGGCGACCGCAGCATTTATGACTACGTGCGGGGGAACTACCTGGACCCCCGCTCCTGCAAAGTGTCCTGGGACTGGAAGGATCCGCAGGAAGTGGGCCAGACCATGACCTTCCGTGTCCAAGTATGGTATTACAGCCATTACAATATATCACTGTTTGCCAATCCGGTCCTCGTGGACCCACAGGCAGTTCATGTTTTTTGCTTTCTCCCAGTTCCTGGGTAAGGAGCAAAATTGTAGTTTGTCTGGCAGAGAGCTGGGAGGGAGCAAAAACATGGACTGACTGTGGGTCCCCAAGGATCAGGTCGGAAAACACTGCAATACATTATTTCAAACTGTGACTCAGTGCACCCAACCCCACCGCCGTACAGTTTTGGGTCACACTGTACTGGGGGGCACAAATAATGCAGTAGTATACTCTTACTTAATGCATTAATTAACCAGAAAGTAGGTACAGGTTGCGTACTGATCCCATGTTCATTCATCATTAATCACTAATAACGGTTCATGTATTTCATGCAGTCACTATATTTATTCATGGTTTGTACTTCTGTAATAGCAGTTAGGTTGCTTGTGGCTCCTTAAGTCAAGTGTTGCCCAACTTTGTTTGCTGTGTAGTAGGTAATGGCTTCCATGTGCCGCAGTGGGTGGGATTATCGTACTTGTCAGTCTAGTTCAGCCCATTTCCTGTTAGCTGTTTTGCTTATTTCACGCTAAAACAAGCCGTGTGTTGTAATGTCGTGGGTTTCGAAGCCTTATTTCCCCCCCATGATGACGCACCCAGCTTGAATTTCCTGCATTGGAAGGTCGCATAAAGCATGTGCATCACTTGGACGTCTGGTGGGACGTCACAGCCCTTCATTCCTGCCCCTCCTCACCTCCAGCTGTTCTATAAGAACGGACAGCCGTTCCCAGCACACCGGCCTGTGGGTCTGCGCGTCAGCATCACTCACATCGAGCTGGCCCTGGATATCCCCGTCACCCAGGAGGTCCTGCAGGAGCCTGAGGCCAACGTGGTGAAGGTGGCCTTCACCGTCCGCAAGGCAGGCCGCTACGAGGTGGCCGTCAAGCTGGGGGGTCTAAATGTGGCCTACAGCCCCTACTACAAGATATTCCAGCCGGGTATGTCTCTTCCATCGGATTCTGTCTCTGCTGCTTCTCTTATGCTGATCATGTTAATGTATCAGGACTAGTTTTTACTCATTGTCTGTTATGGACTGGCATCTTCCCTGGGGTGTATCCCTGTTTTGTGCTCTATACTCCTTGGGGTAAGCTGTAGTGCCCCTCCCCATCCTAACCAGGGTAAGCAATTGGCAAATGGATACATTTTACCTAAAGGAGACTTATGGTACATAGGAAGTCGTCGTTACATTCATACATTTTGTGATCCTGCATGCTACTATGGGATGGCAGTGACAGAAGTGCAGGAGCATGAAATGGAGGCTGACAGCTTTTAAAGATTAAAGTCAGACTAGTCATCATCTGTGGGAAGTAACGGGGTGTTTTGCTGTAAGTGCATTTTTTTTTTGTCGAGGAAAATGCCTGCACTGTAGGATTTTGGTGGGATTAACATTCCGCATATTGCTGTGGTTTGCTGTTATTGCAGGCGTGGTGGTCCCATCCAAAACCAAGATCGCGTGCCACTTCTCTACCCTGGTGCTGACCCACGGCCAGCAGCACACCCTGCAGATCGAACCCCGCGACGAGTACGGCAACCCCACCAGCAACTCCACCTCGCTCGCCGATGAAGACAGCTATGGTGCGAGCGTCCAGCCGGTGAGGGAGCCTGGGCCTCTGGGTCCCTGGGAGCCTATCCTGCATTGCAGCCGACTTCCGGTACTCTGAATGGCCTCATGTTTGCAGGCTTTATGTTTTCTACGTATCGACAAAGTCATTAATTCACTGGTTCGATCCAATTACTACATTAATCGGTGTTTGACAGCGCATAATACTCCCCCTCCATTAGAGGGCTTTTTCCTCCATAACTATATTTGTAGGTCTTCACTGCCAAGCTCCCATGGAGCCTTGCAGCTTTGCAGTGAGGGCAGATTCACAAGGTTTTTGCTTCCTCTCTGGTCCCTGCAGCTAGATTGTACTAGCTGATCCTGACGGCCGAACACCATAGCCAGGCATCAGGTGTCGTGGTAAACGGGTGTCGAGTCTATGCTTTCTGTTGTCACTTGAGCAGGCAAGCGTATGAACGACCCCCACTGAGGCCGAGGTTGGCGTGCGTGATGGTGACTCCGTGTGTGTGTGTCCCCCGCCCCAGCTGGGCACTCAGGACGAAGACAGCCCGGAGGACTTCTTCAGCAAGTCGGTGTCCTCCAATCGGCTGCAATGCCAGGTGCAGCTGCACCTCACCGTGAGGAGGAAGGGCTGCTTCCACGCCCGCATCACCTACCAGAACCAGTTGCTCAGCAACGGCGAGTTCGACATCATCGTGCTGAGTGGTGCGTGCGCTGGGGGGGGGGGGCGGGACCTCATCACACCGGCAGGGTGTTGGGTTGCGTCCGGGAAAGCCCTACTTCTCAGAGAGTCGCTGCATTGTAACGTGAAGCCGGGTGAGAGTGACAGGGTGACTCGGTTTATTCTTGTCCTTAAGACGTCATGGGGTTATCTGTGTAAGCACACTTGTCGATGCTCAGAGGAAATAAAGTGTTTGCTCAAGTGTAGCTTTAATCCCGCCGTCGGTAAACTTAACGGGAGAAGCAACGGCCGGCGAGCGATGCTGAGCGAGATGCCGCCCGTCTCTCCAGAGAACGAGAAGAACTGCGTGGAGAAGTACGTGTCAACGCCGGGCACCAGCGTCTACTTCGAGGCGTACCTCTACAGCACGGGCAACTATAGCACCTCCACCTGGCAGCTTCCGGTATCGTCGCTGCTGGTGCCGCAGAGGCGGCTCTCCACGGCGGACGAGGAGGACGACCGCGACTCCCCTGTGGAGGGTCAGCCGGAGAAAGTGAAGAAACCAAAAAAGGTCTATTGCTACATATCGCCAAAGGTTGGTGATCTTGGTCCCCGTCACTGTGTTGTTTGGTGCTGACCCGTTGCGCGCTGGTTCTGATGGGCCGGTTCTGAATGGAACAGCCAGGCCTCTTTTATTGGGTCTAGTTTTATATTGTGTGGTCAGACCTTGTGAGCAGTAGATGAGTCGGATGCTGGCATGTTAATTTTTAAATCACATTTTCAGCGATCTTCTTTTTCTGTTTCCGTTAGCAACTATCAGTGAAGGAGTTTTACCTGAAAATCTTCCCCTGGCGCCTTTTCACCTTTCGGGTGTGTCCAGGCACGAAGGTAGGCAGCGACCATGGTGTTGGTGAATGAGAATTCTGCTCTGTTAGCTGTTACCTATATGAGGCATCCATCATGAGAAAAAAAACTTGCTCCCCTCCCCCCCCAGTTCACATACCACGGCCCAGACCCCATCCACAAATACTTGACCCTTGTGGTGGACGATGGAATTCAACCACCCGTGGAGCTGAGCTGTAAGGACCGCAACATCATGGCCGCCACCTTCATCCGCTTCCTCCACAAAAACATTGGTGAGTCTGAGCTTCCGATGATCTCAGTGGGCGACGGAACCCTGGACCAGTCTCTGCCAGCTGGGAGAGCGGGAGATCTGTGCGGTTTGTGTTCATGTCTGTCTGATCCACAGGAGGGTCGGAGACCTTCCAGGACAAGGTGAACTTCTTCCAGCGTGAGCTCAGGCACATCCACTCCAAGCGACCTCGCACCAAGACCTGCCTGAAGGTGGCCCGACACGTCCTCCTGGACTCGGTGAGTGGCTGACTCTGCCCCCAGCCAGCCTCGTGCTAATGAGACCTGCTTTGTTCAACGCTCAAACCTAGTCAGCTTTGGTGGGACGCACTTTTAAGTCTTTTAATTGTTGTTGACCCTTCTTTTAATTTTTTTCCCAATCGTTGTGGATCTCCTTCCCTCACAAGTCTCTGAAAGCCACCAGGAACTTCTCCGTTTCTGACTGGAGTAAGAATTTCGAGGTTGTGTTCCAAGATGAGGAGGGTGAGTGGGTCAGGCCGTTGGGTGTGAGTTTGAGGTCCGTTTTTGCTCATGGGTTGAGTGAGTTGTGGATAATAGGCTGGTTAAGGAACCGACGTGGTACTTGGTACAGTACAGTCTCGTAAATGGCACGTAAATGGGCAATCTCAACGTCAGTGGCATCAGTCTCGCCTTTAATGTCCCTAAATGAGTGTTCGTGTTTTTGTGGCTGATTCCTGGAGTGGCCACCAGAGGGCCTGTTTGCCATTTTTCTGCATTTTGGTTCTCCAGCAGTCTTCACGTGTCTCCCAGCATCTGGATAAAGTGTGCTATAAATTTCATAGTGTTTCATTGCCTTGGAAAGTACCGAATCTAAATATATTTTTGTACATCTACAAGAGATTTTAAAATGTGTTCTATAACCCACTGAATGCCTATAACCTAACCCTGTAACACATGTGAGTTGTATTAGCTGATAAAAGAGACAGCAGCAGGTCGCATCACCTGTCTGCCATAACTGCCGCCCGCAGCGCTGGACTGGGGGGGCCCTCGCCGGGAATGGTTTGAGCTGATCTGCAAGACACTGTTCGACACGTCCAACCAGCTATTCACGCGCTTCAGCGACAGCAACCAGGGCCTGGTGAGACCCCTCCCTCCCTCCCCCCCACCTCCTATTCCTCTATTCGGTCGATGTCCGACTTTAAAGAATGCAAAGCTCCTATTGGACAAGAATGCAGTTGGTGGCAGTGCCTGCGCCCAGTGGGTTTGGGTTGCCATATACGGGGGATGTCAGACACGGACAGCAGCCAGTTTCTGCCCTCAGGTGCATCCGAACGCGGAGCGGCCGGCCCACCTCCGCCTGAAGGTGTACGAGTTCGCCGGCCGGGTGGTGGGGAAGTGTCTGTACGAGTCGGCGCTGGGCGGAGCCTATAAGCAGTTGGTTCGGGCTCGTTTCACCCGATCTTTCCTGGCCCAGATCATCGGCCTCAGGATGAACTATAAGGTGAGCCGGATTCGGGGGGGGGGCACTCTGCACTTGTGTTTCACCGTAGCGGTTGAGAAGGTATCCTGGGTGCTGTGCCTGGTCCGCGGAGCCGTCCTCGCGGGTCGTGCTGCGGCTGTTCGTACAGGGCCATGGCAGTCCGAGCGCTGCAGTCGTCATGGACTCCTGTGACATCACCGTTTTGTTTATCTGACCTGCCGTCAGCTCACACACCTCCCCGCTGCTCTCTCCTTTCAGTATTTCGAGACGGATGATGAGGAGTTCTACAAAACCAAAGTCTCCTTCATCCTAAACAATGACGTCAGTGAGATGGACTTGGTGTTCGCTGAGGAGAAATACAACAAGTCGGGCCAGCTGGAGAAGGTGGAGTGGCATGTGTTTGATGGCCCCCGCACTGCCGGCCTCTCATCGGCATCCTGCACAGCCCCCAACTCATACCAGTGATATTACAACCAGCTCTGAGTGCTGGTTTATTTTTAATGGCGAACAAAACCCAAATGAAGAGAAGGTGGTTTGCCTGGGGCACCTCTGCTGGTTTCTCTGCGTTTGTGAGAAAGATGTGTGATTGGACGGCGTCTTGTGGTCATTCTGCTTGAAGGTTGTGCGATGACTGGGTGACCTCCTCTTGCCACTAGGTCGAATGACTAAATCTGAACTTCTTGCACTTCCCAAAACAAGCGGGTTTGAGGAAGAAGTTTACCAAGTTTAAGATTCGATATTTCAGCATAAGGGCAGAATTTACAAAGCCAGCAGATGATCTGTGTGTGTGTGCGTGCGTGCGTGTGTACATGCCTCACCTTTATCTTCACTCGTGTAGGTTGTGGAGCTGATTTCTGGAGGCGCTCAGATTGCAGTCACCAATGAGAACAAGATGCACTATCTTAACCTCTTAGCCCAGCATAGGCTGGCCAATCAGGTGCGAGATGAGGTGGAGCATTTCCTGAAAGGTAAGAGATCTTCTGGTGGATCTTGGGCCACGTCTGCCCCTTCAAGAAGACCTGCTGACCCGTTTCTTTGTCTTTTTGCAGGGTTAAATGAACTCGTTCCAGAAAACCTCCTCGCCATATTTGATGAGAATGAGTTGGAGGTATGTCAGGGTTCCAAGTTTTTAATTACGAACAGCCTGTTTACGGCCTGATCGTTAACATTAGTGTTGAGGTCCTCTGGTGGTGGTTTGATCTCATTAGTGTTGCTTTGTTTCGTTAGCTACTGATGTGTGGCACAGGCGACATCAGTGTCCAGGACTTCAAAGCCCATGCTGTGATTGTCGGTGGCTCATGGCATTTTAGAGAGAAGGTGGGTAGTGCCCTCTCCTGGTCACCTGGGCAACAGCCATCCCACAATAAGATGCAGGTGTGAAGGACTGCCTGGTTTGCTCCTCCTCAGGTTATGAAGTGGTTCTGGGCTGTGGTGTCCAGCTTTACCCAGGAGGAGTTGGCTCGTCTTCTCCAGTTCACCACGGGCTCTTCCCAGCTCCCCCCCGGGGGATTCAACACACTTTGCCCCTCCTTCCAGATTATCGCCGCCCCCACCCACAGCACGCTGCCCACCGCCCATACCTGGTGAGTCCCTTCCCGGTGCTCCTTCCTGACTTGGTGGTCGTCTTTCCTATACATGATAAAAACCCGTGATAATCTGTGATCCTGATCTTGTACTGAGGCTCATGTGACGTTGTGGTTCCTCCTTAGTTTCAACCAGCTGTGCCTGCCCACCTATGACTCCTATGAGGAGCTGCACAAAATGGTGAAGCTGGCCATCAGCGAGGGGAGCGAGGGCTTCGGCATGCTCTGAACTGCCCTGTCCTCAGGGGGGAGAGTTCCCCCGGATGCCGGCCCCTGCGGGGCCCGATCCCCCCCTCTGCCAGGCAGACTTCCTTCGCCAGAGCAGCACAGGAAGGCCGGTGAATGCTTTCGCGCTGTGAGGCGCGCGTGGGCATTACCTGTATATACAGTTTACTTTTTTTTTTTTTTGTACTGGCACAGAAATGGACGACCCTGGGAAGGCAAGAAGGACCCTCAATGGAGTTTTGTTTGTAGATGGTAGAGATGCTTTGAGCTGTATGCCTGCGAGTGTTCGGGTGTCCTGCGGAGGTCCAGAGAGTTTGTGGCAGACTTCCGACCCAAAAGGTGACAGGTTAGCGGAAATGTGGCTGCTGGTGTGTCTAGGGGGCGGGCTGACCTTCACCAGTCAGGGAGGGAGTCTGCTGTTGCCTGTTACACCATTTCTACAAACCTCCATCACCGCTGGGATGCTGACGCCTGATTCTTTAATGTTTTTTGTACCTGTGACTGGAAAAGGGACCTAAGGGTCCTGGGGAAGGGCAGGAGGTCATGCCCTCGTACCGGATCCCGTCTCGTGTTTAAATCTGAACAGTAATTCTTGCGCTTCCCAAAACAACAAGCAGGTTTGGGAAAGAAGTTCGCCAAGTTTAGGATTCAGCATTTCAGTATGAGGGTTAGGATTCCTGAAGGGTCTCATCCGGCAGAGCGATCGCATGCTTAGTACCCTGCGCAGTGGTGGGTGTAAAGTTAAGGGTATTTTTTTTAAAGCCATGTTCTTTTTAGGATGTTGTATCTGTTTTGTTAAATTCTGCCTTTTTTGCCTGTGTAGGGAAATGTGTCTTCAAGGGAAGGATTTGTATGTTAGGGTACGATGAATAGTACTGTAATACTTTGACGGGTGCAACAATTATGCACTTAAATTTCAAGCTGTGAAAAGGTCTTTTTTGTAATTTTTCTTCAGTTTGGGACCTACTATGATTTTATTATTTTTTTGTATCAACACCAAAGTTTGTACCTATGTTTGACTGCTGAACGTCTTATCCATCCATGCAGTCTGGATCAGTGGGTTGCTAATCGCAGGATGCCAAGGGTTAAATATTTCTGTGAGCCGTTATGTATCATAATTCACTTAGTGTTTTTGTTCTTCTAAAGACTGAGAGCTCCTGGATCCATGGAGACGGGAGTCTGCACAGATGATCTGGGGGTTCTGATGCTCCTGTTGAGCATATCGTGGTTCCCTTACAGCTTCTCCTCTTTTTGGCTCCTCATTCTATGTATCCGACTTTGTGTAGACATTTCCTCCTAAAACGGTACAAGTAGATCCCGTCTCGCATAGTTGCGTAGTTTTAAAAGCGCCAAGTCGCCCGGTGCAGGAAAGACCGATCGTGGGCGTGGTACACGTCAGCATTGAAGATATTTATAAAAATGATATACTTGCTAAATGCTTGAAGATATTTATGTGATCTTGCTGGTACATCTGGTTCCTGACAGGCTAGTGGTCTTGCACACCAGTCTCCTTGCCTCATGGTGTGAATGTAGTGCTGTCCGATCATCCTTTAAGACTTGGAGGCTCCTGCGAGGTCCGATCGCTCCTCCTCTCTGTGGACGGCACTGTCCTTCCCCAAGATGGACGCATCCATTTGAAAATCCAGTTCTGTCTTGTAGGCCATGTTTGCACTTTTGTCCAATGATGACTCTCTTTACTGCAAGCTAGCACTTTCTCCTCACCCTTCCCCACCCCCCATCACCACCATAAGCTTCATAAGCTACAAGAAGAAATATCTGAATGATCACAGTTTGTTTTCAGTGCCAGGTATAAGGTGTCTGTTTGGGGTCTTGGAGGACCCCCATATTTGGTTGGTCACCCTGTGTGTTTTTGTACAGATTTTTTTATTTTTATTATTATTTTTTAAAGAATTCTTTTACTTCATCGCTTCGCAGCGTGGCTGAATACTGATGTGATTTAGAGCCGTGATGTGTTCCGATGTCATACCGTCGAATTGCCATTTGATTTAAACAAACAATGAAATGATGTTATGCTCTTGAGTTTTCGGAGGCTGTCGTGTGAAGACCTCGACCGAGGGGCGTGACTTGCGCTCAAAGTGAGAGGTCACTAGGGAGGAAGGTCTCGCACAGTGGAGCCCGGAGAGGGCGGCTCTATCCCTGACGGACAGTGACATCACCTCTGTGCGGGTGCCTGTAGCCTTTACAGTTGTTTGGCTTTCATATGAAGGTAATTTTCTTCTGTGTTTCGATTTGGACAAGAAGCCTCTGTTGGCATGAACTGGGGGGAGGGGGTTGTTTTAATCCTTGTAAATATTGTGAAATAGTTGCCTAAGGTGGAATTTTTTATTTTTTTTTGTAATTTTATTACTAGTTAAATTGGGACATGCTGGGCCGTCATTGGAATGTCGTGGTTGGCTCAGGCAGCTCCCTGTCAGTCATGGATTAAATAAAGCGAAGGAATCAGAGGCCTGCGTGTGCATGGAGTCTATCTGTTCCCTGCTTAGTTGTGTCCCCCCCCACCCTGGAAGGTAACTTAAGGAACTGGAAAATTACTGCATCCCATAGAATCCTTGATTGTAGTAATTACCCCCCTCAATTTGTTTTGAGACCTATGGGCAATTTTTTTTTGTTTGTTTTCAAATATGATATATTCCTGATGGAAGCTGTGTTAATGTCTGCTGTAACTGTGGCTCTGTCTGCTTATGGCAGTTCTTCCTTTTGGCCACTAGGTGGTGCGCTCGCGTGCAGGTGGATTTGAAAGTGACGCATTACCGTGGAAGTCCGTACAAGATCGACCGCCTTTAAGGCGTCCCAGACTCACCTTGTCCTTTTAAATGAGGAACAGCTGCTCAAAGATGTGGGGCCATCAGGCCGGCTCCCACCGCTGCCCCCTGGGAAACTCATTACTGATTAACCTGGTTAACCCACCCTGGGTACCCATTATTTTTGGGGGGGGGGGGGCAGTGGCACCTGTGTTACTCATAGGTGGTGGGTTATCTGTTGTAATAGGTGCCAGTTAATAGTTGTTTGTTTCTGTGTGGAGGGCGATTAATAAAATGAAGAATAAAACCTGTTGTGATCAACATTTCATTGATAAATAGCTTAGTTTGCGCCTGCTGATTTATTAAACACCATTTCTGAGCTTTTACCCCACATGGACCTAATTCACGATACTTAATTACAAATGTGTGTGGATGTTTGTAGCAGTTGTTTCGAATTAGAGTAAGTGTGTAAGTGTAGGCTGAAGATGTGGAATGCGAAGTCGTGTTCCTGCCCTGAAAGCCAGGGCGTCAGCTCCCGCTAAGTGCTAAGCGATTGGAAGCAGACTGGACACCAGGTGACATCATCGCAGACAGTCAACTGACACTTTTTCCTCTCTTCTCCTCTTGGGGTGGGTGATATAAAAGATAAAATGCACGTTTTTGGGTGATTTTAATGCCTGTTACTAATGCCTTTCAGTTTTTTGATGTCCCACTGCCTGCAGGAGAGGAGAGGAGAGGAGGGGGTGGGATGGGGTTTGTGTTTTGGTAGCACAGCACAGCTCCTGTAACGTTGTGCTTTGTCAGTAGCATCCTGCCACTGGGATAAATGTAGGGCCAACATCCCAGCTGGTCCTGCAGAAACCTCGCTTTGCTGTGGCTTCAGGTAAATGTGGCTTCTAATACTAACCGACTATTAGCAAGTTAACCACATAAAAATACCCAGATTTAAATACAGACGTAAGATTGTATGACTCAGGCCCGCCAGCCCTTAGGGGTGTTCCATGAAGCAGGATTTATAAATCCTGCCTAAGTTAGCTGTGCTAACTTAAGCTAGGAGCCATGATTATCCAATAAGATTTAAGTTAACCTGGCTAACTAAAAAATCTTGCTTTGTGGAACAGTCTCCCGGATTTCTTCATTAGGTTGTCCGATAGGAACATCATCTCTTCCTATTGGACAGTTTTTTATGTTCAGCTTAATTTATCCAGCTAACAGATATTCTGCTTTGTGGAATATACCCCCCCCCCCTCAAGCCACACTTGGGAGCGGAATGCTGAGCTGCTCGTTATGGAGTGAGTGTCCGTCATTATCCCCATTAGCAGTAATAATGGGAAGGGGGGGGGGGGTTGTAGTGTCGCCTATCTGCTAATCAGGCTGGAGGAACATTCTGGAAGGACTGCCAAGGTGAAGAAGTCCTTCCCGGTGGAGAGTTGTGATGAAAACCATTATTACTGCGTGTGGTTTACTGGGACAGAGTGATGAATGAAGTCTCTCCATGCAGGGTGTTGTTATACTCAAACACTATTTTAACCCCACATTGTCCTGACTGTGAAGTAAAACATCTTAAAATGACCTGTGGGCTATTATCTGTAGGCATCTTAAAAGGTTTCCCCCACTTCACATTCATAATAAGAATATTATTTTTATTATATTTATAAGAATACAGAATAGCACTGCCGCATCGGGCTGTGTTTAAACTGATTTAATTTTACTGACTGGATAACGCACGTTTTCTCTCTTCCGGGAAGAATGCCTGATTTGTCCACCAGAGGGCAGTAAAAATGCAAGCAAAGGTCAAAACCCCTAAAGCTGTCAGCTGCTTCTCTGTGCCACCCCCCCCCCCCCCTCTTCAGAGATACTACCCATCACCATTGACCTCTGGGAACCTTTTGCCTGCTAAAGGCTGGGCTTTATCCTACCAGTAGACCCAGGCTGCTGTTTGATTGTCTTATTTTCCCCAAACATGTTGAAAGACGATAAAAAAAATCATACACAAGTTGTTACAGTAACAGTTGTCCATTATTTACTCTCCTTGGCCAGATGCACTTCATTACTGTTTAAAAACAAATGCTCCTCCTTCTGAAAATTAGATTTGCAACCCTCTGTCTGCTACCTAATTCTGTCAACCAATTAAACTTTCTTCTGTACCTTGGCTTGGAGCTTCTCAGTCTGCGAGCCCTTATAGGCCAAAGAAGGTATAAGTAAGACAGCAATGCAATTTGCTGGTGTGAGAAAAATATCTGAAGCCAAATTCTTCATGCATTCTCCCAATTTTTGCTCTTTCCAGCTACATCGTAATTTCTAAAAGTGCTCCTATTCCTTGACAAACCAGCCTTTAATTACCGTTTGGTTGTTATTCTCTGACTGTGTGATGGAGCCCACTTGATGGCTGGCAACAGAGAGCGGGAGGGAAGGGGGACAGGCATCAACATCAACAGTCGTGGGTTTTATCGCTTGGCTCTGTACAACGCATGGAGGCTTGTGGGCTTCTTGGTGGCGAGTGGTGCTTGATTTGCCAGGCAAGGGATTGAGAAGGCTTGGAGAGGGTCGAAGGTTACAACTTGCCGGGCTTTTAGAAGGATGGGCATTTTGGGGCACAGTTAGTCAACTGGGATGTTCAGCCCCCCCATGCCTGAGGAACATCATGGCACCGAGGGAATTCTCTCTTGAGCAGGAAGTCCGGCCTGTTGTCCTACCTGGCATTGGTGAGGCTCATCACTCACTGAGCGAATTCCATCCAGGCTCCGTCAGCATCGCCTGACATCAGCGTGAGGCCTCCCCGTCGGTCTCTCGCTCGGCAGAGTGACTAAGGGAGACAGCAGGCTGTTCTCGCTAGATTACTGCACGATGACTCAGGACACTATCGAACCGCAGGCTTTAATCTCGCGTAATGACCGTTCATCTTCCGCGCTCAAATTGGTTTTTGGACGGTTTGGAAATGCATTGCACATTTTCAATAAATTTATTTGCGTTGCCAAATCATTTTTATTGCCTGTAAATGTATTTTTTCTTTCCTGGGGGAGTTTGCTTACAAGCGATCTTGGGCACGGGCAGATTTGCTTTGCTGAGCCAGTTTTTTTCAGCTGCCCGATTGGCTCACGCTAGTCTGCTCGTCATGCGATGTTTGGGAGCGTAACGTCTTACCCCAAGAATCAGATTAACATTTGATGCAGTGGAATTTGAGCAGAACACGCAACAAACAAGAAAAAAGCTTTGCTGCAAAAATTTGGACTTCACATTTTAACCAGCCTTAATTCAATTCATAATTACATTGCATTTACTCTACAGAAAGTGAATTTTCCATTGCACAGCGCACAGCAGTATCAGTTTCGCTTATGATATTGATTTTTTTTGTGTTTGATGTGATTAACTTTAATGATTCTCTGTAGATACTGCTGAGATGACTGCTGGGGGGGAGGAGACCTCCAGCTCCCTTGGGACTGACTCCCAGGGGCCCGGGGTGTCTGCCGCATCGTCACCAGAGGCTTCCAGTGGGATGGTGGGGGGTGCAAGCTCTCCCCTGGCCCTCCAGACGATTCTCACGTGCCTAGGCTTCCATCCCACGATTGTTGCATGGATGCCGGCGTAAACCAAGGCCAAGGCATCTTGAAGTACTTGAAAGTGGGCGGGGCCAACCCACATTCCCGCCACCGGGTCCTGTATTTGCATAATCGAAATCCCCCCAGTGCAGGAGTTTGGAAGGTGGGTGCCTTAAGCGGAGGGTATGTGATGGGCAAAGATTAGGCAGGAACCGGAGAAATGGCCGTGAGATGTCCCTGTGACCGGTGATACCACGCCCCACCCAAACGGAGCGCCTGTCGTCAGGGCTTACCGACTTGTGGTTTACGTGATTCTCCATGGGGTTGGGGCTGAGAGAACTTCTGAGAAGGTTAATGCTTTTGGACAAACCTGGATAAGCTTGTGGCAGTGCCAAGTAAATGTCTGAGGCCTTGGGGCTGGATGAGAGTCTTCATTTTAGGCTGCACCGTCCCATGTGTGTGGGTATGTGTATGTGGGGTGGGGTGAGGGATGAGGATATATAAGCGGGGGCAGGTTTCTGCCTCTCGCACAGTTCCCAACTGCAGCCATACGGATTACACAAGCTGAATAACACTGTCTTCCCACACCTCCTTCACATAGTGGTCTTCCAGGTATATTCAGTGCAGTGGTCTTGTATAGTGTATGGAATATGAGTATGTTGTGTGGAGTATGAATGGAGTATCTGTGTGCTGTGTGGAGTAAGAGCGTGGAGTATCTGCGCTGTGTGGAGTAAGAGCTTGGAGTATCTGTGCGCTGTGTGGAGTAAGAGCGTGGAGTATCTGCGCTGTGTGGAGTAAGAGCTTGGAGTATCTGTGCGCTGTGTGGAGTAAGAGCGTGGAGCATCTGTGCGCTTTGTGGAGTATGACTGGAGTATCTGTGTGCTGGGTGTAGTATGAATGGAGTATCTGTGCTGTGTGTAGTATGAATGGAGTATCTGTGCTGTGTGGAGTAAGAGCGCGGAGTATCTGTGTGCGGCGTGGGTCAGTGGTGTGTGCAGTATGAGTGTAGACTGTGTGATGTATGTGAGAATGAGTGTTACTTCAGTCGCTGACCCAGACAGAAAGAAGACATTCATCTTCCTCACGAAAAAAAAAACGCTTCATAACAACGTAATCCCATCTCTTCCTTTGCTAAAAGGAGACCTAAAATCATGTGTGGCTCGCTGGCTGAGGGCCAGCTGTTCAGACGAGCGTGTTTGTGTGTCCTTGGCTGGTGGACCATTTTAACATTGCTTTAAAAGGCCAGGGCGTGCCATTCTATCGCAGAATCAGACCGTTGTCGTTTCTTTACAGTTTCCCACAATGCACAGCTGTATCAGGTATTGACACGCATCAAGGAATGAGGCCAGCATTTTTTCGTAATTGAGGGTGTGAGCGGTAGAAGATATGATGGTAGCAGTGTAAGCTAATATAGGATGAGATGAGATGAAATGACATTAAGCAGGGTGAGGCTGGGTAGATGTCTTTATGTAGTCTGGAAGTAATGAAAGTACTGCATGGATCTAATAGTGTGTGGTATAACCAGAACCTCAGGAATCTCTATCTTCACTGCTTCCTGCTGTGAGAAGAGATGACTGGGTGTAACTGATATGGGTAGATAGTGCCCCCTGTGGTTGGAAATGGAATATCACTTCTGACCAAGTTGGTTTAGTGGAAGGTCAGTGGTGTGTCACCATCCCTCTTCTCACCGCAAGAGCTGAGGGCAATCATTTTGGGGGGGTGGGGGGTGTCTTTGCATTTGGCTTCATTAGTCTGCCACTCTCCAGCTCACGGATACCCTGCCCCATGTTCAGACCAACAATGTTCTTCAGCAAGGCTGCTGGTCCCATGACCCAATCTTGATGTCTGGTCCACTTGTATGTGTCTCACTCTCTGCAAGTGCAGCCCCACCCCAACCTTCCAGTATGATTACTGGGGTGAAGACCTGAGTGATGAAGGAGAAGCAAAGAAACTGCTTCCTTTGCTCCTGGGGGGGTTACATGATTGTCATGGCGTGCTGTCAAAGATTCCGTAAGCTGCATTGGGTTGCAGATTGGACAGCAGAAGTGATATCGCCGGCGTGGCTTCAAAGGAGATTATTAGATTGGAACAACAAAAGCCGTAGGTGTTAATTAGTCCCTGATTGAATGACACCCTGGGGGCTGGGATCCTTTGTAGTGTCTGGTATCTCATGCTTAACCATTACTGCTCCACATCTATATAATAGCCTTGACAAAGAAATTGGACCTAGAGAGGATCTGTCCTGTCTTCTCAAGGCATCCCGGAAAACTGTGGGTCTGCCAGCTGATGCCAGCAACTGTAGAGCTCACTCCTATTTTACATAAGGATGACAGAGCAGCTCTGGCATGTCGGGGAAGTGACAGTTGCTCCCTGGGCTGGTCTGTGGCGGGTCTGCTGGACCGCGGGGTGACGATGGCCCTTGGCAAGCTGTGTCCAGTGGATGCGACTGATTAGCTGTTCTGGTTCCTTGGGACCTGGAATGCATCAAACTTGCAGGACGGTCCAAGTACAAGGGCTGGAAGGGGCCCAAGAAGATGCTGGTCCCCTGGGAGCTCAGGAAAGGGGGATGAGCGTGGGGCTGGAAGGCTGACCCCCTCCTGACCGCGGGGCTTTCGGATACCTAGAGGGAGAATGAGAGGGAGAAATCTTGCCTTTTGGCACTTCACTTGCCCACTCAGTGGTATGTTCCCTCTCCACGTGCAGAGAGGTGTCCTTCTTGAGAACTGAATGCTTTGGAAAAGAGGTACAGATGGATCTGAACTATCTGTGGTAACACTCTACTTAAGCTGTCATCTACAATGCACTATAGATACCTTTATTATGCATTATGATGGTCAGTATAAGAATTAAGGATGCTCTGTACTGCATTATGAAGATATCGTACATTATAGATGGGAGCGTCATAAAGCATTCATAATGCATAATAAACATGGTTATAATGTGTTATAGCTTTTTATGAATATTAATAGCCATGTTTATAACGCTTTATAAATGCATTATAATGCATTATGATTGTGTTAGTAGATTCTTATACGCATGGCATTCATAGAAAGTATTGCCCTATTTCTGACACTTTGGGAGTTGGCTCAGTGGCGTGAACTGAGTGTCCTTAGTCTGCACTAACCCTTGTCTTTCTGGGACATGTTCAGGAAAATAGACGCAAGAAAGAGCAGGCAGCTCCGTTCACGCAATGCCGGCGAGTGGGATGGCCTCGGCGCGTCGGCTCAAAAGTGATCTCAGAGGGAAGAGCCTCCGGAAAAGCAGGACGCGGGTGATACAGAGCTTTCTAAGATGATGTCGGCCGGCCGAGAGCTGACAAAACAGAGACCTCGTTTAAGACGTTCGTGCCGTTCTGAGCCATCATTCATCTCAGATGATAGCATCCTGTAGAGGATGTCTGGAAAGAGACAAAGTGCTCCCCAGTCAGGGGCTGTCCGTGTTATATATGCAGTGTTGGGGTGGCCCTGCTTGATTCATGAGGTTGGCCAACCTGTTGGGATGCACTCGAAGATTCTTTTCCCCCCATGTTAGGGTCGGAGAATGTCTACGCTCTTTGAATTTCGCTCAAGCGGCCCAGGCAGAAGATGACGGGCCCCCAGATTAGTGTGAAGTCCCAAAGCACAGATGACTGCGATGGAAGGAAGTACATACTCATCGTTCTTTATTGGTGGGTAGGAAGGCAGGTATGCTAAAGGATGGTGTGTGGGAGGGCCTGTACGAGTCCTGAGGGACAGATCGAGGACCCTGTGGAGCCATGAGCGTCCCGAGTGCCGTGGCCGAGCTGGGCGGAGGTCTTCACGGTTAGAAGAACTTTGACAGAGTGGGAATGGGTGCGGGGACAATGGAGTAGTCTAGATGCGTGTGGTGGGAATTTCAAGGTCGTTCTCCTCCATCTGAAATCATTCAGGGGAGAGCTTATCCACTGACCTGAAAAATCAATTGAGGTACAAGGTCTTGGGATGTGTAGAGAGTTTGCCTGGAATGTTGTGTTACCTAACATATGGGTTTTTGATGAGACCTGATCATGTCCAGGACCGTGCTGCTCTCCACCCCATTCCTGCTTACACAATGACGTGCCAAACCTCTCCACAACATTCCTGCTTTTCATTTTTCTTGCCTTTGTGGTGTTTCTTTTCAACCCTCTGCTCTTTGAGATTATCCCAAAAGACAAAAATGTATTTGTGCTTTTCCTGAAAGTGATAGCAAATCCCTTCAGATCAGGTTTGGACACATGCGGTGAGTTTGATAAATCGCGCCTTGATCCTGTGGAACTCTAAGGCAGTGCTGTTTTGCTCTTTTATTTTCTGGATGATTCCGGTCATGCCCAGAAGTCCTCTTAAGTGGTCACCATGTGTTTTTTTTTTTTCTTTCTTCTACTTTGTCCGTAACGGGACAGTTGGGCCTGGAGGTCTATGGGGCAGCTGAGCACACAGGCTGCTGTCCTTGGGTTGGGGGGGGTCTGGGTGATGTGCCCAGCAGGTGGATATGGGGGGTGGCGTGAGGGTGCTGGCCTCCTCTGAGAGCACCTGGGCAGCCGTGTCAGGGCATGTCTTGTTGAGTAATATGACAAACAATTTACCGGAAGAATGGAAGTTTATCCACCAGTGAATGAGATTCACTGCAAATAGCAGTGAGGAAAATATATCAACATAACAATAACCATAGCAGGCAATCAGGAATATGGGGGTCATCTGGCCATCACATGTACAGGGTGAACTACTCCAGGGGTTTGGCAGCAGTGCCTGGCACCCCCCCGTATCTGAGGCTTGGTTCTGTGTGTGTGTGTGTGTGTGGGGGGGGGGGGGGGGGGTAGTGGGGGACTTTGAGAAGCTTCAGTGATGAGAGAACATGGAAAAATAAGCCGAATAAGGAAGTGTCTCTGCCTGGCATCCAGCTTGGCAACGCCGCCCTCGCAGTCTCTTGGCTGGAGTTCAGCCCCATCACACAGGGGCACGGACTGTCAGGCGGAAACGGGATGGGCGAGGAGGGGTGCTCCCTGATCGGAAGATCTGCGGGGGCAGAGGGGGGGGGGGCAGGGGGAAGGATGGAGGGGGGGGCAGGTTGACAGACACCTGCTGGAAACTGCTGAGAGAGCATCCTTACATGGCATCCTGCTCCCTGCCCCCCCATTGCGACTCACTAACAGGATAGTCATGATGTGTTTTAATAATCCTTTGCAATGCCCCTTCTTACACCCGCCGGCGCCGCCCATCACCGAGACCCGAAATAGAGACCCATTTGGGAGCACGGGACAGCCCCAGGCCTCCACACGGGAAGCAGCTCGCGGATAAACCCTGCGAACGGATCTGACTAGCAGGAGCGTGGAAGGAAGCATCTGCTTGCCTCACCGTATGACGGGGCTGCTTCTGCACCCGTGAAATTCGTTCTGAGATCCAGCCACCTTCTCTCGGGCAGTGGGGGGGAGGGGGGGGGGCTGTTACTATTCAGTCTGGCAACAGAGGGCAATTAGCATAGCAAAGCTCCCTCAGCCCTCCGAGACTGTCACCCTCCCACCGCCCCCTTGGATTTGGGCACAAACGTTAATTAATAATCCCCGCATGCAGCAGAGGGGTGCCAAATATCACCGGGCATTGGAACAGAAGCGTCTCCGCCACAGCGACACCGTAATCCACAGTAGGTTCGCTAATCATCTGAGGCTCATTCACTCCCTGCCAGATATCACGTCGTATTTCAGACGCCAAGTATTCAGGGTCTTTCGTCAGCGATCCGGTTTGAGAGCCTGTACCACGAATCGAGCCGCTCATTCCTCTCGGCAGTCTGGCCGAGAACAGCGGTACAGTCGTCAGCAAGGGCCGTATGGAGGCGGCGGAGCCGGAGGGCAATAGGACGCCGTTTAGCCCAATAGGATAAAAAAAAGAAGAAGTGAATTTCCGATCAATAAAGCAAGACAATCTGCATGACTAAGCGCCCTAAACCCACCTTCCTGCCACAGCTGTATGCCACTTCGTAAGTCATGGGGACACAAAGATGGTTTCATTGCCAGGTCTGTGAAGTCGGGGGTCTCACCGGGTCTCCCTGGGTGCCATGGGGATGGCAACCATCCCTAGACACATCACTCAGGTCATTTACTCACCCATAAGCCTCTAAACTGGCCTAAAAACAGAGAGTTGGGGACGTGAGCAGCGGCAGGTTCCAGCACAGAGTCTGTGATGTTAAAAGGTATTGGCTGTTGGTGTTTTCATCATTTAATTAAATGTTTTTGTGGCAAGCTGACGCAGGTCCTGGCAGACGTGTGAGAGAGGTCCCGCTGTGGGAGTGGGCAGCTCATCAGATTGTTGGTCTCTCCCTCCATCTGCTTTTCAGGATTCCCCCTAGAAGTGCTGTTTTATTTAACATCAATAACCTCGCAGGTTTCTGAGGGACCGACCAAACCTCGCATCCTCATTGGTGTTTTGCATTAAAGCGCTTTCTGGCTGGGGATGTGAATGGGACCGGGAGCCACACTTTTATGGATTTCTGGGGCCGGATTACCAACTGCGGTTTGGACGTGGAATAACCTGACATCTGCAGGTGGCTTTAAAGTTCAGAAGAGACCAGTACCGGTCCAAATGTTACTCACCCCTCAGTATATGGTGCACCCGGCCTGTTTTGTGTGTGCAATAATCACCGAAACATAAAGGAACGCAAGTCAGCGTCCAGAAAAAGGCAAATATCTTGGAAATTACTGTGTGTGCTGCATGATTTCATGAGATAATGATCACCTTGTTAGTACGAGGGGTGTGTGGGATGGAACGGGCTCTGATTGGGGGCAGAGGGCATTAACAGTCACTGGATGTTACCCAGACAGCTCACGGTTTCTGGATCAGCCAAGTGGTGTGCAGTACATCTGCTGCTTCAAGTCAAACCCAAATGAGACATTTTGGGAGAGAAGGTGTGGCGTGAGGGTTTATATGGGGGGGGGGGGGGGGGTATGGAGAGAGCAGGTGTGAGAGCAGCGATATTCCTGGGGGATGTTCCAGGCTGGATCTTTAGGGCGTTTTCTCTCATGTACATGTGACAAGACAGTGGGATCCTTCACTAAAAACAGTGAAAGCTTTGCCGCAAGTCTGACACGCCGCATCTAATTTTGAGGGCTCACAAAGCCTTGTTGGGTTAACCAGTTGGCGTAGTCCAAAGGGGGTGCTGGGGGTGGGGGGGGGACTTGAAACTGCACAAGTGTGGTGTGTGAATCACAAACGGAGAATTTTCCAGCCGATTAGCTCCCTTTCGTCTGCCCGGGCTCCTCCGAAAGCTGTGCCTTCGCTGAGACCACAGAAAGCAAACATGATGTCTGTGAAAGGGCTCTTGGCAACGAGACACTCCGTTGCTACGTTTTATTGAAACGGGACTCTTTTGTTACGCAACGAGTTAAGTGTGTTGTTATAGCCACTAGTGAGCTGGTGAATCCTGTGAGATACAGAGGTTGGGGGGGGGGGGGTGTAAACTGTATTTTATGGACTCGCTCGTGTCCGAGGCTGCCTCACAGCGAGGATCCAGCGAGTACGATGATGGAATGTGAGTGCGACCAAGGGAAATCGCACAGCTCTACTCCTCTCGCTCATTTAATCTCGGTATTAGCTCCTTCCTGCTATTATTTTCCTTTTAATTCCCCAGCTCGCACCCCGCTCCGAGAAGTGGGATTATTCGCTGGCAGTCAAGCCATCGAAGGCCTCCAACCATCTGTCCACCATCTTCTCTAGGGAAGCTACCCGGCCTGTAGTTTTTAACACGATCCGATGGGCGTATTGATTAAACCACACCTCCCCCTAACTTTTATCTTAACCGCCCGGGCTAATTCAGAGACACTTTGACTCTGCCGGTCGGCAGCCCCTGATTAAAGTGCTGCAGAGCCTCTCTGTGGACTCGTGCTGATTGAGATTTGGAAGAAGCACCCGTCTTACACATTTGTTTGGTATTCAAGGTGACACTGAGCCGGAACAATGAAATTAACAGTTCGGATCACTGTTTTCACGAATACCGTTCGATACGGATTCTGCTTTCTGCTTTTGTCACAGACTGTTGCCAGTTTTAACTTAGAATAAAAATCCGATCCAGTTGCCATAAGCTTGTGAGTGAAAATCTTTTCTTTTTAACCCTTTCATGCGTGCTGTCCACTAGAGTGGACATCTAAATAACTTAAGTATAGCTTAAAATATTACAAAGTTGAAATGACTTTAAAATACCCTTTTTCCTTCAGAGAAGAAAACAGGACAGCAGAAAAAATTGGCCCAATGGATCCTAATTGATGCATGAAAGCATTATAACCATGTGTTATAACATCATTTATAACCAGCCATCTTTCAGCTGAAATTGGAAAATGGTGGAAAGGCATCTTGCCTCCTGCTTGTGCTGTTCTGGAGCGTTTAACCTGCGTGCAGCCTGGTACTACGTGTCTTTTTATGCCACAGAGAGAAGTTCTTTGTCAGATGGGTTCTCAGGCTATGCAGGACTGATATAGGATCCCAGGCACTGAGACGAAAGCAACATTGAGACTATCTGGAAAAGTCAGTAAAAAGCATGAATTTGCAAAATAACAATTGTACCCATGTATTTGTGAAACACGCCTAAAATGCCCAACATCAATTTCAGCCAAATTACTTGCTGCTGCTCTAATGATGTTTAGTAGATCCAGCTATCAAGCGAAGAATCTCTCATTTAGTTCAAAGGTTTAGCGTGTGTTACACCCAATATGATGTCAATTTTCAGTAGACCTCAGCAAAAATTATGATTATTCTCCAATTATGTAGTACTCTGGGCCTTACTGGTCATCTGTAATGTTGTTCATAAACCACGAGTCCCAATCCTGTGTGGTTAAATGGAAAATGTCGACTTAGGAGAATTATTATCTCATTCATTCATGGTTTCTGATTTTCAGGACGGTTTTGCTCTCCTGGGTCGCAATATGACTGTTCAGCACTTTGACGTTCCTTCGTCTGCTATGAACATAAAGCGCCAGGCTCGAGTTCAGCACTCGCGGTCTGTGTGTTTCGGGTTGGGTGGTGTTCTTAGGTAAGCTCCCCCCCTCCGCGATCGAAGATGGCTTTGGGGAGCCAAAGAATGGGAATTCGCTAAGTCACCGGTGCGGAAGTATGGAAGTCATTGATATTTGGAGCTGGGAATTATGACAAGCACAACAACCACATCTGAGCTCGGTCGCTCTTACTGCTTTTAAAATATGCTGTTTTTCTTGGAAATGCTGGCAGCAACGGCCTGTTTAAAGTTATGGAAAGGTCACTGCTTCTTTCGGCGGTGTGCGAATTGCATCTGCGAGATGTTTAGCTTTTGTTCCTGTGAGGGCTTCAATGGTGGCTGTACGGTGATTGTAAAAACTGGGAAAAAAATAAATGATGTTTGCATATTGAGGGAGCAGGACGATACATTGAGGAACATCAGTCGGGATTATTTCACATACCTTCATGCTTGTCTCACTTACCCCGAACAAGCTGTCTCTTCTCCTCCATTTTTTTTTTTATTGCATCTGTAATTCAGGCTGAAACTAAATGGAAAAACAAAAGTATTTAAGGTATTCCTCAGCTCACATCTGGCGTAAACGTGTGCGAGGCCATGAAAATTACTATTCCAGCTGCCCTGGTTGGGCAGCAGGCCGGTCGGCCACACCGATTCCCCGGCCGTGGTGCCGTAGGACAAAAGCCCACTCCCCAAACCGAGAGGATGGTGGGGACACTTACTTGTCATCAAAGGGAACTGTGGTTACCATTTGAATGAGCCACTCTCATGTCTTTTAATATCAACGGTCATGTGACATGAGTGTTTTCAATGCAGGAAATGGTGACTCGCATCTGCGGTGGAGGGCCCCCTTCCCGCGGGAGCTGACCTCCGACCCGCTCCTGGACGTCAGCTTGTCTGTCGGCAGTTCTGCTAACTGTCTGCTCGTCTCTGACCCCCCCAGAGGTGGTGATGGGCTCCTCGAGTGAGACCAAGTGAGCCGGCCTCTCATGATCACGGAGCTGAAAGACATGTGACCTGAACCCTGGGAACTTGCACCCATTTGGACCTGAGCCCAACAGGGAGGATGTGATAGTATCTACACGTGCTAAAGGCCTGTCTTTGGTGGGGGCAGTCAGGCACTGGCTAAACAGCTAAACAGTCCAGACCGCCCGAGAAAATGTCACAGTCGGCCCCATCGTTTGGGTTGGTACTTTCAATCGCTCAGTTGATTTTGTTTCGTGGGTGTGCTGTGTCTCCTGAATCTGTCATGGTGTCCATGCCTCCTCGACATCCCAGGGTACTGGACCACCAGCCCCTCTGCTCAGTGTCTCCTTGCTTTGTATACACACTGCCCATGCTAGCATTGTTTACTGTTCAGATCAGCTTTTTGTCTTTTACTTTGTCAAACACTGAGATTCACCCTGTAGTCAATCTTGGCTCGTGCCCGGTCGTCATGGCTACGGGACAAATGATGTATGCGTCCCTGAGGAGGATGCCTGGCCCAGCCCTCAAAGAGGAAGAGGCGAGCATGAGGATCCAGCCGTTTCCATGATGAGCGTTTCCCCGCCCTCGTGCCTGCGGGGTTCGGTGGGGTTCCAGCGGCCCCAGACTGCAGCCTGTATGTTGAGCTCGCCGAGCGCATTACACAACCGCCTCTGTCACTGTGATTTACTGTGTGGCCAGCGAGGGGGAAAGCTGCCTTTCTGAGGAAGTGTCTGGAGCTCCATGGGGAATGCAGAAACTCTTAGGTTGCGCAACGGCACCTGTACCAAGCAAGCGTGTTTGCACACGGCGGGCACTATGGAACCTGGCCGGGATTAGCCACTGTGAGTCCAAGGGGCCTCACTGCAATAAACAAACATCGTGGTCACCCGCAGCCAGTTTGGGCGTGCAGTTACCATGCTTTACAGCATCCTTGTGTCTCGGAATAGCTGTGCTGTTGTGTTGGAGCAGAACGCCTAAGATGGTGTGCAAGGACCTGAAGGTCTCTGCAGTAAAGCTGCCCTTAGGATTTTGTGTGTCTTCTGGTGGATGGGTGGATGGATGAATGGATGGATGGATGGGTGGATGGATGGATGGAGAGGGAGAGAGAGAGTATATGACTGAAACTTCAACAACTCAAACTTCCTCTGAGACCCAGTCCCTCGACACCCCAAGCAGTCCAGTCCTCTCACCTCTGCCCACTCCCCGAACCCCTGCTTCCCCCATTCCATTTGCTGGAATGATCACTGGAGATCACATCACTCTGGCCATAAATGCCGTGTCATTATCCACTCAATCTTCTCCACCTAGCGTGACCACCTATTCCATTTCAGGGTTGGACAAGTTGAGTTTGTGAACTACCATTTCAACCATTTCAATTTAAAGGACCCGGATTTCACTTTAGCACTGAGATATTGCTGTATGCTGATTGGTCAGTCTCCTGCAATCATGCTTGTGTCACTAATGTTAATGTGAAACAGCTGGATGAGTCTTTCAATCAAGGAAACAGTTGTCTTATTTTTTGACATGGAGTAGGTGGTCACCCTGTCTCCACCTTATCCTTTGCGGGACAGCCCTGGAATCCTGTGTGAGCCTCTCCGTTTCTCGCAGTTGGAATGCAGCAGCAAGCGGGCTCTTGCTGGAGCCCCCCCGGGCTCATGTTCACCTTGTCATCCTCTGTTGTTTTACACCTTCCTCACCCCCCCAACACTCCACATCTGGGGAATTATGTCTGCCTGCCAGTCAGCAGGAAGCAGAGCTAGTACCCTCACTGCTGGGGGGGGGGCTTACAGGCAACGGACATGTTCAATGCTTTTAGAAATCCCAGCATATCCCCCCCCCCCCCAAAGGGAATCCACTGGGGTCAAACTTCATCAAAGGGTTCAAATTGTAAAAATCTTCTGGAACATTCTGCACTAATTACAGATGGTCCAGCAACCTTGTGATCTTGCGTCTTAGTTCACAGGATACACATCAGCTCAAGCTATCAACACACGGTGAAAACAACACAACAACGTGTTCACATGTTAAAGTTAAAGCAGATACATGTCAAGGCATCCCTGGATGCCTGGAGTAGATCATTTACGCTGACGCTACATCATTTAAATTACCGGCCCGTTATCCGGAATCTTCTGTTAGTTCTTTCCGGAATATTCTCTGGGATAATTTTTTTTCTTCCTACCGTTTTACAGGAATGTTTGACTCATAACAGAGCCGATGTGACTGCATAACGAGATTGAGAACGGAGCGTGAAGATATTTAGTCTGATAATGAGTTAAGATGACTGATAAATGAGTCGAGTAATCCTGGCCACTGTATTCACAACAGACAGCCGGGCTGCGTTAATGATTTCCGCCAGTTTGCATTTATAACATCCCGTTACGCTTTCAGACGTGGAGCGACAGGCCAAAATATTTTCATATGGACTCATGTGGTTATTACTTTATTTTTTGGCACTAATAAATAATTTTATTACTTCAGTGGGAGGTCCTGTTATGTGTGCGATGGGCTGATTATCGTTCTCAGCATATTTGTGAGTAATGCATTTGATTATTAAATGGTTTAAATGATTTAACTTTTCAATTCCTTTTTGCCGTTTTTTTGTCTTATTTTTTTAGCATATTATGCATTCGCACACGCCCTGGGTTACCTTGAAGACAGATTAAATTGGTCTGACAGTGAGAAAGGTCTACAAAGTATTCTTGTACAGTTCAGCCAATCAGAGCTGCTTCTTTGTGCCTCACAGCCAATCAGCATCCAGTAGAGGTAACTGCATGACCTTTGCAAGGTGACCTTCTCTCCACAGGTATCTTTGTCTCTGGTGTTTGAGGTGCAGTCGATGTTCCTTTTCAGCGTTTGCCAGGATCCTTCACAAAGCTCCTCTGTTGTATTTTCCTCCCCGCAACAATATAAACATTCATCTCCCCACCATGCCCACAGTTAATTACAGTAATTACATTTAAAACGGCCATCCTCGCCATCCTTTTGAAACAAATGGAGTTTGGCAACCCCCCAGGAGGGCAGGTGAGGTTGGCCGCACTGGTTGCTGTGTAACGGGGAATGTCTGGGCTGTGGATCCTGTTTGGGATCCAGGCCGCCTGTCATCCCTACGGGGCCTGGTGCTGGCGGAAGGCGGCTGGTGCAGAGCACTGCACTCTAAGCGGCTGTGTTGGAGGTGGCTCTGAGCCCCCAGTCAGGAGCTGGCTTTTAATACACCCAGTAATTTATGCTAATCAGATTTCCGTAATCTGGACGGTGGGTGGTGGTGGGGCGGAGGGGGGGGGGGTTTGTCCCGTCCAATGTCCTTCCTTTCCTCCCTAACCTTCCCTGCCAGGCTTTTAATGTGCTTCTCATTTGAAAGCTGAAAGCACGTCCTGCTCATATAAGCAGCTCTGTTTAAATGCTCCTCTCTCAGGCCTACAGGCTTCTGGTAGCTGCAACAGGCTGCAGCTGTTTAACCCCCCCCCCCCCACTGGCCCCATGCTGTTCCTTTAAATGTTTTTAATAGCCTCATATCTGCTGTGGCCCCCTTTCATGACGACGCCGGGCTGTTGCCTCTCCCCCCCCCCAGACGCTGTAGGATTACTGAGCGTGTGTTTCGGCCTCTGAGGATGACGACGTCTGTCAGGCGAGCCCCGACTGCAGCCGCATAGCTGCGCAGTGGGCTGCGATTTGCGGCTGCACGTTTCCGGCCGCAGCAATGTGGGCGTCTAGTTTAATGCCCCTGCCATTATTTCCCTAAAAGCTGCGGTATGAATGGGTGGCTTCCGTGCTGTTGTAGGAATCATGCTCAGAATCTGTCTGCATAGCTGGGTGTGGTAAACTGGTGAACCCTGCCCAGGGGGGGGAGTTTGACTGTCATAATAAGATTCTGCATAACTGCCCCCCCCACACCCCAGCACAAACACATGCGCTGACTTATGTCGCATTTCTTTTATGTATATATGATGTACAGCAGGATTTCGCAAGACAGTCCATATTTTTGCTTCCTCCCAGCTCCCAACTCACCTGTACCAAATATTCAGTGTTCTTGATAGCTTGAATGTTTGGTTCCAGTGTGCTAGGAGCTGGGAGGGAGAAAAAATGTGGACCGTCTGGGGGTGCCCAAGAACTGGGTTGAGAAACACTGATTTAGAGGATGGCAGGGCAGACATGAGCTATGGGTTTGGATCCTGTGTGTGTCTGCGTGGTCCAGATTGACCTTGTACTGTGGAGATCAAATGTCCCCACAACATGACGGATACCCTTTTTACCCATTTTACTGCAATCAAATAGCTAAAAGTGCAAAAATTCTTGTATTTTGTTTGGTCACATATAGTTAGGGCTGGGTAGAGGGTATGGTTGCATTAGCATAAGCATTTTTCCCATAGAAATGAATGAGCAGACCCCGCAAAAATATGATTACTGGTCTGTGCGTGTGTGCCTATACACTCCGGGTTCCATGATTGTGAGTGTCCTGAGGAGGACCAGCGACACCAAGGTTCTGCCCAGGCTGAGAATAGCTTACTGTACGTAGCATTGATACTACCTGGATGTGCTTCATTCTACTGATCAGTTTCCTTTTTCAGCTGCCATAGGAACAGCTGAGCAGTAAGGACCCCTCTGGCAGCCATGGAGCAAAGGTGTTTAGAAAATGCCTGTCTGTAATTCCTCTGAGACTGGTCCGATCACAGACCTGGAGTATACGGCTGCAGAGCAGTTATTGTAGCCTGAACAAATGAGGGGCAAAGAACCGTTTGTTTGCGACGGCGACCGTAGCAGATGCCCGAAGGTGTTGACCGCTTGCTTTCTCTCCGTTGTAGCGGGCCCAGCTCTTGTTTCCAGTCCAGGGGCCCATTTTTGTGAAATACAACATGTCTGTCTTCACTTAACCTGTAATAGAGTTGGTGTGGAGTGGTTCAACCTCCCCTACAATGCGCCAAACACTTGGAAAGAGTGATGGAAACCTCTGGCCTGGCTCTCTTGCCATCCAGCTCCACAGCCCCTGCATTTAGCACATCCCGAAGCCCCATTGAAGCAGAGTGGTGGGAAGCAGTGCTGGGGTGACATCCGTCATGAAGACAATGCACAAAAAAAATGGGGTAGTCCAGCTTATTCCTCATTACCCCCTCTTTTGATAACCATATGGATTGCTCCAGCCAATGAGCATCAATCTGCTGGAGCCTTGGTCACTCTGTAGGGTAATCGGTCCCTCTGCTTTGCGTGTATCCAGCCGGCCCCTGGATACCTCTAAGGAAGGACCTGAAACCTGAAAATCGTATAGAAATAGATCTTCCTTTCCTCTTTTGTATTTTAAATGAGATAAATATTTTGACGTTTACCAGCAACCCAAACGTTGACGTGTTTAACTCTTTGTTGATTTATACTGCAGGTCATTTTCAGTGAGTTAGTGTAAATCAGACTAATGAGGGGAAAGCCACTAATTTCGGGAAAATGTACATCCTTTCTTGGAACTTACCACTGCTGCGCTGGCCCACAGGGGCACCCGCCCTTTGGATGGACTCCCACGCCTGTCATGGGGGGACAATGACGTCATGGCGAGTGATGTTCGTGTTGGGATGCTGCTAAATCAAATTGACAGCAACGAGAAGGACGCCTTATTGCAAATGAGTCAGGCGGATAAGTAAATCAAGGCCCGACATTTTCCGCTGGACGCGTGACCATGGATGGAAGCGGGAGACGTGTTTAAGGTGCCTGAGGAAACCAGCTTTGTCATCCGCCTGCCGATAACAGCCTTCTGGAGCCCTTTGTTAATAGGTAACATAATTCTTGTACATTAAATGTTTGCCGTGAGGGATTGAAAGCGAAGGAGCCCCCCGTGACTCCGGCTTAAACAGTTTGTTGTACTACTGATGCCGGAATTTTTTAAAAGGAAAAGATGAGAGGAAGGTCAGGGGGGGGCAATTAAAAGCTGAGCACCTTATCAGAAGGCTTTGTGCTAATTAGTTGCAGCTGTGCTGGAGAGTCGTTACGTTTGGTAGAACAGGCCTGGGGGAGTTGTTTACGCTTGTTCTAGCAAATTCCTGGGCACAGATGAGTCCAATCTATAATAGCCCGATTCAGGTCCAGTTTTATCACCTAGACAAGGGGAAGTGGTGGGTAGACCCCCTCCCCCGCTGTATTCAGATCAGAAGCAGCGTCGCTATGGGTACTCTGTTTCCCCTGGCTGCTAGGACTGCCTTCAAAGACGGGCTCTCATTCTGTCACTGCTGCCCTTCATTAAGACTGCAAAAGGTATACCAGGATCCAACCAACCAGCTGAGTGCTTTTTGACTATGACTCTTTAGACTCACCTGGTTGGTTGAAACAAAATCTTGGACTGGATTTTATACTTTCTAGACTCGAACTATCCACTTATGCTAAGACCCCCAAAAATCTGGGAATCATTCCCCCAGATAAATACATCTTTCTCGTGGTAAAAGCGTAAACAAGGGCTCTTCAAATCTGTACCTCGACTATCAATCCAGACCTTGCTTTCAGTTCTCCCAAGTAGTTGGTTTAATAATGACCTATTTTGATTTGAATAGGCCTGCTGTAAACTCTTTGACCGCATCTACGTGCTCCTTTACGCAAAGACGCCTCTGTGACCTCACCATGCCTCCGAGACCAGAAAGGGGGCAGAGTTACTCTTCCTGAATGAAATCAGCCTTTGTTTCAGGCTAGAAGATGGTGACTTCAGGTCTTGACGTCATTTGCTGCCCTTGGCCCCCAATTCCTACAGGGCTGCCAGGAGACGCCCGCATCGTAGGTACCACTCCGAGAATAGCGTGTGCCCCGGTTTGACGCTGCCCACTCCAAGAGGCGTCCCGGCTGCGTGGTGCTTCCGCGCGTCACATGCGACGCTCTCCAGTGTGATCCATGCCGACACGCTGCCATTAGCCCACGCCTCTCCTGAGCCTCCTGGGCCTCGCCCATCTCTTTGAAAGTTTCCCTTCTTAATTCCTCAATATAAACACATCAAGGCCATTAAAGAAAGAATTGATCGCAACTATAGTGCGCTACGGTGATGCCAGCGCTTAACGACATTTTTGGAACTGTTTGCCAGTGATTCTTGTCTGTGCCAAGGCGTTCCGTAATTATGAAGTGTTGCTGGACATTTTACTGACTTTCTTTAAATAGTATTCTTCCAGTTTTCCACTTCAATCCAGGAACTGAAAGCTGGCTTTGTAATCTCACAATTACGTACAGTACATGCCCCTCTACCTTATTGTCAATTCCAGTTTCTGGGTTCAAAGAATCTAACAATTATTTATCCCACTCCAATAAAACTCAAAAACAAATAACACCTGATTACGAACTGAGGACCTCTTATCTTTGTGAGGACATTCTTCTCACAATGTGTCAATTATACACGCAAACACAGCTATTGAACATTGTAGGTGCTTATCAGTTTGTCGGCAAAACACCGGGCCCAGAACCTGATTGGAGTTTCGCATGTGGGCTGTGGTGCTGACAACAGCTTCCTTAGGGTTCCCCATGTGCCTCCTCCCAACAGGGACTGGCGTAATCACCTGCATCATCCCACTATCCCCCAGAATGTACCCCCTACCCCCCAGAGGGGCAATGCCAGAAGGAATTAGTCAATGGCATCCGGCACCAGTGGGAAAGCTTGGTTATGCATGAAGTGTGAGCCGAGTGATTGGCGTCTCATGGGATTCAGGGCTGGAAGCCCCTTCTCATTTGCTTAAGTCGTGCCATTGTGGCACATCGAGTGTCCAGGGCTTTAGTCAAGGGATATGGATTTGCTAGTGCCACAGATGAGATGTACAGTAAAGGTTAGCGCAGTGTGTCTGCAGGCAGTGTAGCAGACGACATTCACATGAATGGTCCACTTGCTCATGCGTACGGGAAAGTCCCTCCAATCCGGGAATGACTCATTAAGTCCACTTTTTCTTTGCCACGTCATTCCGTTCATTCCCTACTAATATTTGTTTTACGTACGCCCAGTTTTTAACAGTCTGAGGTGAAGCACTGCATTAGTCTCGGTGCTAATATTATTCCACAGATGTCTTTTTTTTTTTATTTATATTCAACGGAGCCCCTGAGTCTGATTTTAATTATGAGTTCCACAATAATGACATAAAATCTGGACCGTGTAGCTGAACGGGAAATCCGAATATGCTCTACTACACACTGTAACGAAATGTCACTTGGCCAAAGATCACGTATCCCTTTGATTGATTTGTTTCAGCCTGCTGTTTTACTGCTGCGCACAATATATGCATTATATTTGCCACAGGGCCAGAGAAGAGGAGACTTAGGAACACTGCTCCAAGCAGCGAATGTCAAGACCATCGCACTACTCACCGCCAGTGACCGTGGAACATCCTCTCTGCAGTCGTTTCCAGCAGAATTCTTAAAATTCCGGAATCAGGGTGCAGAATAATCTGTTGCAATGAGGGTGTTGCATTGTTAGTGTAGCAATACTGTTTGGGTTTCTAATGGGTACACTTGAACTCCGACCCTGCGGCAGCACTCTCAGAGAGGCCAGGCATTCAGTCATTGTACCTCAGACCAAATGATTGCAAATTGCTTTCTGCTGGGAGATTCCTCTTTTCTCTAACGGGACAATCCCTTTGCTTTAGTTCTCCAGATGAAATTTATTAAAAGGCGTCGGATAGGACAAAATGGGGGCTAGACAATGTGGCTTAGGGGCGACACAGAGACCATTTTGCTGAAGGATTTTGAGATAGTTTGAGGGGAGGAGCCTGGGCTCCCTTCGGCATGAACGCTCACACAAAGGGAATTTAGGGACATGCTGAATAGATTCCCTGGAGAAAGGAGTTCTGAAAATGGGGTTTAGATGGTCTCCTGTCTTTTGGGGTAACAGAGAGAAGTCGGTGCCTTTGTCTTTTACCCCCCCCAACTATTTAGTGATGACTCATTAACAATCTGCTCAGAGTCTATGTGACACGACTCCCCCGGGAAGGAGAACAGAGGTCAGGGCTCCATTGGCTGAGGACTGGGAGGGGACCACGGGACACTGACAATGCAGCCACATATAAAACAAACAGACCTATTTGGAGGCACAGTGCCGACATCCCATAATGATCCCCCTGTTCAAAAAAAAAAAAAAAAAACTTTGAGAAACTGTTTGGTTGAGTGGTGTCCTGGTCTTTGTGCTTTTGAGTCACGCCGTGAGCTGGGATAACTTTTTATTAGATCGCAGAGATGAATTCTCACGACTGTCATTTACTTATACTCAGAAGCTAAACTGTTTGGCCGCCGCCTGCTTTCTGATAATGGGCTGGTAAGGAAGTGTAGCTTCAACGGGCAAGGCTCCATTTCCTGAGGAACCTTTGTGTTCTCAGATCCCAGCCGCATCCAGAAGCATCTTCCCTATATTCGTCCCTGAACTGCTCCAGATGCTGCAGACTCATATAGGGACGCGTCGAGCAAGTGGGATTTTTGGATGGGGGTTTTTTTTTTTTTGGCCTGGCTCATGGGGAGCATCTGGCCTTAGGCAGTACAGGAGTCGGACTCGCAGAGTCGGCGACCTCCGCGGAAGAGGGTTAGTGCTCAGGGGAGATGGGAAGAGCACAGACAGAGCCAAAGCAGAATCGTAAAAAACTGCTGCTTCTAAGTTAATCTGGGGTCAGAGGAAGGTCCTTAATTAATAGAGTGGAGCACCAGACCAGTTTGGGCTGCAAATGGAAGAAGGTGGAAGAAGCAGTGAGAGGCACTTTTTCACTGAGCTGTTAAAAGAACATCCAATTGGGTCAGATCAGATTAGGGAGACCAAGGCTGTCTGGACTGGCAAAAGCACACTATCCTCTGTCGTTGGCTTGACAGACTTTTTAATTCCCATAGGAAATACACCCACCGCTCCCCCCCCCACTTGTTATTCTCAAGCATTGCAGAATTGGGGACCATGCGATATAGAGGAGTTTTCCCCTCCACCGGTCACTGCTGACCTGCACAGCCATGTTGATGCAGGGTGATTAAACAATGTTAAATGTCGACTTTCTTCAGAGTTCAGTCCCTTCAGAAAGAGGATGGAGGAAACGTTCTTCCCCAGGAGTCAACAACTTCCAATAGGCCATACTTCAACTATCCCTTTAACTAATTTGTGTCAATTAAGGATGAATGAACAGTGGCTCCAGAAGACTTTCAGACAAATATTTTAAGAAATACCTTTACCCATGGTGTAGCAGAACCATACACTAGACTCGAGTTGTTCAGAAAATCTTTCAGGTTTAATCTTACACCCAAAAAACTACCGACTGAGTATCTTCCAATCCCCTTCCTGAAATCCCATTCCACATCATGTCTTAAAATTATCTTGGAATGCTGATATGTGTGCCCATTATAACAGTTTATACTAACAACACGTCTTCTTTTTTAAGGTCATTGTTTGTCTAATGAATTGGTCCATTTTAATAACCAACAAGCAATCCGCACGCTACCATCCATCCATTTTCCAAACTGCTTATCCTACTGGGTCGCGGGGGGTCCGGAGCCTATCCTGGAAGCAATAGGCATGAGGCAAGGAACAACACAGGATGGGGGGCCAGCCCATCACAGGTCACACTCACACACCATTCACGCACACATTCACATCTATGGGAAATTTAGCAAGCCCAATTAGCCTCAGCATGTTTTTGGACTGTGGGGGAAAACCGGAGTACGAGGAGGAAACCCCACGACGACATAGGGAGAACATGCAAACTCCACACACATGTAACCCAGGCGGAAACTCGAACCCGGGTCCCAGAGGTGTGAGGCAACAGTGCTAACCACTGCACCACCATGCCGCCCCTTACAGTGCTAACCACTGCACCACCATGCCGCCCCTTACAGTGCTAACCACTGCACCACCATGCCGCCCCTCCGCACGCTACCATTTCGCTGAAAAGGAAGGATAACAGACACAAATAGCAATTTAAAAATGGATTGCAGCATGCATTTCTGTGAAGGTATGTACAGTTTGTGTATTAGAAATCAGCTTGATCTTTCTGAAGACTGAAATATTCAAGGGAATGATGGAAATTGTAGCATTATAGAAATTCTGTTCAAATTTGCTTGTTACTATGAAGCCAAAATCACATGGTCATCGTCATTTCTTTTCTGTGCCAGATCGTGAGACTGTTGTGTGGGTGTGTAGGGTTATTTTTTTCCCCATTTGGTACTAGAGCCTGTCAATCATTTACACCTGCTTGTAGACAATCTTCATTACAAGCCCTGTTCAAAACACCCCCCCCCCCCCCCCCCCCCCGCCAATCTGTGACTGCACTTCAGTCATGAGTGACGGAATCTCCCTGTACAGATTCCCAAAGGCAAAACAGTAAAGCTTTGAACTTTTGTAAAGAGAATGTTTAATGTCCCACATGACCTTGACTGGGATAAGCGGATGGAAGGTAGCTATAGCCAACGTCTAACTGACTTGGGTTCTTTTCTCATGTCTAAGAGTAGGATTCTACACGAGGGGATTGAGGATGTACAACAGGTGGTGAGTGATGCTGCTGTCAATTCACGCCTCACGCTGTTGGGGGTCTGGACAGAGTCGGACCACCTTTGCCGGTGCAGGTCTGCCATGCTTAGGGGGGTCTAGCACTTTACAGATGTATCACTGGATTTTGGAACAGCAAGTCGGGATAGATCCTTGGCATCTGCTGTTTGTTGGTGCTGCAGTTCTTTCTGATATTTAAAAACGTTTGTGTGTGTGTGAGTGTTTGTTGGCAAAGGGGGGGGGGTGTAACTGATCGTTTTCAGCGGTTATTTTAGGCTTGGTCTGTGTATAGTGCGTACGGCAAATGGAAACTTAAAACAGAAATTAACGCGGGACTTTCGCATTTCTTTGTTCCGATGCCAGTTTATGGTTAAAAACATCACTGGGGTCTCAAATTCCTACAACTTATGTGGCAACCATGTGCATTGGATTTGGGGGTGTGGGATTGGTTAGGGGGAATTAGGTCAAACGTTTATTAAACAGCGCCACTATACCCAAATGTCTTTTTACCAATGCTTTTTCCTTTTAGGGACTGCCCATTAATTTTGCAGTTATGAATGAACTCTTCTTGCCTGAATGCTTCATCTTATGCATGCGTATCACTGCCCTCGGAGCGCTTGCGGGCGTTGACTGCAGTAACAATGCAAAATATGCGCTAAATAACTTTAGACATTCTTTGAAAATGTCTCGCTTATTCAAAAAGAGTGACAATTTGTTTTCATCGCCGCGCTGCTTTTCTTGGCCCGACTTTTCCCTTTTGCCTTTGGGCGACAGTAAAAATCTTCTATAATAGGGACGCGCGGGGGTTAAATAGTTATTTCATTTCACTAATTTGGAAACTATTATGTATGTTGACGTTTAAATTACAGAGCGACGCTAGCTCACTAATTGTTTTATTTTAGGTTATTCTATACGTACGGAAATAGTAATTTAGTATAACTTTAATTTGCCAAACACAGCTTTTATTGGTTTGCCTGTATGTTAAACGTCCTATTACATGTGACGTTTATATAACGATATGGATATGTTTTATTTTTCTCAATGACAAATATGATGCCACAGGATCGTTTAAAAACCGTGCTGTTCCCTCAAAGCGTGTGGGCTAGCGGCTTTTGGCTTCGGGGGGGCTGAGCGTCTTTTAAGGACGGGTGGGAGTTTCCAAAAATGAAACCCATCCAAAGCCCCCAAAAATGTCCCGGTGACTTCAGATCGAAGGAGGTGGTCAGATCTGCGTGAGCACGATTCAAACTGGAGAACTTTCGCTTCGACTCATAGTTGCGCTTCAAGTCTTGGGATCGGATGCACTTATTTAAAATTCTAAAAAAAGCAACTGGAGAAAAGAGCGTGCAATACAACTAATGGATAACAACTAAGCTCTATCAGTGAAAGACTTTGCAGACTCCATACAGACGACAGACATTATTTTTTATTTCGTGATACCGTTTTATTGAAATTTGCACGCGTTCACGATACAGCCTTTCGGCAGGCGCGCTGCAGGAAACTCTTACCTGTGCATTATGAAAACCAGGAATCAAAGAAATCTGCGTTATTGCGTGCATATGAACTTCTATTAAGAGATTTCTTTTTCTTCTCCCGACTGAGCGAACATGCCAGAGAGTCAGTGAATGTGGATGACTTTAGTTTAGAAGTGGATCTTGTGAAATAAATTGATTTAGTAACACAGGACGAACTATTTTGCTAGCTGAGTTGGGAAAAAATGAACCGACTGTGGGTTTTAGCATTTATTGCTTCGGCATTTTTGCAATTGCAGACGTCTGACAGTCAAAGGGAGCCAACAGGTGACCGGCAAGAGAACACGGGAGCGCGGGTTTCGCGGGACCGACCTGGATTCCACGATAACGACAGAGCGCAAACCAAAGGGGGCTCCTGGCCACCAGTTGAAAGCCCACACAGGACGCAGGGCGCTGAGCTGCGATCGGGACTGGGGAGCCCCCAAAATAGCGCAGCGGTGCGACAGGGACAGAGACCTGCCGTTATGGGTGACAGCGCCGCGGCAACCCGTGAGACTGACGCCCCAGTATCCCGCTCCATCCCGAAACCACGGACAGCGAGTGTTTCATCTCGGCAGGGATCACGGATCGCTGGCAGGCAGAGCCCCGCGGAAGTCGGGGACGGCGCCCCCCCTCCGAGGCGCCTTACTGGGTAAGATGCCACATCAAATGACGACCATAGATAAGCATCATCATCATCTCTTCAGTAATGATCGTGACATCGGGAATGCTGCATGTTCAGAGAGGCGCATACACAGCGCGACGCTGCTCTTGGCACTGTACATGCTTCAGTTTTGTATCAGTTCCTGGGTATAATTTCACTTTATGTAGTGGTAACTTGGTCAGCGTGAGCTGCAATTTGAGGCATCTGCGTGTTGTGAACTGTTTCTGCAAAGCAATGCTGTCACTCTTCACGCGATTTATTCGGTTATGCTTACACTCGTCAACTCGGACGATCAACTATAGCAAATTAATTGACGTTCTGCGCCACCGGTGTCGAATGATCCTGATCAGCCACAACTGGTCGTTTCCCCGGTGTTACACTATCGGCAGTCTTGGATTAATGCATATGTAAATGGATTACTGTACTATAATTTTGAATATGAAAATAAACATACATTTAACTCCCATTGGTACCGTAACGCGTCTCAGGAATCGTCTCGAATAGATGTCTTCGGACACTTTGGTCTTGTTTTTTTTCAGACATCACTCGTTCAGCTGGGAAACAGTGGAAGCTCTGATAAATGCAGATTAGTGTTTTTGGCAAGGCTTTCTGTCTTGCTGTTTGGATAAACTGCAAGACTAAACAGTGTTCTTCTTAAAAATGACATACAGGTTTCCGATGCGCCATGTCATACCCAATTACGCTACTAAAGGTGTTTATGACCCCAATTTTCTTCTATTAATAAAATGTAATAAAGCATTAAGATCACTTTTTCCACCCTGTCGTGTTATAAAACACATAACGGTGTGAAATGATTGACACTAATCCCGTGTATATGTTTCTAATTAGGAGATCAGTTTTTTTTTCAGTTTCGAACGTAAAAAGTAAAAAGTGCTGGACGTTTGTATAGTAATTCATGCCGTTATGATGAGTCAGATCGGTTTGTTTAGCCCGATGTGTTTCATCCATTCTTTGGAAATGTTGTTAATGGGTAATTTCTTCACAGTGCTGGGAAGCATCAATGAATTTCCTTATGAAATCTGGAATCCTTTTTAGGGGGAGAGAGGCATGGATATTTGGCTCAGCGCATAGCAGAGTGCCTTGGCTGGTTATACCCAAGGCTGCTGTGGTGTCCCACACTTTTACTGAACAGCTCTATAAGCACGCTTATGGATCGCACCCACCTGGCCCTCTGTTAGACTCAACATTTGCCTGTGCCACACTCCTGTCTCCCCACTTGACCCCTCCGCCCTCTCCCAACAGCCCCATCTGCCCCATCCGCTAGCGGCTTGCAGGGGGGGGCAGCTTGGGGTCTGCGGCTGGGTTGCCTGCTGGCTAGCGGACTGACGAGAAGCACCCATCGAGTGATAATTGGGAGACTTTTTCCGGTCTGTGTTGGTTACAAAGACGGTTCTTTTCCCACCCATCGGATCCGAGGATGTTTGACTGCTGTTTCAGCTCAGCATTCAGGGCAGCTTGTAAATGTGCTGCACCTACCCAGAGTTGAATGGTGTGGTGGAAACGCTGTCATCCATCCCTGGCGGAGCAGTTGGGTTCGATTGTGTCGCCCTTCTGGCCGCGTCATAACCTGAGAGCTGCGGTCTCGGACGCATCAAAAGCGAGCGCAGGCTTTGCTGCATTTCCAAAAAGCTACACTGCATTGCCACTCCACTACTCAACTCCTGCCATGGGTCTGGCCCCCCTACTCGGCTCCGACTGCCGACCGCACTCTCTCGACGGCCGCCTGCGACATTCCGCACGGCCCTCTGTGCGGGCCGGGCATGCGGACGTGTGCACGCTGCTCCCAGCCGCTTCTGTGAGTGAGTGCGGCTTTGTGGAGGTGTGCCACCGGGAAATCCCTAATCTGGTAACTGAGGGTTCCAGAAGCTTACAGGAATGGTGTTTCGCAACGAGCTCAGTGAGATACTGTGACATTTTTGTAAGTCTAGTGTTTAGTCTCTCTCTGAGTCATTACCTTTATGTGAAACATCTGCTGCCGGGGGGGTGACCTTCAGTTCCAGTGGCAATTTTTCTCCAGTCTGTTCCTTTTACTCCTCTAAGTCTCTAAGGGATTGGAGCGCATGCCCCATGCTGACCTACTCACTGTACTCTGACTGGCTGCAGTCGAGGTGCAGTTGCTGAATCAGCACGAGTGGTTGGTGGGCGTGGCCCGTCATGGGGACCTGGCAGTGTGCAGTGCTGCTCATGTGACTCTGCGACGCTCCTGTTCAATCTGGAGCTCGGTGTGGCACTTTGGCTGCCGTTGGGTTGCTTTCCTGCGGTCGCCCTGCTTTGCCCGTTTGTTTCCATCCATTCCAGTTTAACTGGGGAAGCTGGCAATGGCTGTTCAATTTCTGCACCCGCCGTGTGACACGACTGTAGTATATCCTGATGGATGATAAATGCTGATCTCAGCGGATGGTCAGTATGGACCATCTGTAAACTGTTGAGACCCCTTACTCAATGGAAGCCTGTTGTTGTTCATTGCCAAACACCAATTTGAGACAAATAAAAAAAAAAGTTTTTTTTGGGGGAGGGTGGGGGGGGGGTGGTTGAAACTTGTAAATGGAGGCAGAAAGGCATCATTTTTTTCACACAAAAACATCTGTTTCACAGAGTGACTTTAATTGCTTTCCTGTCAACCGTAGAGAACTTGGAAGCATATTATGTAAACAGAGACAATTAGCTTTGTTGGACTGCAACTTTTAATTTGGAAGGTAGTGGGGGCCGTTCCTTACCTTGATTGTAATAAGTGGCCTGCAAGTCTTTGAAAATGTTGCTCATTTCCTCACTGCTGAGGCTCGAGATGTCTTGTGTCGTGGACGGTTAAGCCCTTCCCCGCTTAACCCTGACCTTGCCGTGGCTTAATCGTCATTTATCGGTTAGTTTAGCTAGCGGTTAGCTTGGAGATACATGTGCAAGCTTCTGTCGGTCTTGCAAATGGAAACCATTTCGCGAGATTATGTCACGGAGCTGCACAATGAAACTGTATATGTTTGGATGACAGGGATCCCTGGATCCCACTGTTACGCTTCTCGAAAGTACAGTGGAGAAGGCAGACACGCGAATGCTCTGCCCCATTTCTCTTATGATTATTACCGTATATATTGGCTGACGGCTTGAAAGAGGCTACGAAATAGCCATTGACACGGTAACGTTAGTAGAGTGCGAACATGTAGCCAAAATGGTTTTTTTTTTTTTTAAATCCCTTTTAGCATGTTTCTGCATCGTCCATCTGCTATGGATATAGTTTTGGTTTCCCCTTGATCATTTAAATCGGTGGCCCGATTTGTCGTGATTCGAAAACGTTACCATCTGCTGGGAATCCTGGAGCAGCGGCTCGCACCGAAAGCCGGCCCTTTGCACAGCCCGTGGCGTTGGGTTCTTTGGGCACTGTGTTCCGCGGACACTAGAGGGCTGATACCTTTCTTTTCGTGGAGGGGGTGGGTGGGGGGGGTATACCACCACAGAATGGCCTGTTCTGTTTGCCGGGTTTATTTTACGAGGTGGCTGTGATGTTCAAAATATGCACGCTCATTGTTTTTAATGTGTTTATTTGTCTTCAGAAGGTATGAACACAGGCCATAAAGATCCAGTAGGGGTCTGTTTAAGTGGCCTGGCATGAATTCAGCTTTTTCAGAGAAGGTATCATGCTTTCGACGGTCTTTGCAAGGCTGATGTCGACTGATACCAAGGGGAGGCGGGTTAGTCACTAAACCCTATTATGGGGGGTTTGGCCACTTTTTAGTTTGGTAAGTTCATGGACTCCTGTGGTTCATAGCCACCTATCAGGCAACTCATGAGAGATGTAACCCAGAAAAGGGTGAAAGAAAGCAGTCCAAAGTCCACTGAGTGCTCCATGGGCATGTTCATCCCTCTGGTCTTTCCGAGCCCATCCTCTCGATACAGATCGGAGGACTTCAGTGCATCCAACTATGTGAGGAATTCGGCTAGTACAGCCTGAGATCTGTTGTCTTTTGGTATTGTTTGGCTTGAGCTGTAGGCTGCTTTCGTGGTCCGTACTCCTCCCTTTGCCCCAGAGAAATTTCTGAGTGCTACGTCAGCTTCGCAATAGCCTCCGGGTGTCAGTCTTGCTGTCACAGATAGGGTTACATCCTCAGTGGAAAGCTGTAATGCAGTCAAACAGAATTATGACATTTCTGTAAGGTATACCCTTGCTGGGCTCTAAGGCTTCAGAATCACTGGACACAAATGGCTGACCTCATTCGCCGCCGTTGATCCTCAGATGTGTATGTTCGGGAGTCTCTGTACTCGTTTAATAGATACTCCTCTTTCTCTTTAGAGCAAATGTTTGTGGAGGACAGCACTGCTGCTCAGGCTGGGCTGTGGCTCCAGGGACAAATCGGTGCATAAAACGTAAGTATTGCTGCACACTCAACCCCTGAATCCATCCGACTTTAGAGCTATGTGCTTTGACTCACCTTTGACTCCTCCCTCCAATGCATGCTCAGCAGCCTTTTTTGTATCACTCTGTCTTTCCCCCTCCTTCGCGCAAGTGGCATTAACGATGGACTTCACTCTATGAAGACCAGAGCTGAGGTTCCACGATCTATAAGTGAATATAAGCTTGTTGGGGAACAACTGCAAATGTTCACGCATTATGTTTAAACGGTAACGTTTCATTTGTTCCTGAGATCTGACCCCTTTTAGCTAGCTGAGAGTACAGGTGCCGTTACCATTGAAACATGGCAGGACAACTCTCTCCAAATTTCCTTCTAAAATAAATACGACTCAATTTGGACCTTTCTTAGAAGTGATGGTGAGTGTCAAGGCAGACAAGTGTTTATGTGTCAATTATACCTACTAACTCTTTATCTTCAGCTTCACATCAAAAAAATTGGCCAATTAGTGTGGGTAAAGAGTGCAAGCTGACCCACAGAACATAAAAGATGGATGAGGAACTTGAGAAGAACCTGGTATGAGATTGTTAAATGTTTGCTCCATGGTGTCAAGAATCCAAACAAAAGCATGTAGAAGACAAGTGCATGATGAATTATGAATGAAGATGTACGATGGATATTTCCGCCATACCCCGTCTTTGTGTGGTTGAGTGAAAGGTTGCCGATTCAGGGGGATTTTTTTTCCATTAAAACATTTCACCTGAACTGCCCCTGTAAAACCAGAGGCTCTGTAAGCGTGTTTAGTATGTGATGACTGTGTTTCATGTGCAGATACACAAGTTGACAATGACGCAGTGCCTGCAACTGTTTTTCCTCAAAATGCGGGCCAACTGCACGTTTCCAGGCAATTTATCATGATTTTGTTTTCTTATACGTTTTTTTTGAGAACCTTCTTGAAGCCTCTGTAGATTCTTGTTACATTTGTAACGAGCTTCAGTTCTGGAGACATCTGCGGCTGTTAATTAACATCCGCGCCATTTCACCAGGAGCGGTGATGAAGCAAAGCCCAACGGTGTTTTTATTAATGGGAAAGTCGAAGTCTGTCTGTTGACGTGGCGGAACTGTAGAAACATGGACGTAGAGGAAGAGCTGTGCCGTGTCTCCCGGCACCAACGTGGGGCCGCCCGCCCAGCCTCACAGAACCATGCAGGCGGTGCTCTGAGATACTTTTCTTTCCCGAGAGGGGAAAGATGGATGAAGCTTCTGCCTTTGCCATTCATCTGACCTGAGGAGTGAGAAACGCTTTAAACATCAACTGGTTTCCCTTTGTGTTCTGAGGACGCATCATAGATCTTGACTGACTGGGAGAAACCCCCATGGCCCCTGGAAGGCAAGAACTTCTATCACGGGCTTTTCGTTTACTCTGCTCATACTCCCATCCTCACCCATCTCCTCTGTCAAGAATGTCTTGGCGAGATGCTAGCCTATAGCATTGTCTTAAGAATAATTATAATGAAAAAAACGTAATACATTGTGCAGGTATTTGGTGCAATAAGAGTGCCTGTTTTTTTTTTGTGAAGCCATTTGAAGCTGATTTTATGGTGTGGTGGTTCAAGAACAATACGCAAATGTGGGAAAAGCCAAACCCAGGAGAGGAGGCGGTGCTGCCAAGGTGTAGCTGAAGCGAGAAAGAGGAACTGGTGTGGAAAGAGGAGAAAAAAAATGAGTTGGCAAGATGGAGGGAGGGGAAAAAAACACATCGCTTTCTGCCATTTCTGTCTTCCGCTGGGGGGGGGGGGGGGACGGCGGCTTCTGTCTGGAATCTCTAAAAATTGCCGGGTAAATGGGTTTGTTATTCCTGTTTCAAAAAGTGACTAATTACGAGGCAGTAAGGAAGCAGAGCAGTAGTCCTGCCTAACAGCACTGCCCGCGACTCGCCATAACGACGAGGAAATATAGCAACGGCTATTTTGAAATGTCACCAGCTCGTTAAGACTGCAGGGTTTTCTGAGAACGAGCACCGGCAGGAGAGGGTCTCTCTCTCACACCACACTCAGTCTCGTGTCCTCTCATTGTGGCACTCCCTCCCTGACTCTCACTCCTTCACACACTCACTTTCTCTCAGCCTCACACCTCTCTCACACTCTGCACTCTCACTCTCTCTCCACTGCCAGACAGAGGCAGAATATCTGGCAATTGCAGACCCATAATGAACGGAGAAAATACCAATCTGGGTTTCTTGTTGATTTATGGTCAAGATTCCAAAAAAACCCACTAAATCCAGAGGCTGCCTGTTGGGAGACTGGGTGGGGGTGGGCTGCAGTTGGGGGGGGGGGGATTTCTTCTATTCTTCACTGTCCTCTCTATGAATTCATTCTAATTCCAGATTTTTGTGAGTTGGCAGAGTTTTTGCTCATGTTTCAGGCAGATGGATTAGAGATGGGCGTTGCTGGGGTGCTCACTGCATGCAGTAAATCATGCCGTCGGTCCACGGACCTTAATGGGGGCTCTGATGGCTCCATTTATTCCCAGCGACCGCCCAAGCATGCAGCACGTCAGGCGGGGTGTGAGTAAAAAAAAAAAAGGAGTGAATGGGCGACGTAATTCACTGTCACGTTTAACAGCGAGCGAGAACTGCAGTGCCTTCTCCTGGAACAGTGCAGTTATTTTTACGTAAACTTTATTTAAAGCTTTTGTACAGTGCAGTGTCTTCCACTGGAGGCTTAACCTGGGTGCTCGTCAGAGCTTCAACCTGACTGGATTTGGCCTGGAATTAATATCGCTGCAAAAAGTCCTTCCATCCTGCTGCGCTTCTGGCAGTTACTGTACAGGAAATAAGCAAAAAAAGGTCTGTGATGTGCATTTTTAAAATTTAAGACCTTTCTTAAAAGTTTGAGAGAGATTTCTTTCTATGTTGAGGCACCGTAGTTTGTTTCATATGGAAATTACAGGGTCTGCCAATAACCCTCTTTTATGGTCAAACTGGTATCTATGTTTTTACGAGCACTGGCACATACAGAGGATTCAGGTCTGCGTTGTAGCGCGAGGGAGCCAGTTGTCTGAAGGGGTTGGTCCCTGTAGAAACACATCCCATGTTGAGGAAAAAGAAAAATGCCCTCCACCCCAATATTACAAACATCTTATTACTGTAGGCCAGTGTTTCCCAATTTGGTCCTCGGGGACCCACAGCTGGTCCACGTTTATTGCCCCCCAACTGCCAGGAGTTGGGAAGGAGCAAAAATGTAGACTGTCTGGTAGGGAGCTGGGAGGGAGCAAAACCGTGCGCTGGCTGTGGGCCGCTGAGGACCGGATTGGGAACCACTGCTGTAGGCCATTGACTCTCCTCAATGGCTGCTACATTCCTTAGACATGGTTCATTAGAGACTTAATAAAAGTAATGACTAGGCCCACATCTCCAAGCCATAGAAGGTGCTTCTCCTACTCTGTTGCACCTGAGACAAGGTCTAACCCAACCCGGTTCTGTGCGTCTGGCTTAATGACACGTCGACTGTATTTTAAATTCTGGAGTGGTGCAGGATTCTCTGAAATCACACCTGCAAAACTGCATTTTGGCAGTGATTCATTTCAATTTGTTTAGAGCCCCCATCCTTCATTTACTCTTTTTTAAAATCTTGGCCCCCCACCCAGGTGTGACCTCGCAATGGGCAGAACAATCGCTACCCTACGATCTGGACAGATTGGGGATCCCTTGTACTGGGATGTCTGGCATAGCAGGATACGTGTGCTTGGTGCACAGGCAGTTATTTGGACGCCTCGAATGAGCAGCTCAGGTCCAAGAACAGGAAAAGCTGCAGGTGAAAGAAACGGTAGAGAAGTAAAGGAAACAAAGATAAAAAAGAAAGATGATGCTGAAGATGAATATAAAGAAGTCATGAGAATTTGAGCCACTGGCTGTTATGAAAACTGGCAGCAAATGTTTTGCCTTGTTAGGAATATTTGGTGTTCTGAGGTGCACTGATTTGATGCCCCCCCCCTCCCCCCCCCACCGTGGATCATGCAGTAGTTGGGCGGGTTCCCGGCTCCGCAAGCGTACCGATACGGCTTGTTTGATGTCTGTCCAGAGAGCTCAAAAACTCATTTCAGAAAAGATCGATTTTGAAACAGACTGGGTTTGCTGGAGCGGGACAGTGAGCCGTATAGGGAGTGATCAAAGGTCTGCTTAGCGACAGGGTGCGGCTGTCAGCGGGGAAGAGGCACTGCAGGTTTTGGAGGAGAGTCCCTGACCCTTCAGCCACCTGGGGCTGGGCGGGGGGCCGTGGGGGGGGGGTGAGAAGCGGGGCAGGGAGATTGTCCAGATCCAGCGTGGCTTTTTCTCCCTCTTCGATGTCCGTTGGAGACCTTGTGTGAAACGGAGTGTGTAATTCCAGCAGAAGGTATTCTGAGAGGCTTAGGACAAAGGCCCGTTGATTCCTCCCCCGGCGAGCTACGTGAAGAATAGGACATTTATTCGAAGGTTATAGCGTGATTATTACTCTTCAATTGGGGCAACCATTAGCTCGTGCATTTTCCTTTAGGGTAGGAAAACCCCTGTAATCTCCCCCAGTAATTGAAATGCCATCATCCGTGAAGATGAAAAGATACAATGCGAAAGAGTATTAGTTATGGCTGAGTGAGACGATTCCGTAAGATGGTCAGATAGTGCCGCGGTACGGTTCCGATATGCAGGTAACGACTAATGCTGGGGCTGCACCCCAAGGGGCCTCGTCGCCTCTCATAAGTAACGTCGATGGAATTCCTGCTTTTCTCAAAGTGATGGTTAGCAGACGGCTCTCCGCTCGCCTGGTATTGCCGTACCAGACATGTGTTCATGCCTGTTAGTATGCCAACAACCTTACATCCAGGGGAGAAGGGAGGAATCTGATGAAATCTGGTGGTCCTTCTCACAGAGAAGGGTGGGGGGGGGGGGGGCTGGAGGGGCCTGGCTGGATACTGAGTAAACATTTATACAGCAGGGTCGAGCGAACCAGACTCTTGTTGTTTTGATTATGAACAGGTGACAGGGGTGTTGAAACAAAGACAGACAGTTACTGTGTGGTCCTTTCACGTAAGGACACTGGTGGACCTGTCAACTTACTGGATTCTCTTACTGCTTCTCGAGGATAAAATATTTGCTCTGTATCCACTAGGCCCCTCTGTCCTCTCCTGCAGTTTAAGAACATTTGACAACTTTCTGGTGATTTGCTCCAGCATCTTAAATTGGATGGGGTCAGTCAGATAGAAGTGGGCTTTGAGTAATGATGAGAAGTCTGTCTTTCAAACCCAAGCTCTGGAAGAGGTATTTAGGTGTAATTGACTGGACATCTGACTTGAGGTTATTGCCATTGTTTCATTGGCTGGTTTGAGGTTATTGCCATTATTTCATTGGCCAGATTGATCTTTTTTCCCATTGTTTCATTGGCTTGTAGTCGCTATGAAACGTGAAGTTGCTGGGGGTGTTTCTTAACAGGTGGCGTAATAGAGAGCCAGGTGTGACCAGGGTCTAGTGAAGGTCCTGTGTGATTTCTGTCTTTATTTACAAGCGAAGTTAAGACCCTCTGGAGCCACAAGCCTGCATCTGGTTTTCATACCTCCTCTGCTGCCAAGAGTTCGGGTGCCAGACCTTCCTTCACATCTGTTCTTTGAAACACCCCCCCCCCCCCCCACCACCACCACCAGAACAGGAGACGGGCACGTCTGCGGGCGGAGGATGCGGAGTCACATGGAACCTGGATGCGATGAGGGGGAGTGCAGTGAGTTTTTTGATAGCCCCTTTGGGGGCTGTGTTGGAGAGGAGAACCGCAGGGTCCTGTTTTGTTGTGGGAAAATCAGCAGGACCTGCAGGTCTGTGTGTACGGGGTGGTGGGAGGCGGGTAGGTTGGGCTGAGATGCCAGTCACAGTTCAGCCTGCACCACTGCCAGTGGCCCAGTCACTAAGTGCACAAACAGCAGCCGTGAACCTGATGGGATATGGACTCCATACCTATAACTTCATAGGGAAACATGTCGCGCAAAGTCACATTTGGTGATTCAGGTTTTCTTGTCTTCCTGTCTATTTGGAGCAGAAATCCTCATCACAAAAGAGTTTGCATGGACTGTTTTGTCCCCCCTTCTGTCTTACTAAGGTTGAGCACAGAGCTGTGGACCGAGCTTGGGAATTACGTTGGTCGGGAATTACGTCGGTCGGGAATTACGTCGGTCGGGAATTACGTCGGTCGGCAATTACGTCACGTGTTAGATTACTGACCTTCCGGGGGTGGGGGGGGGGGGGGGTCGGCTGTAGATCACTGCCGCTGTTCCTCCAGCCTTTCGGCACAAAGGGCCTTAATGTAATGCAATGTATGCCCCTCCAGTCAGGGGTGATTCTACAATTTGACCCTTAAGGGGACGCAGGTCTGAGATATGGGATGTTACCCCCCCATGATTAAATTTGTGGGGGGAGCCCCACAATAAAGTTTACTGAGCAGGGGGTTGTGAAATGTAGGAAAATCCAGGACAAATTGTTAAATAGTTTTAGAAATTTTTGCAGGGGGGCTGTGATAAGAGCGTTGAAGCCCCCCTAAATAGGGCCTGGACACACCTATGCTTCCAGTCCCAAACCGCCACATGGTTAGGAACTGAAAAATCTCTGTCTCCTTGTCTGTTGGTGAGATACCTGACAAAATGACAATATCTGTCTTATTTATGGTGTCTGTCTGCTTCTTATAGGTCTGAAATGTCAGGTTTGCCTCACGGTTTCAGGTGTGATGGGTCACAAAGAACGGCAGACCTTTGAAAATTACCCCCTGAACAGATGGTCTGTCAGTCTGCAGTATGAACCTTGGGCCCCAAAAAGTCTGGAACTGGTTCTGACTGGCTGACAGTTGTTCAGTCTTGTTAGATTCTGTGACGCCGATGTTCTCTGGGTTTCTCGTCCTCTCCCCACCCCAGGCCCCGGTCTATGCAGAGTGACCCAAGTCACATGATCCGGCAGTGGTGGGGAAGCTGCAGCAGGCAGCATTCTGACCTCGTGGGGGGGCCTTGAGGAGCGGGGCGGGCTCAGCTTTGCTCTAATGGTGAATTTCCAACTTTAATGGGGCTTAATTGCATGTGATCAACAGCGGCCTGTCAGGCGCGTAAACTTGCCGCGCCTGTTGTGTTTTATTACATGCTACTCGTCGCCACTGGCGAGCGTGTGCTGGAGACCCCTCCCCCTCAAGCGCTTCACATAATTGATGAGAGATGTGGGGGACATCTTTCATGCCATGGGAACAAAGTCGTTTTTGGTCTCTTTGGGATGGGGGGAGCTAGGATGACTGATGGGTTGAGCCTTCCATCTTTCCCCAGACTGCCCAGGGCCCGAGATCCAGACCTAAAATACCCCCCCCCCCTACTTTTGAAAGCTCGCAAGTCTCACCCTTGTACAGAATTCCTCCTTAATTTGATCATATCCAAAGCTGCTTGCAAGATGATTAAAGTCTTCCAGTTTGCGGGGTGGGGGCCGGGGGATCATTTGGAGATGTCATTAGTAACGCATATGTTTGCTTTTAAGTGTGGCTCATGCTGTGGGTTGGAGCCGCCCTCCCTACAACGTGCCACTGCGCTCCACACATGGCAAAACGCCTGCTCTGGAACCCTGAAAGCCGATGGCATTAAGGGCACACTGCCCGCATTGTACCAAGCGGGATATGATATGCTTCCTGAATTTACACTTTCTGTGCTCTCGTTTGTCTTTTCCCGCCAAGGCCTTTTGGTTTAGTCGTGGTGCCCTGCTCACTTTCCAAGCACGGCTGCTCCCTCCTGTGACCGATGGCAGCCAGACGTTGGAGCATGGCAACTGATTTTCTGTGCTTTGCTCCTCGGCCAGTTGTGGTTTGGTTTCCTATTCACTGGGAGTGACGTTGAGCCTCTGCATGGCAGATCTCGCAGTAACTTGAACTGGATCCCTGTGACCACTGGTCTGCTTTGAACTCTCTCGAAAGATACATTATATAGACAAAGTATTGGGACATACCTTTTAATCATTGAATCGAAGTGTTTCTTTCAGACCCATTGCCACAGGTGTATAAAATGAAGCAACTAGCCATGCACTCAGGTTTACAAATATTTATGAAAGAATGGGTCGTTCGGTGAAATCGGGCATGGATTCCGCCTTTGCAATAAGCCAATTCGTGAAATTTCTTCCTTGCTACATATCCCACAGTGAACTGTAAGTCGTACCATTGCAGAGTGAAAGTGTTTAGCAACAACAGAATTTCGACGATGTACAGTAACTGAGTGGGGTCACGGAGTTCTGAAGCACATAGTGCGTAACCGTTGCCAACACTCTGTTGATTCAATAACTGCAGAGTTACAAACTTCCTCTGGCATTAACTCCAGCAAAAACTGTGCATCAGAAGCTTCATGGAATGGGCTTCCATGGCCAAGCAGCTGCATGCAAACTTCACATCACCAGACGTAATGCCAAGCGTTGGATGGAGTGATGCAAAGCATGTCACCACTGGACTCTGGAGCAATGGAAATGTGTTTTCTCTGGAGTGATGAATCATGCTTCTCTGTCTGGCAGTCTGATGGACAAGTTTGGGTTTGGGAGATATCAAGAGAACTTTACCTGCCTGACTGCGTCGTACCAGCTGTAAAGTTTGGTGGAGGAGGGATAATGGTATGGGGTTGTTTTTCAGGGGTTGGAATAGACCTCTTAATTCCAGTGAATAGAACTCTTAATACTTAGCATACAAAGATATTTTGGAAAATTTTATGCTTCCAACTTTGTGGGCACAGTTTGGGGAAGGAAGGCCCTTTCTGTTCCAGCATGACTGTGCCTCAAAGCAAGGTCTATATAGACATGGTGGGGTGAGTTTGGTGTAGAAGAACCTGACTGGTCCACATAGAGCCCTGACCTCGACCCCACAGACTTTTCTGAATGAATGGGCAAAAATCCCCACTGACACACTCCATAAAGTCCGTGCTGGCCAGTCCCAGAAGAGTGGCAGCTGCAAAGGAGGGATCAATTCCATATTGGTGCCTACTGCATGGATTTAGAATGGGATGTCATGAAAGTTCCTGTAGGTGTAATGCCCAGGTGCCCTTGTATACTTTTATAGTGTATGAAGAGGTGTGGTGGTTGTTAACTCCATCTGTGCAGTATGCCTCAAAGGTTGACCCTTGTCAAATACATTTGTTCTGAATGAATTGAAAACTTTTTTTCGTTATGTCTGAAGGCACCATACAGGAGGAAGGTAGAACAATCCCACTTAAACTGATATTTTTCAGCTCCAGTTCCTGTACTGTAAATATGGCCAGTTGCACAGTTATTGCTTCCAGACTCCATTTGACCCTAGTTTTCTTAGATAATGGATACTTCAGTGAAATAACTACTTCTCCACTGGTCTTAATCAGCACACGGGCAATTAAACGCACGTGTGTTCCAGAAAATCTATTTTAATTGCCTTCTTGTTTTGTTTCTATGAATACAGCTTGACCGCTGTGGTCTGTGTTTCAGTCCAGCTCCAAGCAAACAGCATGTCTGAGTGCAGCACTGCTGGTTCGAGACCGTTTTTTTTGCGGTCTTGGTCTCGTCTGGGGATCGACTTTAATTTGACTCGGTCTTGTCTTGGTCTCAGACACAGTCAGACACAGAGGACTCGAGGTTTCATTTCAAGACCAGTCAAGACCACTCATAAAAGCACCTCAATATTAATCACAATGGCATAATATTCATCTGTTTGTTAACCCTTTAGAACCCGACAAATGCAAAACATGCAGATTTTCGCTCCCATGAATCTGAGGCTTCTGCGATGATCCACTCAATACCCTTCTGGGAAAAAAAAAACATTTATTTTCTATTTCAATTTTTTTCAGATGTTGTAAAGAAATAGATAAGAAAAAATATATAAATATAAACTAATGCATTGCTGTCTATCAGATAACTTATGTTACTAAATGGATGCAAAATCACAGGTATTCATTTCCGCCTGGCACTAACCCTGTATTCCTTCACAGTACTAAGCCATAAAAAGGTCCCCAAAGAAACCCCTGCATTATCACATCATAAAGACTCTAATCTCAACATTTATTAGATTATATTTGTAGTGCCACAGGGCGGCATGGTGATGCAGTGGTTAGCACTGTCGCCTCACACCTCTGGGACCCAGGTTCGAGTCTCTGCCTGGGTCACATGTGTGTGGAGTTTGCATGTTCTCCCCATGTCGTCGTGGGGTTTCCTCCGGGTACTCCGGTTTCCCCACACAGTCCAAAAATATGCTGAGGCTAATTGGAGTTGCTAAATTGCCCATAGGTGTGCATGTGAGAGTGAATGGTGTGTGAGTGTGCCCTGCGATGGGCTGGCCCCCCATCCTGGGTTGTTCCCTGCCTCGTGCCCATTGCTTCCGAGATAGGCTCCGGACCCCCCGCGACCCAGTAGGATAAGCGGTTTGGAAAATGGATGGATGGATGGATTTGTAGTGCCTCAAATATTTGTATTAGATGAGACAAAAAATTTAGAAATTTCAATAGGCGCAAGTAGTTTTTCCCCATAAGAAGGATGAAATCAAGACCGTATCAGCATTTGCACATCAAATTCTGATATATCTGAATAGCCCAGAATGTCTGGAATATCATAAAGCACATGTGGCTAACTCATGAACATACGATGTAATAAGCCTAAAACCAAAATTTATAGATAGAAGAACACTAAAAAGTGTTGAAAGGGTTCAGCTTCAAAGCTGAAATGCAACCAATAAGGTGTATCTTATTTGAAAAAAATGTTACATTTGTACAGGAGCATTTTACCTTGAGATTTTAAGAAAAAAATGTCATGGTTCAAACGATACTGTGATTCTAATTTTATGGCATGCTGCCTAGCCTCAAGATGGTGCCCATGCTCTGCAATTTATAGTGTGTTATGTTATGTAGACTCAAATATGTCTGTTTCTCATGTTGACTTGGTTTAGTCCTGTCTTGGTTTTGTTTTGGTCTTGCCCTGCCTTGGTCTTGGTCTTGTCTTAGTCTCGCCCTGCCTTGGTTTTGGTCTTGTCTCGATACACTGTGGACTTGGTAATGACTTGGTCTTGGTTTAGATGATCTTGACTACATCACTAGTAAATGCATCCACTGAGCAAGTAACTGTTAGTTCAGGTGTGCATCGCATGTAACACAGCTTCTCCTCGAGTCCACAGGCATAGGTCATTGCTGTCATTATTCAGCCCTCGAAAATCAAATGGACCTAACTGGGGGCCCTGGTGCACGTCAGAGTGAAACTAAGCGGGAGGTAGTCCATGTCACGGGTGGGCAGCGGCTCAAAATCTTTCCACAGTTAGGTATGGACTGGTTGGGTGACTTGACATGTAAACTGCAGTACAAGATGGAAAAACAATACTGCATCGGAAATTCAGGAATAACATGAAAACGACACTGATCCAGCCAGACCTACCGCAGAAGGAAATACCTGTACCTATTAGTCAGTGTTTTGCTGCCATGTTAGTTATGATTAACCATCGAGTCATGCTCAAAGTTCAAGTTTCACTTTTTTTGGAGGACAATGTATCAACCTTAAGTTTTACTTGACAAAGTTTATTTGGTGCATATTATGGAGACCCAGTGCCCTGGAAAATGCCTGGAAAAGCTGAATGTACAAGAAGAAGATGACTAGAAGAAATGTGGATGGACTTAGTCGTCATTACGGTGATCATGCCATTGATAAGCCTCAAGACCTGGAGTGAAGGCAAAGTTCTGCAGGAATGCTGTCTGCATGGTTGCCAAAAGTTGACATTGATATACGGGAGCTAAAATTAATAATAAATGGTCAGACCCCCTACCTGATGTTTGATGCTGTGTGATAATTCGATTACAGTGAATTTCCCCAAAAGGCATCTTTTTTTAACCAACTGAGCAGCAGGCAGCAATGCTGACCTTTGTAAGGAAAGAGGAATTTTTATATGTGTTCCAGAAATCTCAAATATTTCATGATGGGTTGAATGGATGGATTGTAAAAGTTTGATGGGTTGAATTACTGAATAGCCAGAAGCGGTGGTGTCGCGGGATGGAAACGGTGGGGGGGGGGGTGACAATGTCTGGAGGACATTATAATATTGTAATATTGCAGAGTTGACTGGCACAATAAAAAAAACAAGTCTTTGAACGGGGCATATTATTGTGGTCGGTTTGACGATGGCCTCAATCTGAGTTTAATGATATGAGGTATTTTGAAAAAATCTGTAGTGGAAATGTTAAATTAAATATAATCCCCCTGTATATGGGGATTCCTATGTCAGATGGGTTGAAAAATGACACCCCCCCCACACACATAGATACATTTGCTACGGTGTTAAGTAGCTGTGGGCTGTGAAAACACACTGGTCTGTTCTGTAGACTTTTTACCATCAGTTATGCAGTGTGGGGAGCCCGGTGGTGTGAGTGGGGGCGAGGATGGGGGGGGGGGGGGGTATTTAGCTGTTGTCCCTGTCCCTGGTCAGATATTTTTACAGCACATCAAGTGGGGCATGAAAAATAATTGCTCCCAATGACAAAGGTCTTGTTTGGTCATGAGTCTAGCTCTAGATTTAATAACGGGCTGTAAATAAACACAGAGTTTCCGCCAAAATACTGCCAGGATGGCCACCAGGGAAGCCAAGATCAGCCTGCTATGCTTTATTATGGCAGACGTGGTCTTTGCTGGAAGGACAGGCAGTTATACTGGACGCCTTCGATACAGCGGCCTAGTTAAGTAAGCTCACGGCCCTTAAGCTGCTTAATCTGGCATTCTGAGTGACTCTGTTACTGCATAATTCATATTTTAGCATTTAAAGAAAATTTCTGTCCTTTGTCTGGTACATCCTCCTAAGAGACAGTGTCCTTAACTGGATTAAGATGGAGGAATGTGCTCTCGGAACAAAATGAAAATGCCATAAGCCTATTCAGGACTTTTCTTTGGATGCAGCCATCGCTGTGAGTTCAGTCGCAGCAGCAAACCGACTCCAGCCAGCAGAATGTAACCCTTGTTATTTATTTAGCTATTAGTCAGCCTATGAACGGTTTGTCCAACCTCCTCTGCTCCACCTTTTTTGGTTGTAGGTCTAAGAGACGGACCTCCATGATGCGGTCCACTGTGCTCTGCAGTTTCATCTCAGGGTCGCCCCTTGGGTTTACAAGCCAGCTGGTCCTATTGGGGTCCATAAATTATACCAGTTCACTTCGTCGCCAGCGGACTGCGTCGTGCTATTTTGGAAAAGACAGGCTGGCTGGGGCTACGGGCTGGAACGCTTCTGCGATGGTGACGGCTTGCAAATGGATGTCACTCTAAGGTTTTTCGAAGGATGGATTACGGAGTGTGCCAGATCTCTTGGCCTTAAGCAGAGTGGCGATGTCCTACGGGTTTCGTTAAAAGCACTTGACAAGCTTAGCTTACAATGCGGGGCTCAGCTGTCATGAACGTGTTTAGGGCTGTTACCTTGACGTTGCCCCCCCATTTCCCCTCAATTGCCCCCCCCCCTTCAAAAACAAAGCTGTGTCAAACCCAAGATGGCCCCTCATGTCCTCATACAACATTCCGGCACGACCCCAGGGATAAGGGCGACCGGCCGGATTCCATTCTGCTTTCTGTGCTTTTCTTCTTGGCCCGGTTGGACCAGCCAGATCCTTCCCCGGTGCTCTTGTCCTGGCTGCAGTCATTAATAGGAGTGCCAGTGAAAGTGTAGCTCCGCCCCCGGTGAGAGATGCCTCTCCCATCATGGCCGCTGTGCTAGCCTGCTTCGGCCTGTTTATTTTCTCCTTGTATTTGAAGTTCTCCTTCATTTTCTTTACTCTCTGTGTAATTACGTCTGACGTTGGATGCGTGCTTTGACCGCTTCCCATTTTCTGATGTTTTCTTCTCTTTTTTCCACCATTCCCCAGTGCAATAATTAAACCGAATATTTGTCAAATGGACAGAATGTGAGGCAATTATTTTAATGAAGTGTAGGACAAACTGGCAGGGCAGCAATTACTGTGTGGGACTGACGCCGGGCCGGGACCCAGCCAAGATCCAGTGACACTGTAGTGACCCCCCTCGTCAGCTGATGCCAGTCTCCCGTTGGAAACTGTGAGGGGGGAGGTTGGGGTAAGAGAAAATTCAGCAGTTGTTAAGAGCTGTTTTGGCCCCCAAATGACTGGCTGTGCCCCTCCCAAATGAATCACCCAATGATGCCCAACAGACACCCCCCCTCGTCGACTCTGGTGCCCCCAGTCAGATTGTCCCTGGCTGTCACATTTGTTTTGGCGCCAGCACTGGTTCAGAGTCCCCCCCCCGGTTACTGTACTGCATGGTCATATACAGGTGATGCGTACAGACTTGACCTTGCTCTCATTAGGTAAACCCATTACACCCCCCCCCCAAACCATAACACTTAAACACTGACTCTGAGCCGGCCTTATAATCCTAGTTAGCAGATGACATATTTAACTCGTGGCCAAACAGAGCCTGACCGCCTCTTATTTTAATGCGGACTGGAAAACTCGCATCACACTCGCATCGCCTCATGAGCACGATTCCCTGGGTTCCCTCTGTCAGGGGGGGAAGGGGGTTTATTTTCCTAAAAGCAGTTAAAACGAATTTTTGAAACAAATTAGTTCTTTTGAAAAAAATAAAATAATAAAACATAATAATAATAACGTATCCCGCCGTAATGCTTAGGAATGCTGTCATGGGCTGTTATTACAGCCCCTGCCTTGTTGCACTTTTCATTATTATCTTACATAATTAGCTGTAATGTCCTCCCTCTAAGTTAAGCTGAGGCCTTTAATCTCTGGGCCCAGTGTTGCGGGGAAGATTTATTTTTTTTATTGGTGGTTTATGATGCGTCTGGTCTACTTGTTATTATTTTTTGTCGCTAAAAACTCAGTTTTCTGTTTGGTGTGGCTGGTGGCAGCGAAAGGGAAGGACGGTACGCGTGTAAGGTGGATGACAGTACATCCTTGGAGGTAAAGCTGAGGTGGGGGTTCATTGGAGAGCTGCCCTTTACTGTGCTCTGGTAATCTTCACATGGGGGGGGGGGCTGTTTTCTTTAGCCACCCGAGATCTTATGACTGGACACAGTCATAAATTCCCTTCATTCAGGAGTGTCATGTGTGAACTGCGGTGAGGAGAACCCGTTTATTTTTATAATCACGTGTGTGTGTCCCCTGCGGGGGCCAAGGGGCTGGGGGGCCAACCAGCAACCATATCTTGGCAGCTGTGCCCAACCGTGCCCGTTACCTCAGCCCCCAGCGTCTGCGGAGACAATCGGTCAACAGGCTTCAGACATCCATCTTTCGTACCCGACAGGGAAAATAAAACCCCTCGTTTTAAGGCTCTTTGCTTCGGGAGAGAAATTGCATTTCATTCCGTTTTCAAAGCGTGAAACAGCCCTGGAATTCCCTTCTGGAATCCCGCTTCCCCCTGACAGTTTGTCAGTCGAGCGTTTTAATTGTTTCTTTTTCTGTTAGCAGCTTTGAGCAGGTTAGCGCCGGCGCTCCCCAGCCGTAACTGTAGCTGTGACGCTGTAACACGAGAGCTCCCCCGGTCTCCAGCACCGCGCTCCCCGAGAGCAACTCCGTTAATGGGTTTCTGTGGCTTCTGCACTGAAAGAAGGACAGAAAGGGGAAAGGAATCCAAAATTAAAGTACCATCTGCAAGCAGGAGCCCTATTTGCTCAAAAGCATTGGAGTGCTTCACCTGAAGGCTCATATTTTGCTCTTATTTTGAAGGTTCAGGAAGTTATACGTATAAGTTATACTTATACACTGCACTACTACACAACTCTTGTATCCAGCCACTAAGGTTTCTTTTATGTATATTCAGGTACTGTGAAAACCCTCCCCTTGTCTATGCTGTTGTATGTCACTCCATGGTGCTGGGGAGCACAATTTTGTACGGTGGGTGAAATGACAGTAAAGTCCGCTTGACTTGACCAGAACCCATATTTTCGATTCTTTTCGGCGCCTAGTGTCAGGCCCAGCAATGAACGCCTCACTTGCTCTGAGGACCGGGTCCTCCTAGTCGTGTCCCCTTTCTGCTTGTACGACTCACCACCGCTCTCTCCTCCCCTCTGCCCCCCGCCCGCAGCGGACTGCCAGCCCCCCTGTCAGAACCGGGGTTCCTGCAGCCGCCCCCACACCTGCGTGTGCCGCTCCGGTTTCCAGGGCCGCCGCTGCGAGGAAGTGGCTCCCGAGCAGGTCTACGTCCGTTCCGGAAACTCCCGCACCCTGCGACCCATCCAGCCTGGCGCTGCGGCCCAGCCGCCCCGACGTCACGCTGGCAACAGCGGCAGCAGCTCCAAGACGTCGGCCACCAAGCAGCCCCCCCCCCACTGCGTGAGTCCATCATCACCCCCGTCTCCCTGCTGCTGTTCTCTCAGTTCTCTTCCTCCTCTCTGCCTTGACATTCACCCCCCACTTTGCCCCAAACATGACCCCTTAATGAAACGTGTTCAGCGCCTGTGGAATTCTGATAGACCGTAAAGGTCAGTGGTCTTGGGTCCCAAAGATGCCTCGAAGGTCTTGACAGCTTTTGACAAATGAAAACAAACATCTTGCACCTTATGACCTCCGATTCAGACACGCAATGGCTTCGTTTCTGATCTCATTCTGACAAGCTGGCCATCGTTGGGACATATTAAAACCTTCTTCACCCAAATAAACGATGAGCCGATAGGTAGGTGAAGGAACCGTCCGTTTACCAAGACTTGGTTTGCTCCTGGAACGCATTTGATAATAGCGAAAGATCAATCTTACGCTCCATTCTGAAAGGAAAAATGTGATCCGTGTTGTTATTTTATTTGCTTTGGCGTCTAGTTGTAAAAACGTTATTTCTGTGCGGTGACATTCTTGGCGCTGCTGAATTGACGACCACCGTGAAAGGGGGGGGCTGGCCTTCCTACAGTACATTCATTTCCGCTTTTCCTGAGAGAAGTAATGGCACGGAATTGTGTTGCTTTGCCGGGATATGTGAATATGACCTTGGGAGCTTGGCCATAGATGACCTCAGGTCCGGTCCTGGCGGTTGCCATGGTACCCAGTCTCGGCACCAACTCAGACCCTGATGAAGGGCTTGTTAAGCGCTTGTTACCTGCTTTCAAAGTGTGCAGAATGGTCTGGCTCGGGCGTTGGATCACAGCAATTACAGCTCACATATCTTGGAGGCACCAAACTACCTGTGACAGTGTGTGGATTTATACATGGGCAGCATGGTGGCTCCGTGGGCAGCATTATTACCTCACAGCTCCAGACCCAGGGCTTAAGGTCCCACCCTCGCTGTGTGGGCTGCGTCTGGCCTCCCGGTGCCATTTGGGTTTCCTCTGCATACTCCAGCTTCCTCTCGCAGTCCAGTTACATGACTAAATTGCCTGTAGTGTGTGTAGGTGTGCCCTGTGATGAGCTGACATCCTGTCCACCATGTTCCTCTGTGTTCCTCATGTTCTGTGTTCCTTCGGAGAGCCCCCCCCTCCCCCCCCCCGCCCCTGCGACCCCTATATAAGATAAGCGAGTGGACAGATTTATTCCACCCTGGCAGCAGGTGGCCTCTCACCCCTGCAGCTGACACCTTTCAGGATTTGCCCGCAGATTTTACTGGCTAAAAATATATGCAAACAAAATGTCAGGGAGACATTCACGCCTCTGGTATTTACTGCGCGCTCTTGATATTCATTATTTCAAAGTTGCGGTTTCAGACACAGCCAGGATTGGGGGGTCGGGAGTCGCAGCGCACGTGCTGCCTTCGACGCAGATGTAGTGTCATTCCTGCGGCCCGAGTCATGAATTCAGGATATGAAGGAGCCTGCCACAAGTCATGTCTGCTGAGTCACACAAGCTGAGTCAGGCCTGCTGAAGCTCGCCCTGTGTGCTGAGTCACACATGCTGAGTCATGCATGCAGAATCACATGCGCTGAGTCATGCCTGCCACTACCATGAGCCACCGGCTCAGAGCAACAGGTGGCGTTAATCAGAGGATGAGTTTCCACCTCACCCATTTGGCTCACTCTGAAGCACATACCGATAGCCTCGCTGACCCCCCCCCCAGACTGTGATTGGCTCTTAGAGTCTATGTGCTACACACGTCCCAGCACATGCTGTTTTTGAGTGTGTTTTTGCGTGGGGAGCCTGACGAGTCGGATGGCAGACAGAGGCACTGCGATGGTTCGAGGGTCGTCATGGGAACCGTCTTCTCGAAGGACCAGCTAAGATCAACCAATGAGGAGGCACTGATGATGCATTAATGAGTCGTACCCTCACCTGTTCCCCCAGTGAATCATGCTGATAAAATGTTGTGTCTGGCAGCTTTCCAGAGGGCTGTGATAATATAAAGTTATAATGACAGACATGTGGACCTGTGTAGAGGAAGGAGGCATGTGGAATTGGCGCACTATACCAGCAGGTATTCAGGCTAGGATGCGGTATTACATTGTGGAGGGTTGGGGTTCAGCTGAGGGTATGAGAGTGAAGAGCAGCTGGTCTGGTGTTTATGGAGCTGGGCTTTTTCCAGGAGGTTGCGAGATCCAGTCCCTGCGGTGGAGTTAGTGTTGGTCTGTAGACATGGGGGCTCTGAAAGGATAATGATGTGAAAGCAACATCGAGGGCTAACAGCTGAGCTCCCGCAAAGCAGATAATAGCGGTAATTATAATAACGAGGCTAAGCTGTGGGTGGAGATTTGGGGCGAGGTCAGGGGCAGGCCGGGGAGCGGCGGGAATCTCGGCTTGGGGAGTTGCCCTCTGTCTCAAGTATCAGCCGTCAAGCTGCATGCTTCCAGAACCAGCGGAGCGATGTGAGGTCAGTGAGAAACGTCAGGCCAGTGCCAAGCACAAATTAACAAGTGAGCAGACTCCCGCCCTGCTCCGGTTATGATGTTCTGCTGGTTTTACCCCCATCCCTTTGCCTGCCCGGAGGAGCCTCGTAGAAGCGTTGCTGCAGACAGTAGCCCTAAGTTCAACCCTGATCCAACTTGTCCCAGTTCGGTCTCACTGTCTGAGGAGAGGCGTGAGATCTGTCTCTGTCTAGGAAGCAGATTTGGGCCATTAGACTGTTGGTGCCCCTCCCCCTTCTCATAGGACATTCCAGAATATCATGTGGTTGGGGAGGTCTCTGTGATGGTGGGTGGGGTCGTTGTCATTTATGACGATTCTCGATTTTTAATGGCTGGGTCATGTGTCTGGAGGGGCAGCAGTTCTTCCTGGATAGCTAGCCCTCAGCTCCAGAATCTGATTGGTTCAGACAGCCTTTGTTGGCCCTCTCATTGGCTGGGTGCCACTGAGCAATCTCAGTTTGCGTAATGTCAGCAGCTGATGATAAGGGAAAATAAAAACATGATGCCTGTGATTGCGAGCCAGTCTGTCAGCGCCTCGGATTTCAGTGCATGTCAGTTCCGTGTTTCTGTCTGTCTTGCCAGGCGATTCAGATTTTTTCTCCATTTCGGGAATGTGCTTTGTAGCCTGCTGGTTTAGTTCTTCACGGCTGGCGGCCATTAATAGGGTCTGCTGGAGTCTTCCTTGGAGATGTCTGGGCGACCCCAGGCTGCAAGAGACGTCTCTGAATTACTGGTCTGCCTCTTTGAGCCATTCGCCAGTATGTGAAACCCCCCCCCCCCCCCCCCTCCCACATTGTGGTTTCAGTATTTGTAGGGATTTTGATGATTTCTCCAGGTGGAGGGGCTCTTTAAATGGAAAGACTGGCTATAAAAATGCCGGAGGATGCTGCTACCATCACCACAAATGCCGGCAACAGAAGGCCAGAGAATTATTTTCAGTGGGCAGATTATGGGTAAGAGCCCATTTTCTAGGGCAATATTTCTCAAACTAATCCTTGGGGATCCCCAGACAGACCATGTGTTTGCTCTGTCCGATAGAGAGCTGTGAGGGACCAAAACCATAGACCATCTCGGGTTCCCCGGGGACTGGGATGTACTAGGGTTTGGGGTAGGGGTAGGCAGGTGCCAGATCATGAAATGTGGTCCCCAGCATGGTGGCATGATGCATGAAGCGTGGTTATGGGCTGTTGGGGCTACTTGGGAAGGCTACCGCTGAACATCCACTCCAATGCTTTTGACACATGACCTTGTAATCCGCAGTGTGATCATTCCAGTTTGGAGCGGGACGTGAGCATGATGGGTGGCGAGAGCGTGGCAGGCTGAGGGTCAGACGCCCAGATGGAGAGAGTCCTGCGGTTTGAGGCTCCCCACGCAATGTCACTGCAGACTCAAGCGATGGCTTTTAAAGGGCCGGTAGGCTTTTAAAGCCAGAATGGATCGAAAAACCACACGGGGAGCCAAACTGATTTAGGGGGCTGGGAACCGGCATCTCCAGCCTACATGTCTCCTCCCACAGAAAACTCCCCCGATCTCTCCGAATCCAATTTACATCCGCGTTTGAATTCTCTTCCCTGGGCCAATTCCCTCGGTGGAAGAGACGGCGAGGCCAGTGTGTCAGAAATGAAATAAAGTGCAGCTTTTTCGATAGGAGCTCCCATCCAAGCACTGGTGATGGTCCATCTTGATTTTCATTCTGTGGCTGTGGTTTAGTAAGACTGTCTAGGCTGAAGCCGCAGACACAGCCCATCCTCACTGCTGGGTCAGTAAACGCCTAGCTCCCCTCGGGGGGTGGGGTGGGGGTGGAGCTTTCCTTGGGGGTTGTTGAAACCTTCCTAGTAAGACCTCCTCATGGGTCTCTTTTACGGGTTCCAGTCCTGGACGGGACCATTTCCCGCACAGCTGGGTTGGAAGTCCGGTTCCCCAGTGTTTCCCCTCCTCTAGGATGTCGGTACTGTGGATGGGACGAGGGGCTGGGAGTGGCAGGAAATGTGCCCCCTGTTCCTGGTCACCTTGGCAGCGGTATTACTCAAGGTTGGGCCTGGGGGCATATTAGGCCCCGTTCCATTGTCATTAGTGCGTGGAACACCTGTGTTGGCAAACCCAGACCTAAAAATCAGAGTTCAAACCCTGCCTCATCTAAAGCTTTGTACATGTAACTACTATGTTCCATGTGGTCATGCCTGGAATTAGATGTCGTTCGTTAGGAGGTGAGCGGGAGGGGGAATGGGCACATGTCTCTATCACGTCCTACTGCCTCAGGAGGTGATAAAATCAGTGACTGTTTCCCCTGATGAGGTGGAGAACAGCTGGAGGTGGGCTGGGGCCAAAGCGAATAAAACAGGACGAGGAGAAGGAACATCAGAGAGCTGTGTTTCTGATGTAGAGAGAGACAGAAGCCATTCTCAGGCCGGCTTGCTAGTTTAGCCGGAAGCTGTAGTGTAACAAGACAAAGGTCATGCAGACAGGCAGTAGAGTGGACGACCATGTGGACCTGATGGTATCTGCAGGATTGACAACTCTGGTCAGCTGGCTGGAGTGAGATTTTCAATTTGAGACAAGTCTGCACACACATTGAAATGCATTTACATGCATGTAATAGTTTTATTACCTTGTAAATGGTCTATAAGGTTTGCAAACTACCCCAATATTTTTGACGTACCTAATTTTACGAATAGTATAGATTTGCCGTAACACTCTTTGCGTGACAATGAGCGTCTGAAAGTGTGAGTGTCATGCCAGACACGCGAGAGTTGGATCTGTGTGGATCCTTGTGCTGCCCCCTTTGCTAGGAAATATTTCTCCGGCCCTGTTCTCCACATCACGTTTTCTTTCCTCGTTCCTTACCTGTAACACTGTAAACAGGCTCACAAGGTTTTTCTATGAATGCAGCAGTAAGGCGATGCTGGTCTTTAAGATTTTAGCTCAGCAAGCAGAGGATGGCTGTGGATTTCGAGGTGTTCCGTTCTTTTCGTACACTGTCACCTCTCCCAAGGGGGGAGGGTCCCTCAGAGACCTGCAATGCATCCTGGGAAGTAGCTGCAGTGGGCAGCAGTCTGGGAAAGTCATCCTACCAGCCAGGGCTCTGCTATCCTCATCAGACAGGAAGTGCCAGTGGAGGCGGTCACCGCGACTTACAGCCACATGACGGGCGTGGCATGCCTGGGGGGGGTGGGGGTCATAGAGGAGATAAACCCGTAGCTATCCCTCCAGATGGTTTACATGTTGCGGTCTCTTTAGTTGAGCGAGCCCCCCCACCACCTCACCTCATAAAGGTAACCTGTGAAAGTTATACGCACTACAAACCATGGAGGCCTGTTTCTGTAGTCTTGGTAGAGTGAATAGCACACGGCCGGGTGTGAGAGCAACATTCGTCTGTCCTGCCTGTTCAGCACCTGTTCAGCTCCAGCATGGTTATATAACAGAAAAAGCTGCAGATTCAGCTTTGACATGGCCTGACCTCTTCATTGTGCATCACCATCTCCTGTCATTTCACAGAAAAGGTCCTTCACCTTCTGTGACTGTGTCTGAATGTCACACATTCAGGAGATCTGTGATCAACAGGCTCCTTTAAGGCTTGGCTGAGAAGTCGGGCTGAGATTTGACTTCAGTATAGCCAGTCACTTGCTGGCCTTTGTTACCATGGCAATGAGGACCAGCTGAGGACCGGCTGAGGACCGGGTGGGGTCAACAGCACTGGAGTGCTGGATTAACATAGGTTGCCTTTCTGCCCTATGGACCCCAAGAGCAGTGTCAGTCACTGCAGTGCTTGTGTGGCAGGGGAAACACAGCCCTGGAAGTGCAGGCCAGACCGTATGAATATTTGTTTTCCTTTCAGAATGGCTTTCTCACCTTTCTCACCCTCTCCAGCATAGACCGTCATTTTTGCACCTGTTTGGGTGTCAGGGCCTGTAATTCTGACATAAAAGGAGCGGAATGTCAGGCGTTCTTAGGACCTGGCATTGGTGGTCAGAGTTCTGCCCGACACATTTATGTTTTATTTTCTTAACAGATGTTTTTATTCAGAGTGACATACATTTTTTAAAGAGAGCAGGATCAGCCAGCCGCTGGGGGTTAAGGGCCTTGTTCAAGGGCCCTGTGCTGCCTTTACTCTGCCAGCACTGGAATTTGAGTTGGGGAACTTCTGCCTTGTAGACGTGGTTTTCTCCAAACTCCCTGCCCCCTATTTCCTATGTAATTAATCCAAGGGAATACAGCCCACCTAGGGGGGCTTTAACTCTGTCTATTTACCAACATAATTTGAGCCTCATACTTTAGTCTCTAACAAAAGGACAAACCCTTCCAGTTGGACAGAAAGCTCGGGAATGGGCGACACTATATGGATAAAAATATTGGGACACCTGGCCATTACACCCACAGGAATGACCCCCCCTTTTATGACATCCCATTCTAAATCCATAGGCTCCCATATGGAGTTGATCCCCGCCTTGGCACCTATAACAGCTGCCACTCTTCATTCCAGAGGTGTTTAAAGGGGTTGAGGTCAGAGCTCTGTGCAGGCCAGTCAAGTTCTTCCACCCCAAACTCACCCAACCACATCTTCATGGACCTTGCTTTTAGGGCAGCAACAAACATTTCTTTTTATAGTCAAATAATCTGTTGATAATTGAAACAAATAATCGATTACTTAGATAAATCGTCCACTTCCCAAGTAACTCTTGTTTTGTATCAGCTTTTAAATTTAGCTTAAGGATGTTTCATGCGTTTGCCAACAATCAAGACAGTAAAGCTGAATACTTTATTCAAAAATGCACTCTCTTGGAAGTGTTTCTGATAATACAAAAGATAAATAAAATATTCAATATCCATTGGTCATGTTAAAATTTAAAACCAAGGATAATCAATGTAGCAGCAATTAAATTTACCAAAACTACATCAGTTTTCCCTAAATCATTCCCTGAATCACAACTTTGCATTAGCCTATACTGTATACATGACATCAGTCTAATACAAAGCAGATCTCTCTCACTCTGTCGCTATTTTTGTCACTCACTCTCTCTCTCTCTCTCTCTCTCTCTCGCTCGCTTTCTCTCGCACATGCTCGCTGTCAAAAAAAACAACTCATTTCTGGGATATTGTATATCATTTGCGGGAGTCAGAGAGCTGCTATTGATATGTGGAAAACTCCTAGAACTTACGAGAGAGGTAGGATGTTTAGTTGACCCACGTCACTATTTGCATAAGCCAAGACTTAAAACTTATGATAATATTAAACATTTGATTTAATAGAAACAGAATGCTAGAAAGACGGACTTAAGACAGCTATTTTGACCACCTTACAACTAATGATCGAGATGACAGGAGTGCACAACAACATGATTTTAGTCTGAGAACGGAAATTAAGACCAGGATTATCAAACTGAATTAAAAATTGAATAGAATATACATTTCAAAACAGAAAGTGTTGCAGCTCATAACATGAAGTAGAATGGCTTTTAATATTAACATTAGCTAACTAGCTAACTGACTTACCCAGATCTTACAAAGTCCTCTTCATTCAGTGAGCCAACGTACTTCTTCTTCAGATGCACGAGCCTAGAGCATGCAGCTGTACAAAGTGCAACTGACAACAGAGTTTTTTCGGAGTTTAACGTGAAATGCTCCAACACTCTGCAGGTTTTTGTTTTTGAAGATAGCCTAGCGCTTTGGATAACTTCTCCCTAGTGAGCGGCAATATCAAAACATTACAAGTTAGGGCGAGATACACTCGTGATGATATCACCAAATAATCGGCTATTAAATTAGTTGGCAACCAATTTGGTCCTCGATTTTAGTCAACTAAGTTGATTAATTGTTGCACCTCTACTTGCTTTGTACACTGGGGCACAGAAACACTAGAACACTAGAGGCACTAGAACAGAAAAGGGGTCTTCCGCAAACTTTTTCCACAAAGCTGGGAGCATAGAATTGTCCAAAATGTCTTCATATTGCTATGTTTAGATGGGGGAACCTGACATAAAGATCTTATTTAAAACATGCTAAACGAATGCAAAGAATGCTGGGAAATTGCCCACTGTCACCTTTTTTTTATACATAACCGCGAGCAAAGCAGCTATAAACATTCCTATACCTATACACATAAACCAGCCCATTTTAGCTCTTGTGGCTCCAGCCATTTTTCTTGAATTTAAGATCTGCCGTGGGATGGTTAATTATCACTCTCCCCAGCCAAAACGGAGTTCTACTGTGAGCCCAGCGGAGTGTGATTACCTCGATGAACTGCTCTGCTGCAACAAATTTCTTTCCACGTCGTCTAGCACAATGCATCTGTAAAAATCCCAGTCCAATGGTCATTAAGTTCAAACTGAAGTTTGTCTGGTTTTGTTTTACTCACCGGACGTAGAGCAAGGGGGGATTCATTTGTACCTCGTTTGCATAATGGCAGAATTGTAGAAATTAAAGTTGTTCTGTACGTGATGGTAGATTGTTGTCTTGCTGGGTTTATGACGGTAGTTAGTGCTCGGACCGAGGCAAGTGGAGGGGAAGGGGTTGCTCCCCCAGGATGGCAGTTTACCCCCCTCCCACAAACCTAACGCAGAAGCTGGCAAGGATTCTGCGTAGTCTAAATAAACAGTTATCGGCCTAATTTTCAGTGCCCAGGCTGAGATGCGTTCGGAGGGGGTGTTATTTAGACATACCATGGAATCGTTGGTGGGGGGGGGCATGCCAGAAGCCACACTTACCCATAATGGCGAGGGATTGTGTCTTAGCACAATAGCATAATGGCAGGCCTAATCGCTCTCTGCTGTTTGCTCCTGCACAGAGGTACTTTGTCATAGTCCTCAGACTGTCTCCTAACCCCCTTCCCCTTGGTTTATGGGCAGGACCTCATGCTTCACATAAACCAGATGCTCTCCTTCCAGGAAACCCCTCCAGTGGTGTCAGGGCCACTCACTGACCATACCGCAGGCACGGCCCCCAGATGATGATCACCCCCCCAAAAGCTCGATGGTTCCTCCCCAAGAGCTCATCTTATACAAACACGGTTATCATCACAGTTATCACCTAGCAGTGATTTAACCCCAGAGCGCAGGCATCCTCTACGTTTCATGCCCACAGGTGTCTCATATATTTTTATAATCTTGGCCAAACGGTTTGCTTATGGAGTATCTGACAGGATGGCCACGTAGTACTAGGAGCTGGTTATTTTTACTTCATTTTTCAGAGGCGATAATGGCTTTCAAACAAGGGGTCAGTATTATTAACTGTGTGCAGAATAAAGTGTAAAACATTTATCAACGATTTGTAACATAGTCAGCCAGGAGTTTAAAAGGTAAATGAAACTGTCACTCACTTTTCCTGGCTATTTTTCCCCAGCTTCCCCTAATTCCTGGGAATGTTAGGAGGATTGGTCGATGTCGTCAGGATCAAGATGCTCCATTTAATCCACGTGTGCCTAGAAAATGTTGTCATTTAACACAGTGATCGAGGGAGCATCTCGTCATGCTTGATAACCGTCAAGAAGATGGGAGAAGATCCCTGACATGGTTTTTTTCCACATAGGGTTTTAAAATATTTTTCAGTTTCATTTTCACCAAGCCGATGTGGAAGAAGCCACAGCTTAGTGATTGTCAGCCCGGGTGGTTTTCCTATTTATTTATTTTTGGTATGTCCTCATGCCGCAAAACGGCGGCTTCAGAAACGCCGTGGTCATTAGTCCTGCCGCCAGAGATCGAACGACCTCATGGTCTGTAATTTTGTGGCCATTGCTTTGATGTCATTCAGACTTTTTGGTTATTTTCGGTTGCTAGATATAACGCCCTGGGGCTGTACGTTGCTCTTGTTGCCAGGTGCTACAGGCAACAACACTGGGTTCCCTCACGCCCAGAAATAACCGTGTCTCGTGGTTTATATTCATGAAAATAAGTTGTTTGTCACAGAGGCCTGCCCCTGCATTTGTTGACTTTGTATCAAGGCCTGACCAGACTGGGGACATTCTGGAGTTTTGCACTCCTTCAGTATCTAGGTTTGAATAATAAATACTAAGTCCAAAGGTAAAGCATTCAGAATCTGTCAAGAGTGAACTGGTGCGTAGTGTTTTTTCAGCGAGGGACAGCTGATTATATAATCAACCAAGAAAGCTTACATGGAGGCAGTTGAAGCCAAGAAACTGATTCCCTCATTATTCTAAAGTGAGGCCTCCATGCAGTTTGTCACTGTCCTGCAGGGCATCTCCGGTGAAAAGCTGCAGGTCATGTAACACTTTCGATGTGGACTCAAGATTTGTTTCCTTCATTCTCTCCCCTAGCTCCGCTTCCACCCCCTCCCCTGTCACGATGGTCATCGCCGCTGGACCTGATATAGTCATAAGTATGCTTCCACATTGCTTTTTCTGGTACTGCGGAGGCTGATGGGGTGTCCAAAATATACTCCAGGCCTTTTTCTCATAATATACAGTTATATCGTTTGAAAGTGAGCAGAACGTTACCTCTGCCAAATCAAGGGGTGGTTCGCTAAACCGTCTGGCATCGAGCCCCCTGGGTAGTAAAGTTGATTTCAGTACTTCTTTGACGGAAAGGCAGTTTTCGCAACTACGTCGTGTCTGCGGCATGGGAATGCCAATTTCAAGTTGGGGAGCAAGTCAGACAAATAGGAGCATTTGTTCTAAGCATCCATGCCAGCTTCCTGCCACGTATCGGAACCGGTTTTGGGAAGGGATTCCCACACCGGGCTTTAGAGCTTGGTTCTGATTCATGGCACAGCTGGGGCCTAAACTGAGAGGCACGTTCACACAGGAAGGCTTTTGTCCATCTGCTAATACGCATGACTGTGACAGTCCGGGCGTGACTTTAGACTCCTAACCAGAAGAGGAGTATTCCAGAATGAGTCGCAAGGCACTGTTCTTACAGTGGGTGGCTCTTTAAGCCATCGTGGTGCTTCCTGCTGTGCTGACCTCATCTGATCCATAGGTGCCTTCAAATTTTCTTGCATGCTCTCACCATTTTCCTCGACCATGATGGCCATGATGGCACTGCCTAAATTAATCAAATTTCAAATCTTACATTGAGTCTTCTGTTATGGTATATATGGATATATCTTCTGATATATCCTATGAGAAGTGGGCAATTGGATTAAGGTGGGAGCCCTTCAAGCTGGCCCCTTTGCGCCTCTTTGACAAGCCAAACTGCCTCTTCCTCTTTGCAGCTAGCCGTGATCACCAGCATATTTGGCCAGACACTTTAAAATAACATCCAGGGCCTCATAACATCCAGCAGAATTCCTCCCTGCCAACTTGGAATTCATGCAGATATTTGTAAGAGGAATTAAATAAGCATACATGATGTGGTTGTATCCAAAACCCTGGAGCACTTTTGCCTCGGAGACTGGCATCACTTCTTGGGGTTCGGGTACCCAACTGAACGCCACATCAATGGCATCACTTCTTGGGGTTTGGGTACCCAACTGAACGCCACATCAATGGCATCACTTCTTGGGGTTTGGGTACCCAACTGAACGCCACATCAATGGCATCACTTCTTGGGGTTCGGGTACCCAACTGAACGCCACATCAATGGCATCACTTCTTGGGGTTCGGGTACCCAACTGAACGCCACATCAATGGCATCACTTCTTGGGGTTCGGGTACCCAACTGAACGCCACATCAGTGGCAGCACTTCTTGGGGTTCGGGTACCCAACTGAACGCCACATCAATGGCATCACTTCTTGGGGTTCGGGTACCCAACTGAACGCCACATCAGTGGCAGCACTTCTTGGGGTTCGGGTACCCAACTGAACGCCACATCAGTGGCAGCACTTCTTGGGGTTCGGGTACCCAACTGAACGCCACATCAGTGGCAGCACTTCTTGGGGTTCGGGTACCCAACTGAACGCCACATCAATGGCATCACTTCTTGGGGTTCGGGTACCCAACTGAACGCCACATCAGTGGCAGCACTTCTTGGGGTTCGGGTACCCAACTGAACGCCACATCAATGGCAGCACTTCTTGGGGTTCGGGTACCCAACTGAACGCCACATCAATGGCATCACTTCTTGGGGTTCGGGTACCCAACTGAACGCCACATCAATGGCAGCACTTCTTGGGGTTCGGGTACCCAACTGAACGCCACATCAATGGCATCACTTCTTGGGGTTTGGGTACCCAACTGAACGCCACATCAATGGCAGCACTTCTTGGGGTTCGGGTACCCAACTGAACGCCACATCAATGGCATCACTTCTTGGGGTTCGGGTACCCAACTGAACGCCACATCAATGGCAGCACTTCTTGGGGTTTGGGTACCCAACTGAACGCCACATCAATGGCATCACTTCTTGTTCCTGTTAACTTTTGTTTTCATTCTTTCAGTTTGACCTCGGATTAACTGTGTAGGTCTGTTTTTTTTTTTTTAAAAACAGAATATTCTAGTTGACTCTAAGACATTCCTTAATGCAACTCTAATTCAGTTTAGTGTTTGGATCAGGGAGGGAACACTATGTTTGCCCGTTTCAACAATCAGGGATACTTTTTAAGTCCCCCCGAGAATTTTTGAGACATTACAATAAAGATTCTGCTCAAGCCTGAACATGTGGAACCGAATAATTACGACTGAGTTCTGGCAGAACCCTTGCTCTTGTTCCAAATCAATCTTATGATCTGTATTCGGCCAGCACCTTGGCTGATCCAGGGCTGCTTTTTTTTTAAGCCGGTGTTCGCTCCAGCGGACTAACATGCTGCTGTTCCCCTTCTGCACTCCCTTAATGGGGTGTACAGAGTGGGCCACAATAGTCCCAGTGAGCAATGAGGTTTCCATGCTCATTTTTGTGCTTGGTCCGACAAAAATGCATCCCTCAGTCAGGTGTGATTTGTTATAACACCTTTATGGTTCCCTCAGGTCTCATACCACCACCCCCCTCCCCCCCGTGCACCCCCCCCCCCCACCAATCCCCTCAGCTGTTCTCAGGGTCATGCTAGGAAATTTTCTAAATATAAGGCAGGCAACAAAGAGCTGGTTTACTACATGTCTGTCCTTCCAGACCTCCAGGCACAGAGTGGAGGAGCCCAGACTCAAAGTGCCTGTGCCAGGCCTCTGGAACCACTGTGGGGCTGCTGCCTGCTGTCAGGCGTGATTGTTTAGACAGGCGATGCAGAGCCAAGTCTCTGCTCCTGCCCATCCAGGCCTGGGCTTCGGGTTCAACATGCAGGGCCCCTGCCATCCTCCTCAGATCCTCAGCTGTCCCAGTAACTATCAGGGAGCTTCCAAAAAAGCGGCATAATGAAAAAATTTAATTAAAACAATCCAATCTGTGGTACAAATGGCCTCGCGTGGCCTACCGTGATTCACTGATTCTCTGTGTACAGGGGCCTGGGCCATAGTTGCTGTAAGTGGCGCCAACCACGGGGTACTGAGTGCAATGTATCGGTCTCAGGATTCCAGAGTTACAGGGAACGCGTGCGGAACGTGCAGTTGAGCAGTGGGAGGCTAGTCCAAGCTGTTGCGAGGATGCATAGAGGAAACGTTAGATGGCAGATTGACTCTTTCCATGGAGCCAGAGCCATTTGCCCGCCGCTGGGAGACCTCCTGTGCCTCTTGGCATGCGTGATGATTTCAGGGCATACTTGCCTGACACTCGAAATGCTGAATGTGTTTAGAAAGTGGACTCGTTTGTTTGTCCATTTGTAACGCGTCCCCCTGAGGGACTGGCATGTGTTACGTAGCCGTGCCGAAATGTATAACATTCCTTGTTTGCACTTTTCATGTGGATCGTGTTTGGAGTGCGTTTGTGTAACCTTGTGTTTGTTTCCTCAACAAGACATCAAGTGCGGTTCTGTTGCTTAAAAAAAAAGGGGGGGGGGGAACCCAGATATACTTGAATTACCAGAGCACTTGCCAGAATGCAGCGGTTTACAGAAAAGCACGGTTTGTCCAGATCGTTTAAAGACCACAGCCCCTTTGCACCACCAGGCGCTGCGTTGGGCCAGGTCGAAATTCTCCTCAGAGGCTCCTATTCGTTGAAAACGTCTTGAGGGGCTCTTATTGGTTAATGCTCTCCAGAGGTTGCTATTGGTTGAAGAGAAGAAAAACTTTTATTGCCAGCTTATGCTGGCCTGTAATAAATGTGAAGCAGTTGTGAAGCCCTTGGCCCCCATAAAGACATTCTGGGTCTGCTCTCCAAAAGTGGGGGCATCTCAAAAGAAGGACTGGAGACAGATTAATTCCCCGCAGCCATCAAATTAATTTCGGCGGTGTGGCCGACTAGCACTAACCAAAAAACAATAGCGATCTAAAAAATGTACTGATAGGAAATGATCTGTTTTGAGCGTCCCCCCCCCCCCCCCCAGCTATCTGGCAGCTCCTTGCAGCCCAGTGAGCCGGAATATCGTGAATGAATCTTTAGCCTCCCGTCGTCACACAGAAAAAGCAATACTTACTGTGTCATTCAGCTAGATTATGTAACCAGGTGCCATCTATACAATTTCCAAGATTCACTCTTTTCTCACGGCCATGTGATCACTCTTTCCACCCGTGTTGTTCCCTTTGAATTCGCTTGCAGTGCCCCTCTTTCTCTTGCGATGCTAATGGCGTCAGTGGCGGACATCAATTCCAGTGGTTCCATAAGCCAGAAGTTATGTTCTCTGGCAAACAGCAGGCTCATTTTTCAGCAACACACAAAAACAGTTTATAGCTGACTCTACTTTTAATCGCTTATAGATAACTGTTAAGGATAAATATTATTCCTTCAAGCCGTGGGACTGGTCACAATGTCCATGTTAACCCCTAGTTTCACCAGTTAGCGATCATTTTCCTTAGAATCACCCCCCGAGTATCACACTGTTTCTGGGAGTGGATGTGGATTGTATATATTCATATGTTTTATGGCGATAATGATCAATCCCATGCGAAAAATTCAACAGGCCACCATGAGGACTCATTCACTCGTTGTGGTGTTAATCTGGGTCAGCAGGCACAAGAAGCTCTGGGAGTGCGGCGGACCAGTCATGTTTTACAAGCTGAGCTACAAGCATGATGTAATGGCGAGATGTACCTTGTTTGGGGGAAGTATCATGACACATTGCCAAAATAACTACACTGCGTAATGATTGGATTGGGTACAAGGCGAGCTTTTTTTAATCTCCAATCCTGGCTTTTCTTTATGTTTGCTAGTAACAAATTTTTCCTAACATGGTATTAAAAAAAAAACATATTTTTTTATTTGCCGGATTTTAGGGTGGGAGTAGACCCTTGGTTCATCTTGCGTGTTCACCTCTTTAGCGAGACATCTGTATGTTCTGCACCCAGACTAGGGAGTCGTCCGCGTGTAGGTCCTGCTGCGGTGGGTTCATGTGTGAACGAGGCAGACCGGCGAAGGGTATGCGAGGAATGCTTCTGGCTTCTTGACTACCCTCTGTCCAGGTCTCACACACCTTTCTCCAGTCTGGACAAGAACTGGAGCCTGGACTTCAACTTGTGAGCTTTTGTTGGATTTCCCGTCTCAGTTCCTGCAATGCAAGTAGGCTTATATAAGCAGCGGTTCAAAAACACTCTATAAACTACCAGCAGTAGAAGTGGAATTTCATCCAGTGAAGTAAGCCAGTGCAAGATATATTTTTCTTACCCGTGGCTTCTGTTACTTTTGAGGCTGTGGTTCCGTGGTTTGTTTTTTTAAAATATACTTTTAAATAAAATTCTTCTAGATAAGACGTGCAGTGTAGAGTAAACATAGTATGTGAACCTGGTACATGTTCTCTTATCCTGGATTTAAGTTTAGGAACTTCCACTTATGTTTCCATACTGACTAATGCTGCTGGTATATTCATAATCTTATATTTCCAGCATTACATAGAAGAAATTTGGCACATAGGTGCCCACTGTGCTATAATATCTCCCTGTGAGACTTTTTCTGGCCTTGTCATTAGGAGAAACGTTAGATCTCTATTACAGGCCTCTTGACAGCCGGTGTCTGGCCTGTAGAGAAGAGCCGAAGGGGCCGGCTTGTAAAAGCCATTCGGCCGAACAGCTGCAATGTGGAACCACCCCCCCCCTCCACAGGCACACCTTCCACCAGTCACCCATCAGTCTCATTACAGCATCCAGTCAATAGTTAAGTACAGCTGTCACACAAATTTGCTGTCATGCAGACACCTCAGTCATAAGTATGATCATCATAATGCTATGGTGTCCCTGAAAGCATAGGCAGAATTGGGGGGGGGGGGGGGGGGGGACTCCTAATCGTCTGAGTCACTCTTACAATTATTTGGCAAGAACCTGGCACCCTGAACCTTTGCATAAGCTATAAGCAGACAAAAGTCCATGTGCATCAGATGTGTGCATTAACATACAGGGCAGGGCTCTTTAAATCTGAACCTCGATTCCAAATCCAGGCCTTGTTTTTAGTTCTCCCTGGGACTTACTATAAAAACCACTAATTCTGATTGGGCTTCATGCACAGAGGCTTCAAACCAGGCTCACAGGTAAAGGAAAGCTGGAAAATGAGCAGGGCTCAGACCTTGCGGACCATGATTTGAATAGTCTTGTTAATGTTATAGGGTAAGGAAACCAAAGTGCATTTTTTGCACCCCCCACCTCCCCACCAAAGTGAAAACATCATGCACCTATGCCTGAATGGTGGAACGCTGCACTCTACCTGAGAGAGAGACTCGTCACCCTTGCATTTTACAGTTGCTGCTGTGAGGGACCATGAGCAGGATCTCATGTGGCTCTCATGTTGTCCTCCTGTGTTGAGGGGCTGGAGAATCCTTTAATGTGGTTAGTGTAGGCTGCTTCAATGGTCTTTAAGGACAAACACAGCCCATCCTGACTTGGACACCTCAAGAATACATTGCTGGTGGGGGGGGGTTATTTAGGAACGAGAGAATCCCATACCACAAGATTTCACTTTAAAGAAAAAGGTGAAGACTAACAGATTAGCCTGAGAGAGAGAGAAAGAGAGAGAGAGAGAGAGCGAGAGAGAGCAGTTCAGGAATGGCTGAATGTGTTTCTGCTAATTCATTCATTTCACATTGCTTTATGTTTTCTGTTTGGTCTAAATGTGTCTCACTGCTGTAATCATAAATTGACTTTAATTAGAATAATATGTTGCAGTTTTGATTCCGAAAATGTACTTTCTGATGTCTTAAGCGTACTAGGAATAAGCTCAGCTAAAAAAGGAGATGTTTGGATTGTATTTTTCACTCGGCTACATTTTGACAGCTGAGGAGTCCTCCTCGTAATTCCTGTAGCCTTGAAGCAGCAATGACATCAAACCACTAGAATATTACTCCCCTGTCCAAATATAGAGATGACACAGGTTACTTCATACTACAGGGATATTTTGATAGTAAATATACCATCTGGCATAGCGCAAGAAGACAAGAAAAGCTAGGTGTCATGGAGAGAGGAATGGAAAAAGGCCGTCATGACAGGGCAGGCTACGGCGATTTGTGTGTAGTGCAGATAAACGACGTCTGGGCTTGTTTTCCACTGTCATTGATGATAGAGCACGAGGAGGTGCAGCCAGTTCTGATGTGAACAGCTGTCATCCAGAGTGGGAGCCCATTGACAGGTGATGTTAGCACAGGAATGCTGGTGTCATTATGTATCAGGGCATCGTCCGTTTGTTTCCATTCTTCAATTCACTTGATTGTTGTTTTCAATCGTGTAAGACCGACGACTTCCGTGTCCTGTGTGGGGAAGGTCAATTTTGTTGACTTGTGGAGCATGCCTGTTCACTTTACACTTACATGGTATGGGGCTACCATCCGGCCTTTATTAAGGAGATGGTTCCTTGCCCTCTCTAGATCTGTTTGTAAATTCTTTCAGGAGCCATATCTTCTGCACAGACCACTGTCCCTGGGGGCATCTTCAAAGAGAAGTTTGCTTCATAAACTCATTGCCAGTTTCCTGGATGCATGAGAGAAAGGGGGCACCACACTCCAGACGCATTTTGCAGTCACGTGCCCAAACACACTGTCTCAACTTCTTGCTCACCGTAGTTCAGAGTTAGGAAGTTCAGGTGCAGAAAGTACAGATTCAGAACAGTATTCTGTGAACGGGACATTTATACTCAGCTGGAAGGTTGAAATAAAATCTTGGTTTGGATTTGTACTTTCTGAACCTGAACTTTCCACCTCTGCATTCTTTCTGTTTCAAACTTGTGGGAGACTAAGTTAGAGCAGCAGGTGCCAAAAGGTGAAGCCATCAAGTTCCTTGTTTAATGCTGATTAGTGATGACTCGTATTACGTTAGCATGCCTTTAATGTTTTCAGTTAATTAACAAGGCACATGGCTTTCTGAGCTCTAACAGATGTGAATGAATCACAGCAGATCCGACCGGAATTTAGTATTCTTGATCCAATTATAGCGAAACGTGCTTAAAAAAAAAAACAATCATAAAAATCCCATTTTATCTATTAAAGTCTGTTAGCAAATGCTATGACCTCATGTAAAATGGTTTTTGTTCCTGCTCATTCACAACGACAGGCAGAGTCATTTGGGGTTATTTTGGACTTGGGTGCTCAGTAATACAGGCACGTGTGTGCAGAAGCGTGTGAAAGGTCTGTCTTCTCTGACTGGCAGGACCCTGGCGAAACGTGGCCCAGCTGACGCCTCCTCTCAGCAGACCGGGACGTCTCGGACCGTGAAGCGCTACCCATCATCCACTGGGCCCATCACCTCCAACGCACTCCCCAGCACTAACGGCAATGGGCAGCCCCAGGGCCACCACAGAGCCACCACTGCAGACCGGGCCACTGAAACTCTAAATAATGCCGTCGTCCCAGCAGGTAGTGACCCTGCACTTGGCCATGCGTCATTCCAATATAGAAGGCTCTTGGAGGTCTACCACCCTGCAGAGCTTAGGGGCAGCCATAATTTAACACACCTGATACAGATAATCAGGCACTTCAGTTGCATCTCAATATCAGAGCCAACTTAGCTTCTATATGGCTGGCTGTAATACTGAGATGCTACTGAAAGGTGTGATTATTTGTATCAGGTGTGTTAACTTAGAGCTGAACCAAAGCTCTGCGGGGCGCTGGACCTCCTGGAGCAGGGCTGCAGTCTTGTTCCTGGATGGAAATAGATAACATGACTCCTAGCGTTTCCCCCTTCTTACTGATCTGACTCTTACTGCTGCCTCAGTTCCCTTCTCTGGGGGCCAGAGTCAGGCACTCTGCCTTGGATCCACTCCTACACACAGGATACAGAAGTACAAGCTTCTAGCTAATACCCCTCCCAGCCCCCAACCTCCCCAAACACATCTAAGCCTCCCCTTAACTCCCTCTGGTGGGGGTTCCCTGCATGTGGAAATATAGGGGGGCAAATTGCAGACATGCCAAGGTGTCCGACATCCACTCCGCTGGCATTGCCGCCCTGCCTTCCATAACGGTTTCCTCTACCAAATCCTCAGAGCTATAAACACAATCTGTTTTTTTTTTCCTCCGCCCCCTATCCCTAGTATAACAGGAGTTGAATAGGTTCCCAACATTACACAACTTTCCCACTGTCGTGCACCTCTTCCTAACGATAACGACCTTGGAGACGCGCCCGACTGTCGACTGGATCCTCTCCGCTCCCGCCTCATGGCCCTGTGACACATCCTTCCCTCATAAGCGTAGTGTGCCCCTGCCCAGATGCTGCTCCTGCACGCGAGAGCACGCACACACACACACACACACACACACGCAGAAGTGCGCTGACATAGACGCACTCTCGCACTGAAGCCTCTCCCTCTCTCTTCCTCCTCCGGCTCCCAGAAAGCAAACACCCTGCCTCGGACGATGTGTCTCCTCGCCGGCCTCTCGGTCTTCCTCCTCCTGCACCTCCTCATCCAACCTCTGTCCTCCCTGCCAGGCGCAAACCTCACCTCCAATCTGGACCGTATCAAGATCGTCTTCACCCCGATGGTGTGCCGGCGGGTCTGCAATGCTAACGGACGCTGCCACAACAGCTGTGAGAAGGGGGACACCACCACCGTCTACAGTGAGAACCAGAGCCAGCCTCCGAAAAACCAGGGCTTCCGCCTCTGTGAGTGCTGCCCTTCCTCGCACTGCCCTTCCTCGCACTGCTCCTCCTCCTCCCATCGCTGTCTCACACTCTTTCTCCTTCTCGAAACACGCTGTGCTACTTGTAAAAGCTGACGCTTTAGCGACCTGCCAAGCACAGTCTCTGCTGCTACAGTGCCCTCTAATACCTCTGCATCCTAATATTTTAATGGGGGAAAAAGTAAAATGGAATAAATACCAGCTTAAAAAAGTGCAAGGCATAAAGTCCTGGAGATTAGAGCGGCTGAGAGTGGTGTCAAATATTCTGTTAAGGAGACGGGGATTAAAGTACCACGTTTCCTGCGAGCTGCTAAAAAAAGGGGATATAGGACCATGCACGTGGATTTGGCTTCTCTCACGTTCCAGACATGTAGCCCCCCCAACTCCCGTCTGGGTTGGCCCCCCACCCCTCAAGGGCTCCAAATTAACCGTTTAATGTGCCGGGTGGCCAGGAGATGCCGCCTCACCGCAAAGAGGGATTAATAAGGATTACATTAAGTCGGGGATTTAACCGCGGGCTTTACCGCAAACCGCACAGGGAACGTGGTTCTCGGGCAGGGAGATCTGTGCCAGCAACTACATACCGGGTTTAACGAGAGCCGGAGAAGCTCACACCCCCCACGCTGCTGCTGAAAGCCTGGGTTCGCACTGAAATTTACCTCAAGACTAAGTCCCCCCCCCCCCAATACCACACACACAGCAACTCCCCATTTATATTTAAAAATATTTCTCATTTTTTCCGAATTTACAGTCCCATTAATAGGCTTTTGGAAGGCGTTAAGAGACGTGAAACGCTTCAGTTACTTGGCAGCTGTCCCTGCCCCCCCCCCCCCCCCCAACCCACGTACTGAAAAGTAACCCATAGGATCTTGTTGCTCATCTAAAGCATTAAAATAACATTAACGGACTGAGCCCTGTTCCACTGGCTCTTTTTTCCTTTTTGTTAATTTTTTAATGTCGGTAGATGGAGTTCCATTGCTGTGCAGCCGAGAACATCTTTATTGTCGTTGTTATTCTCCGGTGCACGCGTAGGGTGCAGCGAGTGCTTATGTCATGCTGCTGTTATGCTGCAGTCGGACAGCGAGAGCAGACAGGCTCATGTAAGTACTGAGTGCTTCGTTCCATCCTTTCACGGTAAAAAGTTACCCTGAGCTGAGATGAAGACTCAGGGTCCTGCATTTCTGAACAGACGACTTGCCCTCTGCTCCAGTGCTGAAGTGGGGGGCCGGCTACCCTGGAGATGATCCTTTGATGCTACGTCGCAAATGGTGCCGGGAGGTGGAGAGGCGGGGGTCGGTTCAAGGGCTGTGTTCGAGTGTGAGTGTGCTTGGGGGAGAGTCACTGCCAACGGACACTGAGGTGAGAGGAAGGTGAAGCTGTCCAGCAAAGGAGTGAGGCTCTGGTTCGAGGAAATTAGGGGCTCTTTGTAGTCGGTGATTTAGCCACTTCCTGTGGGCTAGAGTGTCAACTCCTGAAGCAGAGGATGTGGCTGGGGGCGTGCTGAGGAAAAGCTGGGATGAGATCGCAGTGTCATCGTTAATGTTGTAGGAAAGAGGTCTTTCTCCTGTGCCTCCGGGCCCCAAACCCAGAGCCGTTACCTGCATTGTATCTGCGTGACCCTCTACACCCACGCTTCGCTCCTCACTTTGCGTCCCAGGAGCAAGAATGCCGCCCCCTGACACTGGCCGCTGTGTCGGTGCCGCCCGCATGCCAAGCGGCCTCGCGGTGTAACCCAAGCTGCAGTCAGTGCTCATAAAAGGCCTTCTTTTAGCATCCAGGTCACGTGTATTTTTCAGTCTCTGAGATCTGGAACTGAAAGCAGGTTGGAGCCTATAGATCATGACCCCAGGTATGTAGGATGTTTGTAATCCCGAAGGAGGATTTTATTTATCTCCGTCAGGCCCACCTGCTGAATGTCAGCGTGACCTGCATACCTCTCAACGTGTCTTTCTCTTGTAAGATTACAAGCAGTAAATTTAATCTACATGGAGACACAAAGGCCTCTTTTTAACTTCTGTAAAATCCATCCTTGGACGTGGGAATAGAAATGGTCCTGAAAGGGGCCAAATGGACTCCATCAGCCCAAAACCATGTTTACAATTCAGTATCCAGTTCCTTGGCCTGCTCCTCCCCCCTGCCCCCCCCCCCCCCCGACCAAAGCACCCCTGGGCATTCTCAGAATTCGGGCAAGTTCACATCAAGCTGATACAGATGAATTTTTTGGGCTTTTTTGGGCTGGCGGACTGCTCGGGGGGTGTGCCGTCGGGACAGTCGGCCATTTTGGTGCTAATTAAGGATGTCGGGAGGGGCAAGATCCTGAGGGATCATGGGGGGTCTGTAACAAAGTAACATGAAGTTCCTGCCTGGACTAACTTCATAAGCCTATTTCAAAGAAGCGGCCTTTAATGGGAGGAGGGCGGAGCTTGGTAAGTTAACACCCTGCACCTCCCATTAACCTCCATTACCTCCATTTTAAACTTCATTACCTCCAACTTCTCCACTGCTTTTCATTACCTGGTTGCCACCAGCTGTTTTGCTTGTGAAGATGCGTAAATCAAGTGTCTTTGAGCCCCGGGCACTCATATGTTCTCAGTTGCTAACGCCCCCCCCCCTCCATTGCCCTTTTACAGACTTCTGTCAGATCCCCTGCATGAACGGGGGGCGCTGCATCGGGCGGGACCAGTGCTGGTGCCCATCAAACTCCACAGGGAAGTTCTGCCACCTCCCGGCGCCACCCCCAGCGAAGCCCTCCTCCCCGAAGAAGCAGGGCGGCCAGGCGGGCTCCTCTGCACACTCCACGTACACCCTCCCCCTCTCCAACCAGCAAGGTAAGCACCTCTTACCGAGGGGAGAGGTGGTGCGAACCCTGAACGCAGACAGTCTGAACACAGCCGCAATGAGCACAAAGAATGACAAGGAGCAGAGTTCCTACACCCTGGGAATCCTGGCCATACACATTGTGATGTGTTTGTAACGCTTTTGTGCAATTGTTTTTGTTTCTGTAACGTTTATTACGTAATGTATTACGCTGTCCATGTCACCCCCTCCAATACTGTCCTCCCTTATCAGTTCGGGTTTTATGCTATTTCTCTGCTGTCTTTAATTCTCTGTTCTGATTCAGCCGTGAAACGCCCAGAGCCGCCTCTTTTCATCGCTGCGGAAATTTATGGAGCACAGATTAACTTCTGATCAGATCTGATCTGACACAGATTCCACTCTGCCTCGCCCCCCTCCCCCCTCTCAAGCACGTGCTCTCCTGCTGCATCATGCCACAATTAAAGTCAGCTTTCATTCTGGCTCTAACGAAATGGGGGTGCTCTCGAAGTGCTTGTGCTGTCTGCAGACTGCTGTTTATCAGCAGATAAACTTTAGAAGCGCAGCGGGGCTCCCTGCTCGATGTTGACCCTAATAAGCCACCAGCAGCCGTAAACTCTTCTCCTTCCTGTCTTTCTCCTCCCGCTTTTACCCCAGTGCTGGCAGAAGCAATAACATCCTGGTGTTTCTCGGCCCAGACAACATCTGCGAACGGCTACCTCACCGTGCAGGCATGCCGTCCTCCTGCCAGGCGGCTAAACATCACCATCGGCCTTTTATTAACGCAAAACGCATGGCCTCTTCTTGTGTCTTTCCTGAAACACTCATGACCCTACAGACCTCTATCTGCTGGGCACATGCCGACAGACCCCCCCCTCCTACCCTGCTTCTCACATTAAGGGTTTTGATAATGTTAATTGCTTCTTTATGAGACGATGGATCAGCATATGCTCGCCGATGTTCTTCTGGTCCACCAACCAGCCCGACGAAGCTGAAGCATCATCACTGATGGGATTCCCTTGTCATTTAACGACACACAAGAGCACCTACATTATAATTGCAGTAGTTAAAAAAGCTGAATCTTAGCTATTCTGGTATGAAAGACAGTTGTCCACTGAGAATATCATCTTTCTCCAGTCATGAGAGGGATACATTAGACCCATACCTGACCACGGTGTGTCCTGCCCCTGTCTTTGTCTGGTGGCCAAAGATCATGATCCTGGAGTCTGACAGTAAGTGTTTTTTGAGCAGCCTCCATGCACCCGTCGCTGGTCAACGTGCACATCCAGCACCCCCCGGAGGCGGAGGTGCAGGTCCACCAGGTGGCGCGTGTCAAGCCGGGCCAGGTGGAGGTGGAAGGCGGCACAGGCGGAACGCACTCGGTACAGCAGAGGTCACAGCCCAGTAACGGTCACGGCAACAGCATCGGCAGCAGCGACAATAACGGGGTCATATTGAGCTACGGTGACGGCAATGGGAACGGAGACATCTACAGCCACACCAGGCTCCATACCCGCTTGAACGGATATGTGGGACGGTGCTTCCAAGAGACAGTTGACGGGAAGGTAGGTGGGTCAAAAGGGGATTGGGTTGGCTTTAGGGATGATTGACAGCATCAGGACGTCCACCCAGGTCCCTGCTGCAAGTCTTGTGCTGCTCTGCCTGTGTACAGCTGCCTGTTAGGGGAAGTCTGCCCCTTTGTTAATTATGTCCCCATCAGGAGTCGGGGTTAACGCTAGGACAGTAACCCTCTGGGCCTGTCGCTTCACAATCCTCCTCACTTCCTAGTGCACCAGCCCCCCATTCAGCTACTCAGGAGCCCGTGCCCACGACCCTCTCGCTAAATGTATCAGCCGATTCTGTCTTTGAAGCCTGCCACCCAACCACCGCTACTTCCCAATTCCAAAAATGTGACCCATCACCACGAAATGAGTCTTAAGTCGCACTGGGAGAAGTACCCCCGTAAGACTCATTTCGTGGTGATGGGTCACATACAGTATAATACCTCCAACATTATGTTTGGGATGAAGAGATACTGCATGGTGGGGGGGGGGGATGCTTGTTGCTCTGGTTTTCTGCTCTGTCCAGAAGCTGTGAATTGTATCGCTGTGATAAAGACGAACAGCCCAAGAATGCGCAGCTGCTTCTGGCCTCTCAGAGCTCACGCTGAACACTGATTTGTCGGCAAAACCGTTGGGGGAATGACAGCCACATTTTCCTACCCACGAAGAAATTCTGATTCGCTTGGAAATTTAATGGCTTTACCAATCAGATGCCTGCGATTTTTTGCCCCAGAATCAAATGTTTGTGTTTGGTGTCTCAAGGTTTAGCTTTAGCTTACCACTTTCGCGCCCCCTCCCCCTGCTTATGTACCCTGTATATTGAACGCATATTGAAGAATGTGTTTTCCTCATGTCTTACAGTGCGGCAGGCCACTCCCAGGCCTTACCAAACAGGAGGACTGCTGTGGCAGCGTGGGGACCTCCTGGGGCTTCAACAAGTGCACGGAATGTCCACCCAAACCAGGTGAGCCTAACCCCCCCCCATGTGGCCACTCCGCTGCACCCACTTTACCTCTGGGTCACACACACACACCCTCTTTCCTTGTCCTGCTTGCCTCCAGTAGTAAGGGGTGCTTCCCTCTTCCCTACATGAGGCCAACATCTGGCCATAAATTTGCATAAATGCATGCATATGCAGAAGTAGGTCTATACTGGCCTCCTATCTGAGGTGTGCCCTAGCCGTGTGCCTTATGCTGCCAGGGATTGGTTCCAGCCCCTCACCCACAGCCATGACCAGGATTAGTGGTAATGAGATATTAGTTACAAGGATATTAGTCCATGCTTAGTTCATGCATGGTTCTCCTTATGCTAACCTGCCAAATACGACTATGCATGTTAATGGCTCACTGCTGTGCATATTCCTGCCTGCTACGTCCTGTTTTATTTCTTTTCTTTGAGTAAACACATAACAAACATTTTCATCCAATCAAATGGACAGATTTTGAGTTTCTCCTGTTTCCATGGTGACAAGCCTCTTTCTGGTGTTGAGTAAACTGAGCCTCCTCCCCATATTATTTACAAGGGACGTTTATATAACCACTGTAGACAACAATCCTGCATTTACTCTAATAAGGTCCTACAAAGCTAATTTATAGCCATGCCTAGTTACAGTCGTTTGTAATTATCACAGCTTCTCGTGCGTGGCGCGAATTCACCCGCAGCAAGCTGCCCCCTACCTCGTAAAAAGCATTTTGTGCTTGCAATACGAAAACAAGCCCCTGAAATAAAGAGCAGCAGTCTTATATATAACGCAATGTGTCAGGAATGCTTGTGAGCCCCCCCCGCCAAATCAGATTCCCTGGCATCCTGCTATTTCCCTGCTGCGACACTGTTTACATCCCACCTCCCAACCATTTTGAAAAGTATCCCCCCCCACCTGAGATGGAAAGCCTACTTTTGTGGACTTTTGAACAGGGAAGCATCAAATATAAACATAGTCAAGAGGGTGGGCGGGGGGGCGGCTTTCAAGGCATATTTGCCCGTGTTCTGGGCTCTTATACAGGGATGTATTGCTATATTAGGGAGGAGGGGCAGCATTTGTAATCCAATTACAAAACCAGCTTGTCCTCACTATCTGCTGATGGTGGACGTCAATTGCTTGTCAGAAAGGCTTGTGCCATTTTATTTCTGCCCAGTCGTTTAATAGCATTCAGATCCGAAGCAGACATCCCCTCTCCAGTCTCAACCATGCGGGCCTTTGCGTCTCTGTTTCACCCGTGGTCCACGTTCTGATTCCAAAGCCTCTTGTCTGCCTCCAAAAAAAAGTTTCTGCCAGTTTCGGGGACATGGAACCCCCCCCTCCGCATCTCACTCCCTCTTCCTCAGCCCAGTCTGTCATCTCCCGCTGGGTCCAGCATGGGAACAAATGTGCCTTTGTTGCATGCCGCACATGGAACCTTCCAGAAAGAAAGTGGAGAAGCACATTTTAACCCTCTCAACAAGGGCACGGTAAAACAGTTGCTTTGGCTTTAGTGTTTAGATAATAATATAGCGAGATTCCTGTGTGAGCCTAAAGCAGGGAACATTTTGGCATCCTTCTCAGTGTTTGGGCTCTGGGTGGGGGTCCCACTTTTTGTATCTAAAGTTTAAGGTTATAGCACAATCAGATCGCTGTTGTGCCGAGCGAGTTTTCGCAGAAGCAGAGCCCAAATCCACACCCCCAACATCTAACATGAGTTTTAATGCGCTGGCACCTGGCCCTCCAGCACACCTGGGAACGGTAATTGTTTTGTCATTCCGCACATTGCTGGCCGCCGTGTTCTGCCAGAGTGAGTGGTTAATTTCCCCCCCCGCGTGTTTTATAGAGCAAGCCTGTCCACGCAGCTCTCACTCGGGAACACTCTCATTGCGGAAACCAGCCCTCGCTTCGACTGGCACCTGCATAGCCACTGTCCTCATCATCCTCGGCTTGTGCAACAGTGCGGATGTTGTTTATTCTGCCATCTTGAGAGCAAAGCAGACATTTTTAAACCAACCTGCCGTGCTCGAAGGCCATGCGTTTTATATAAATTTAACACGTTGGCTTTCCTCTTTTGGCCATAAGAGGGCTTTAATTAAAAATGCTAATGTGCTTTTATAGTGTAAACACTATAAAATTACCTTTGGTTTTATGTGCCATATTCAAATGGGTTTAAGTTCTTTTCCAGTCTAACCCATTTAATCGCTCTACAGTTTACAGCACTTCCCATTTATGGATCCGGATGTTTACTGTAATAGTTCACACACTCTAAAGTGAATTAAAGTTAAAGCCTTAATAAACTTTTACAGCTTTGTCACTTGTAGGCACGTATTGGCAGTTAAGTCACTCGCAGGACTTGGGGAAAAGGCATCAGAGGTGGTATTTTCATCTTCTGAAGCTTGGCGTCTTCGGTGTTTCTACAAGTAGCGCAAGATCGTGGGCAGCATGGGGAGAACTGCACTCTTAATGTTCGAGTGCAGCCATCTAGCAGGCTGGGAACAGGGCTAAAAACGGCCGTGTGAATGTGGCAACACCAAAGCGTCCCTGTCTCCCATCCCCAGGGCCTTTCTGCATGGTTATATGCGGTGCCAAGCCACCGTGATACCGACGGGCATCCCAGCAAAAGCATCTTGATTAAACTGCAGTGATACACCCTCCTCCCACCAACACCGAGCTGAACCTGCGTGCAGACCAGCCGTGCAGTATCTGGCAGTGTGTCTGACACGGAGAGCAACTGCCACGTGCGGCGAGGCTGACAGAACGAATCTGGAGAACCGGATCGCGGAGCTGCGCTGACAGAATCGCGCGGTAATGAGAACCAGGACCCAAGAAGTCCAGTGGGCCCGCTGTACTTCCCGCCTCATCTGTTCATGATCTTGGAGGAAAAGACCAAGAGAAAGAGACTCGTTTTGTTTTCGTCTTATTTCCAGAACGCTAAAATCCCCCCAAAAATAAATAAATAATTGCGTTCACAGGGAATTTTTAAAATGCTTCTATTTGTTCTAGACAAACATAACGCCAAACTTGAGTACTCAGCTGCCCTTCGTGTGACTGTTTCCAGCCGTGATTAGCGCAGAAAATAGGGGGGGGGGGGGGGGGGGGGGGGGGGGGGGGGGAGAGAGCACTGCAAGCATGTTCGGTCTGTGTTTCCATTGTGTAAACGTCCAGTGATGACAACCAGGCAGAATCGGGAGGGCAGTTGGTCACGGCTCACACGGAACACACCGCGGCTCCCTGTTCTTGTGTATCAACCCAGCAGTGCCGTTTTCTCGGTGATGAAAGCACCAGAGGTTCGAATGAAAGCATGGGGTATAGGCCTTTGAGCTGTCAAAGGAGAAAGGAGTGGCTTTTTGTTGGTATAATGGATGTAGTGGGTTGTCTTGGTAGTGGTAAGATGGTGCACTGATTGGCTGAGAGTTTTTCAAGGGCGGGTCATACAATCAGGATTGGATAGCTGGTTAAATGCTGTAGTGCATTCAAACCTTCTATAGGTATGAATACATTTCTTTTTTTTTTCATCTCAGTAATAACTACTGATTGTCGTTACATATTGAAGATCTGTATTGCCAACTTGAACAAGGAAGTGACAAAAGTGCACCAATAAGACTGGACTGGTTTCACTAAAAACGTCATTGTACAGCTTAGATCCACCATTGAGTACTGTAAACTATCCAGACAGACTTTTCTATTGTATTTCTATTTATATGAATTTCTTGGATACAACACAATGCACTTATAATGAGAGATCAGAGTGTGGTTCAGTGTCAATAGCAAGAAAATTGGATTATGTGTTTTCTTCTACACAAATCCTCATGGACTTACTGCTATTGCTATTATTGGACCAAAAGTACTAACGCCTTGGGCATGATAAAGAGCTCCTTCTTCAACCAATGAAGCAATTCAAAACATGCATATTCTGTTGGCTTGGAAATGAGTTACTCAACCTACAAATGATTCATTGACCACCATGCCACACTGGACAGCAGCTTTTTGGCTGGAGTGTCGGTGGTCCCCTGATTGGTTGAAGAGCCTCCTGTCATGAGTGTTTTTCATATGTGGATCTTTATTTCTCCTGGTCACATGATGTAGGTCAGCAGTACCATCTAGGCATCATCACATCACGTCGTGGGTGGTTATTTTAGATCCCCATTGGGACTCGTCTGCAGGGACAGGTGTTCCTGCCAGACTGAGTTTTCAAGATCTGAGGAATTACAGTGAGGGTCTCTTAAAATAACAAAGGACACCTGAGCGCCCCGTTAGCCTGGCAGATAAACAGCAAACGGACAATGCTGGGACAGCTAGCACGTTTGGTTTTGAGGTTTTTGGTCAACATGACATGGTTTTTGTATGTGGGTGCTTGATATAACCTGATAAGTGCAGTGGCTTCATCAGTGCCTCGGAGAAGGTTTCTGAGGATGGTCCTTCACAGTGCCATGCTGGATGGCCTGCTTTGCTTCTTGAGGCAATATCAGTTAGCCTGAACAGGAGGCTTGGTGCAGTGCCTCCATGTATGAGTTCCATACATTTTCCTTCCTTCTGCTCCTGCTAGAGAGGCTTGCTCCCTGTGACTCTCTCATTTGCTCTGGGACTCTTCCCAGGGAGCTGGATGAAGGGTCCCATGGGTGTGAAATAAATCACTCAGGTTCCCACAGGAACTATGGCCTGTAAAGTACTTCCTGCCGGAGTAGGCAAGGTCAGAATGATGTCATCCCACAAAAGCTGCCCTCCATCGCCTCACACCTCTCTTCTCGAGTTCAGCAGCACCAGGGTTGTTTGACTGTCAGGATGTTTCTAATGAGCTTCTGGATCAAAAGCCTGGGGTGGGGGTGGGATGGGGGGCTGAGTTCCGTCTAGTCCCTCATGAGATCGATCTTCTCCATGACCACAGATCCACAGACTCCACTGCTGTCTTTCCTTCATCTACTATCCAGTCAGCCTGACATGTGCTTGACTTTTTAAACTCCATAATTATTTCACTTTGGGCAACTGATGACTGACATGAAATCACAAGTGCAATTGCGCTGCAAAAGTTCGCCCATCATTGTCTGAAATTCCCATTGGTCCCAAAATTCCTAGTGATCTGACGACCCCTCCACTGTCTTTGAGGAGCTGCTGACAGGCTTGGTTCTTATTTCACAATGGTTGATTTCCACCCTGATGGGGCCAAACTGACAGATCGCATGGTCCAAGTCCAGCTCCTTTTCACGTCTTCCAGGAGATATCTCCAAAATGTCAAATTCATATCCATACTTAGTTAGCATACTAACATCTGATGAGGTTGGCACACATTTGTCCATAATTCATAGTTCCGTTTTTGCCTGGCCTTCTCCAAAATAATAATCATTACATGGGATTCTGATGGTATCTGATGGTTTCTAGTGACCAGTGATGGAGAAGTATGAGCTTCCCCATGACAGTTACAAGTAAAGTGACAAGATTTAGAACTTAGCCAGCCATATATAAAAAAGACAAATTAATTACATCACATTATGTAGGAAATTGGACGATAATGAGGTCCTTTCATTATGAGTTCAATGAAGCAGAAAACTAGTCAGATCGATGACCTAATCGTCGTAGGACTGCCTGGCAAAGTCTGTGTTGTTGCCCTGCCAACTGAAAAGCAGTGTAATGTGCCTTCTATTCACTTGCAATTTCAAATAATAACTGTGCCGGTTTGACGTCGCTGTGCTAATGCCTAAATTTGATGTTCTGGCATATCTTGCTGCTCCAAAATTTGACATTAATTGCTGCATTGTCTCTCCATATGACTCATTACTTTTTGAAAGTAAGAACTGTTTTTGGGAATCACTCTGCCAGCCCATAAAGTTAGACTCCAGCCTTGCTTGACGGACTTATCCTACCCATGCAACAGCCCTGCTCTGGAACAGAACTATAAGTCCTTTTTCATAATTAGCGGTTGCTTTCAGTGTTAATCAACAGCGGCTCTACCTGCAATTAAAGATCTGTGGACTGCTTGCACAGGGATTGGCTTTTTCCACTGTGACTCCATCAGGTCACAGTGTCTTGGCTGCCCTGGCCTAAATGAGGGGTGTTCCCATTCGCCCCTGTGGTTCGAGCCACACCCTCACTCCTCTACCCTCCCACACAGCCATGAAGTCATGTCTTCATGATCAATCTCCCCAAACAGGTCCCTGGGGCCCATTTATGGTGAGCCCAGGATGATGACTGATGACAGGGGTGGTCCCTGAATATGCTACGCGGTTAAATAGGCCCCTCTGCCCTCTGACATCAGGGTGGACCACTCAGCCATAGGGTAAATGATCAATTTAAAGCTTTGATTCCCACCGGACAGCACCCATTTGCCCAGTCTGGCAGTTCTCACCCATCCATTCACTAGACATTTTACCTGTACCATATCTGATGCCACATGATGCCCGATATGCCCTGCTGTTCTCCTACCATGGCAGCCTCCTGTTGTCTCGGTGGCCTTTCTCTGGATGGTGCTACCTTCTCACTCTTATGAAGGAGACCTGCTCCAGAACATTTGTTTTTCGCCCACTACTTTTACGTTATTTTTTGATCTGGTGGATGAATCCCCAGATGCTGGTCCCAGACCAGAGGAATGGGCCAGTGGACCGAAATGGATCATTGAAGAACCAGGTTAAGAAAACAAAAAGACAATGGGGGTGGGGGTGCAGTGGTGGCAAATCCACTGTTACAATCGCCCCCTTTTAATTTTGTTCTGGATATGATTACGAGGCCTCCCCTTCTACATCCCGAAGAGGAATGTCAGAGGAATGTTAATGCTGTGTGCTGTTCGCTGTCCCGTGCGGATTCTTCCCAAAGGTCTGAAATGGTGACAGCTGGCCGGAGGAAGCAAGTAGCAGGGCATAGCAGTAGAACTGCATTGCTACTAGCCTAAGGAAAGGAAAGATGGAAGAGGCCCTGCGAGAATTGGCGGCGAGCTCCTTAGCAACGCGTCCAGGGAGTGGACGCTAATGGCACACGTCGGTGTATTGGTGAAGGACAGCCACGTGGCTGGATGAAGAACAGAAGCTCAGCGATTAGTATCATTGAAAGGTCCCGACGAAGGGCTTACGGCACCATAGTTGATGGAGGCCACTGTGTATGTGTGTGTGTGTGTGTGTGTGTGTGTGAATGTGTGAGGAGTGCATGGGTCACTGAAACACAGTAGAAGGTTTATTGAAACTACTTAGAAGAAAACCTTCTAGGCTTATTCCTGCAAATCTTGTGAAATATACACGCTTGCCTTGAATGTACTACATATATTCATTTTAAAGGCCATACGTCTGCTATACGGATGTCAGAGCCAGTCATTGCTGTCCTCTTGTTCAGGTTCTGCTGCATTTGCTTTTGCTTTAGAACTCAGCACCCAAAATCCAGAGGAAAGGCAGAACAGGCCCCGGCTGGAACAGGCCGATGTCTGTTGCAGTTTTACCTTGTCTTCTGAGTTATGTAACAAAAGCTTCATAGAGTAAAGAGCTAAGTTTTGGACCTTCCAAGACCCCCAGAGAAATATGACCCCCAAACTACTCCCAAAAATAATACTGTGATAACGAGACGCGAGGAGAAGTCGTGAGTCTTTGTCGTAAATAATCCATTGTGAAATCCGTTCCTTCAATATGACACGTTTTTGGATGGACACTCGGCCCCCGATCTTGATAAAGACTCTTCAGTGTTGACGATGTGTTTAGAAGTTCATGTTTAAGGAAAACAAACTTCAGACAGTGTAGAGCACATGGTCTACCAGTCGATCTTTATTACTCGTTTACTTTTGACATTCCCAGCCCACACTCTGCATGATGGAATAGAAAAGCAATGTGACAGATTTACTCCTTCCCATATCAATATTGGGGCAGCCTGCGCAAACCTCTTTTGTGTTTTCCTGGACTATGGACGTACGCACAGATGTGACACGTATGATAGAACTTATGTTGTTTGCAAACCCTCACCCCAACCCATGTTTACTTGCCGTCTACCAGCCAGGCATCCACCTGACAGCGGCCTGGCCGGCTCTGGATCTGTTAGGTTTAGGCTGAAGACAAATTTCCTCTCCTAACATAGACTGTGATTCGAAGCAACAGTGGGGAACTTCATGTCGCTGCCAGTGGGGAAATTCCAACCAAGTTATGGCTAAGCAGGCTGTGTTTATTGGCACATTGACCGACATTCAGATGATGTTGTGTAGAAATTGCACTGACTATACATGCAAGTCACACCCGTATGCAAGTGAAATTTCTTTAGCGTTCCGTTTATCTGCTTTTTATTTCATTTAGTAATGTTAAAAAGTTCTGGAGACGTACTTTGTTCCGCGTTTCTTGTTCCATATTCTATGTAGTCACTTACATACTGTATTAGAGGTTGTGAATTTTCAGGAAGACTCAATGTGTATCGCACACTGATTTCCAGTCCTTCACTCGAATGCCCTAGTTCACAAAGGGGCCAGTTACCTTATACTCATTTCCTTCACAGCACCCTAGGAGCAATCCCCTTCCATGGGTCCAGTTTCCCTTTGTATAAGTAGTGAAACATGCCATCCGTTGTCTGCAGTTCCTGTCCCTAATCCCTTCCCTGGATCATAAACCACATCCCGGAGCACCTGATACCCCCCCATCACCCCAGAAGATCTGTCCATGACCAAAATGCCTCCTGGAAGGGGTCGACAGCGACCTCACCACGTCAGGCTCCCGTCGGGCAGTCGTGTGGAGCTGGCCTGTTTTTCAGCCCCTGTGTAACTGCCGTGCCGTTCAGGGAATCAGAGGGCCCGCTCAAAGATGTGTGAATTATAGAAAAGGGGCCCTTATTACTTCATCTCATTCCGGGAGAAGCCTGTGCGGAAAAGAACAAAAATATATAGGAATCCAGGGAAAAGATTAATAGCCCTTAGATATGTGGCCTGGTTAGGCTTAATGTGGTGATAATGGCATTATTCAGAGGACCCAGGGCAGGACCACAGTCACAGCGTGCTTCAAACTTGCCAAAGTTCATAAAAATTTCCCTTTTTATTATTGTCAGATGCCCACAAATATTTACAATCTTCTCTTTCTCTGTGGGTAGTTTGAAATGATAATGTGATGCTAAATAATGTATGTTTTTCTTGTTTTCCTTTTGTAGTCATGCCACTGTGTTGATGGTAATGCCGTGATCTTGCATAAACGCCTTTGACTGATATGCCTCTGTGCTCTACGATGTCCCTCAGGGCCTGCACACGGGTCCCTTCAGTTTCTCTCCAGCCAGGAAGCACACATCTGCAAGTCATATTGTTCAGCCCCACCAAAATCTGGGCACCCACGCACACCATCAGAACATTCTAGAGTTCTCAGCTCAAAATCCCAGTTTCTTTATTTTTTTAACGCTCCCACTTGTGTCTGTCTTGTTCTTGCAGCTTACGCGGTGATCGCACACGGCCAGGTTGAGTGTCCCAAGGGCTACAAGAGGATGAACATAACCCATTGTCAAGGTGAGAAAGGCCACAACGAAAGTGTGCTTCCCGTTTCCTTCCATTCTACAATTGTGCTTGTATCTTGAATGAAATGAGAGCTTCCTGTTTGTTTCACTCTCATTGGCTGTTAGGGTTGCTAAAATTAGATCAAAAGTGTCTCTTCAAAGTGCCATTCATTTAAGGCAACGTACCACTCCTCTAGCATAGGTCAAAGAGAGTATGGCACAGTATTGTCCTTCTCTTTCCCCATAACGTGACAAGACCTGCTGTGACAAATTAGATCTGTCATGTACTGACTGGTAAACAGGGAGGTAATCTGACACTAACTAATGTTCCAACTGTTCTCTATCTCTTATTGCAGCACAAATAATATTTATTTCCTCCCAAGCCAGTTGCCCCTAAAACGAATGCATTTTGGTATAAAGGTTAATGTTGTCGTGAGTGCGTGCGGCAGTTCAATCTCAGTTCATAGCATTTAAATGTCCAACTTCAACTATTCCTGTTGTTTATTCAGTCGCTTCACTTGATGCGCTTTAGTAAACAAGAGAACCAAGGGGACTTGTGCCAGTTAGGTTTTTTTGGGAGGTATATACATGAATCATCCCCCCCCCCCTTAGTTGCAGTAGCTCAAATTGTAACCGTGTGATACCACATCTGTGACTTTGGCCTTTAGTCTGTTTGTAAAGCAATATAAGCTGTTCTCAGTATCCATATTTTTTAGTCTACCTCAAGAATATAACCTTTGTAGCACCAATAAAAGTATTTCAAGCTAAGTCCTTTAGGAACAGCTGTTAAGTATGCCCAGGGTCAGAGTTTAGCTACCTGTGGTCCCTTGGCTTAGAATGTTAAATATGCTTTGGGGAAATGACTAGGAAATGATAAGGCGGACAGTATATGGAGTTTTTGTACCATTTAGAAGGCTTGGACTGTAGTTGTGACTACAAGCTTTTGAAGACTTGGAAGGTTTGGAATAGTGAAAGAGGGGATGCAGTAATTTCAAATTAGTCAGCAATTTTCTTGCGAAATTCAATTATCATCAAGCCCAGCAAAAGCGGAGATTTTTGCAGTAGGTTAGTCAGGTTGAAAATTGTCAGAATCCAGAAAAATGTTAGTTAACACTTTGCATGACTCACTAGACTTGTTAAATGCACTTTTAACTTGTTATTATTTAAAATCTTATTTAAATATTAATCCTACCATAGGATAATTTTGCTCTCTGTGGGAAAACATGTTGTTCCCCAAAAAAAAAAAACTGAACAAAAAATATGTTCCTGGCAGCACTGAGCGACCAGCACATCCCTCGTGAATGGAAGTACACGCCGTTGACTTGTTTCTCTAATGCTTCACACAGAATCAAGAACACCCTAGTGAAACATAATAAAATAACACTTGCCAAAATCTGCTCTGAACATGGCTGTCATCGTTCCCTGTTTGCATGGGAATGGCAGAGCACAGATACTGGGCTTCCTGTAGTTGAACGCCGTTTGGAAAAATAGCAAATCCCAGTGGCCATGATAATTCAGTTGCCGTTCAACGCATGTGTTCAGGACTTTGTAGTGTAGGGTTGGTCACGAGGATGCTTTGGCTTGGATTCTTAGAACTGTCATGGAGTTGATCTTACTAACTTCAGCTTAGGAAGGAATGCAGTATGTTTGTTTATTATTGTTGCCAGGAATCAAAACTATTGTGGTCGAGTGAAGTGGTGGAAAAAAGTGGAGAGTGGATGTTCCCATTTCACATTCAGTCCTTGAATCGCAAACTGCTGGTTCAGAATCCAGTCGAGGTCATAACACCTGAAGCCACAGCTTGAGCATTTACATCTTATATCCATGATGTCACGTACCACTCCTTTAATGCCCACTCAATTGAAAAAAGCTGGATTGCATTCTATGTTGAATAGCATCCAAAAATTGAACGGTCAATTCTTTTATCTAAGCCATGCAATTTCTATTAATACCTACATAGTATTACCACATTATGGTGTGTCATCCCTTAAAAGTAGATTACAATACACCCCTCATTCTAAGAATGAAAACTGGAAACAGTCTTAGCAGCAGTAGTTTATAGACATACTTATCAACAGGCATGAGACAACATATATATCTCATAACTTCAGTTAACTGACACTTCCATTTAACCGACGAGCGTTAACTCAGGCTTTCAAACTCATTCGACATTTCGGTTATGAATCTCTAGGGGAACTCTCTGTTGACTAATTTGATGCCTTACAATTTGAACCCCGTGAACTGAGCAGAGGGTACCAGTTCATTCCCAGTGGAACTTCTAGTTGACATTCCAGCAGGTTGAAGCATCTTTAATTTCTCTTAACTCTATGTTCATGTCTCTGTTCAGTGATCATTATTCCTTTCATTGGCGTGACTTGGCCTTAAATATCGTCACCAGTTCTCCTGATGGTGACATCACCATCTTGAAGTGTTGATTCTGTATTACTCAGTTCTTTTAGCAAAGCCGTTCTGTGCAGCATAGTTCACCATCTGTGAAAGCAGCATGAAAGAAGCTTGTTCTTTAGGAGTTTTCCCTAAGTGCTCCGAAGGGGATTGGTTAGTGGCGTGGTGATGGGTAACTCTTCTCAAAAAAAATTCTCAAGAACTTGTAAGACTCTTGTTTCAAGGACCTACCTTTCTTTATTGCTGTGATGATTGCTTTGGTGAGGGTCCTGTTGAAACATTCAACTTGGAATGAAGTGCCATAGTCCAGTTCGACTTTGTCTAGCATGCTGGCTGTAGATTACATTTTGTCTAGAATAAGAATGAATGTGCTTGCAGAGGTAGACAGCATTTCCACGAATGGGAATCTGAAGTGATTGTTAAGATTTACTAGGAGACAGTCACCTGATGGCAAAGATCTGTTGTTCCTGAGGTAACTCCAGCATCTGAAGACGTTGGTGTTCTGTCTTCTGTGTGGATGACTGATAGGGAATGCAATGGGAGATCATTTTCTCAGCCAGTTTGTTTATACCCAGAAACCAGGTTTTCTCTCTAAGCAGCTGGATTTATCAATGCCCTCGTGGCCTTCATGAGTGCTCAGACCTGGAGTGCTTTAGACCAGACTAGTCTGATTTCTGTGAGAATATGACTGCCATCTTCAACAGCTGTGAGCTCAGGCCTCACACTGTAGATGCTCAAAATTAAGTTGACGTTCAAATCAAAATGACAAGACTCCTATTAAATACATGCAAAATATGAGCACCCAGTGTTGCTGAATGATCATAACCAAAGGATAGATGATGAAGACTGAGCAGTGAAGTGCTCAGATGAGTTAGTTCAGGTGTTCCTGGAAAAGGAGCTCTGGAGCTGACCGGATGCGGATGGGTATCTAATTTCATCATGTTCTTGGAGTGGCCTGTGTTATGTCTGAGAAAAGGTTGTGCAGGGTGTTCCAGTCCCCAGAACGAATCATCTTAACTAATTTTATAAAAATGAGTCATTCAGCGTCTCTGTTTTGACCTCTTGCAGCTTCAGTGCCTCAGGAATTGCATCAGCTACAATGGACTGGATGTGTCTCTCAGAGTCAACATCATTTAGGATCAGAGAAGAACAAAGTTTCTGGGGAATGTGACATGGGTTAGATTTTTCTTTTCTGTGGATTGCTTTAAACTGATAGGGTTTCAACCTAAGCATTCATTGTCCAGTCCCTGCAATAGGCTTGACTTTGGCTACACTGAATTTGAGGTCCAGGACCTTTTAGTTGGTGATCAAGTTGAGCAGACATAGAGGTAAAAGTGGTCAAAACTTTATGCTATATCCAGAGCTTTCCTCACATTTTCGGAGAATCTTTGCTTTATTGCGCAATGCATGCATAGGCTACTATGTGTGTGTGCTGTTTGACTCATCTGTCCGCACTTTAATGGCTTTGAGGCGTACTGGACCTGCATTGCTCAACCAGTTCTTTCATTTTGTTTGATGCCTTATTTTGTTTGGGTTGCTATACCCCCCCCCCCCCCACGCCTTTCTTCGTAAGTTCACATTATTATTATGGCACAAGAAGGAATAAAGCATGCTCTGGCTATACCAAGCAGGCTATAGACTTTACTTGGGTTCTATGGGAAAATGCCATCTCTGGAAGAGATGTACATGTAGAACTCTAGGGATGATGGAATTCACACTTCTAATTATTGATCATTAGATTATGAGCATTAATACCTTGGAAGAAAGCATCCACTCTGCTCTGCTACCTTGTAGTGTGGAGCCTAACACTCGGATGTCATTATTAAAACTTTGTTACGCGTGAGGTTTCTGGCTGGTCATGTTGATGGACCACCCTGATGGGTAAATGTACCCCCAAATATTTGACGTGTTGTATTGTTTATCTCGTTAGTAGGTAAGTCTTGCCTTCAGTGTTTAGTGGGCTAATCTTTTCTTTATGATTTGGCCACTATCAGTTTTTTTTGCTGCCTATGTTTCATGTCAGATGCCTGAGACACGTTTCTGCTTGGGAGAATTTTCAGTTTCATGGTTAACTCATGTTATGTTCTCCTCCTGAGGGCATGTGCATGAACGGCTTAGTGTTATTTGACACTATATTTCTCTGTCTATGTCAGCAAACTAACAGCTTCAGGTGAGCCGTCATAGAGGTTATGGCGGTATCAACAAGCTTTCCAGGATTTTGCCTGGCTTGACAAAACATGAATATCTCACATTCAGTATTACAAATTGGAGTAGTCTGCAAGTAATTTTACTGCTTTAGCATAATCATCAACTTTATCCAGAAATGTTTCAAAAATGTCTTGAACTTGCGTACCAGCATAATATAGAAACAGGGTTCATGCTCGTCAGGTTTAGCAAATTTAGTCATAATAGCTCTTACAGTAATGTAGCTTTCACTCTGCTCACTTGCCAGCACATTTCCACATGGTCAAAGTCTGGCATCGTTGATGTGCGAGAATGGTTTTCTTTGCTATGTCTCAGCAGTCTCTTACCATAGTAATGTTTCAGAAGGTCAAAAGTGTTTTACTGTAATCCCCATCACCAGTGTAATAACTAAATTGCTTTACTCAATTTGAATACAATTGAACGATATCCAGGAATACAAGTCAGTAGTTATTTTTCTCACTCTGTTAAATCTGTAGTAACACATACAGAACTCTGCTGCATGACATTGCATCATCTTTTAGGGGTACAACTCAAAACTCTACATCTACCAGACAGATGTGGGAAACGGCAGTCAGTACTTAATGTTTGTTTTCCTCCCAGACGGCCCTTTTATGCATTGAATAAAGAGCAAAGTGCTTTCGTCTGAGTGTTTCCCAGCTGGGCTCTGTCATAAACTGGCTCTGTGCAGACGGTATATACACCCAAACTTATTTGGCTTTCACGTTATGTTATTTTTAACAGAAATGGAGCATTTTGCTTTACTCCCCAACGAGCGGCATTCAATGCTATGCCGCCCCGGCAGGAATTACCGAAAATTCCCACCGTGAAGAAGACTTATGAATTATGATTCTGCAGGATCCTGCGGATACCTGTTCAACTGGAGCTCTGCAAGCTCCTGTGCAGGCAGTCGGGGTGCCAGGCCAGGGACAGATGGGGAACGAACGGGGCAAAATGTGCTTGAACAAAGGGGGCAAAGTGCTCTGTAATTAATCCAAACTCTGGCCTACCAAGGTCTTTCCAAAGAACTTCGCTCATAGTTTGGCATGCCCCATGCAACCACCCATGCATGTGGCTTAGCACGCCTTCTGACAGATATCCATTGGCCCCCACCCCAAAGTATAGTTGACCCGGACCAACTGAGAAGAATGGAAAGGTAAATCCTGTAGGTGTGTCTGACCTTTGATCGGACTCACCGAAGCAGCCGTCAGTTGATAGTTCTCTCAGTCTGCAGAGACAAAGACATTTACTGGCCTTAGTACGACAGGGAAGAGAGATGGGCTGCTCATCTATGTATTTGTTACCTGACAGGCTTACAAGCAGCCAAGCTTGTAATTACGAAATGCGCCAGCTCAACAGACGATTATAATTCCCATGAACAGCTGGTGAGACGCCACAGAACCACAGCTGGAGTCAAATTTACTGGTTTAACCTGGCATTCCAGGTTGAACGCTGAGTACCTGCCTGTCCTTTCTATCAGATTATGCGTCTTTCCTTTCTGCTTCATGCAGGCTGCTTTTTTCAATCTCCCATCAGAATGAGTTTCCTTGTTGACGGGGACATTTTTAATGTTTCCCCATTTCAAAGGAGTGCCCTGGCATGCCAACTCAGGGTGTATTAATTCAGAGCGATCCGCCTTATCCTTTCAAGATGTTCCCTTTCCCTGTACCTTGTATTTTAGGGCCCCGAGAACTGACCCAACAGCTTTGTACAATATTCACTAACTGGCTTCTATAGTCCATTCTCCCAGAGCTGCGTGCCTAGAATTATTTTTAATTTGGGCCCTCAGAAGAGAGGCCAAGTCTGCAGTAACTGATTATTACACGATTCTGTCCTCATTATCAGAACAGTCGTGTCCCTGCCAAGGAATGACTTGGACTTTCCCCCCCACCAAAGGCGCTGCACAGTGGGAAAAGGGGGGTGTTTGGTCATTTCCTGTGGCTCAGAGAAGAGACATGATTCACACCCTCACCTTCCTTGCCTGGACGCTTGCTGGGGAAGCAGATAAGATGGCACAGTGCCGGCCCACCCCCGTCAGGCCAGACACCACTGCCCCCCCCACCCCATCCCCCACCCCCCCCCACCCACTGACTGTTCTCCAAAGTGAAACTGCTCCCCACGGTTTACAACACTCTGGTTTGGGATCAACAGAATGACCGTGAATCTAGACTAGTCATGAAGTGGAGCAGTAGCCTCAACAACAGACGGATTTCACCTCCTTGCATGCTGCCCCCACGTGTTCCTCATCCACGCTAAAGCGTGTGGGATTTTCCCACACGGAGATAATCTGTCATAAAACTGTTGCGAAGGGCTGAGTCGGGACCTTTGGGCAACAGGCAACATGCTTCAGATTAAGGGCTGTTTCTGTCGCTTTGTAAATAGGAGCAAACCCTCATTGTCCAGAACACCACGATCTGGACTGTAGGTTTGTTACCGATTCAGGACACGAAATAATAACTGCCTGTGTTTTTTAAGTGAGCTTAAAACCGAATTAACCAAAGTGCCATTCTAATCTTATACAAGTGAAATCCAGATTAGTTGTCTTAATGGATTGCCAGACGTTGTGTATACAAAGGCCTTAATCTTTTAGTGGTGTTTGTGCGTGTGATTATTTAAAGTCGAGCTGCTAATTTGGCAAAAGAAGAAAAACAGCCGTTTGTTGCCCGGGAGTCATGTGAAGCACTTAGAATGTCAATTCCAGCACATGTTCAGGAACTGGGCTGGAGATATTGGCACGTCTCATCAGATCATGGTAACAATGCATTTGAAAGTAGTGATTAGTGTTCTGGCCAATTTAAAACTCACTCTTATTCACCCTTTAATTCGTACAAGTGTTTCCCCTGAAACTTTCTCCATGGAGAGAAACATGGGTATTAGTGTTGTTAGTGTTGTACTTGGGTCATTGCAGGGGGGAGGGGGGGTGAATAAGATATTATTCACAACATCGACCATAATACCGGACCTGGTACCCCTGGCAGCTGTTTTTTTATGTGTTTCTTTTCTGTGCCATCCAAGACTGGAAGTTGGATAATAATGAGGGTATTTTCAGAGATTCAGAGAAATGGACCTCATGCTCAGTTCCTGGGGGGTCGGGGGGGGCCTCCCTGAGCTGCTGATAAGCGTGCCGGCACACGCCAAGGGAGCAGAGCCTCAGCCGCGGAAATGTCTGTGGTTCTGCTGCCCCCACTGTCATCCCATTTTTACGCCCAGCACTAATATTTTTATATGTTTGGGGGGGGGGGGTCCCTAGCCACCACCCGCTGCCTCCCAAACTCCCCAGTGTACACGCGCACGCGTGCTTCTTGTATTTCTGCCTTTGCAGGGAATTCCCATTGACTCTCAGATTAACGCGATTAATGACTCCCAACCCCCCAGCCCCCTTGCCACAGCAAAACCGAATACAGACGCTGAGTAATAACAGGCTGAAAGTTTGCAGGCCGTTGCCCTATTAAAAAGCAGAGAATTAAGCTTCAAAAAAAATTCCCACAGCATCTGGTTATCGCCAGCTGTTCTTTCAAAGGGGGCGTTTTCATCTCCCCTGCAAGGCCACCAGAGACTTGAATGCATAAACACAAACAAACGTGTTTATCGGGCCTAGCTGCCGTGTAATCTACCACTGTTACTCACCCCTGCGCTTCACTTTTTCCATGAAGGGAGGCCGACCGGCCCGATCCGGTCCACTTTGCTGATTAATGACCAACGGGAAAGTCTGTGATGGCAGCCTGCTGGGTGTCGTGGCTTTAGGTGGGGGGGGGGGAGTAATGATTCAGTTTGTTTTGGTCCATGGGAGGGTGTAAAAACAAGTCCTGCTCTGTCCGCCAGGCTCCTCCGTCCAGGTCCATTATCACCTTCGTCACCCCCTCCCCACACCCATCTTTGTTCACCGACTCCAAACAGATAAATAAAACAATGTCTCAGACCGCAGAGTGTGGCAAATGGAAGGATCACGCAGGAAACAAGCTTTGCAGAGGCCTTTATGTAAGTAGGCCAGCCTGAAGAGGCCTTCGTCATCTGTGCAGGATTATATTCTAGAAAGCATAAGCTTTAATCTAAAGCATATAGTTGCACGCACCCCCCATCTCAAGCCCCACAACCGATGTGCCTTTCATCATTTGGTGGAATGCATGCTAAGAATAGATGGCATTTTCCCCGTGCTTTTTTAATTATCTTATTACATGTCTGCAGGAATGCTATTGTTTATTCCGAAAGAAGGATGCCATTGTTAGGCTGTCAGCATCCTGATTTACGTGGACGATAAGTCGGTGCTGGTGGCAGCCTCGTGCTGTTCTGGTCCCTCTTCGCGGGTTTGTGGCACGCAGCGATGGGCCTGACCCCCACCCCACTCTACCCCCCCCCGATGCTGATTAACCTTTTGAAAACATCCTAAAATTGAGCTTTGGCCTGGTGTTTCTCTTTTGGGTATGCGTGAATGAAGCTGCGGTTTTGGATATCTCTGGGTCTGGGGTCATGTTCGGCCCAAATCCCTACCTGCGTTTCACCAGTTTGGTTTATGCAGTGTCAGTACTAAAACAATCCTAACAGTCTGCCTCAGTATTTTCTTGGGGGCGGGGAGAGGGGTGTCAACACCGCTGGTTGGCACAACACAGAAAGCAAAAGACACATCACCTTTGTTTCCACAATATGTCAAACTCATTCGGCACCACGCAGATAGCAACAACACCTATGAAACACAAGAAAGCAGTTCAGGAACAGATGAGTTTAATGTATAAATTTCTCTCTAGATCTCCTGGTTTATGGCCATACTAACAGTACAAGCTAATGCCAATATAATAAAACTAGACTCACCTTTAAAACAGCTGAACCCGGTGACTTGAAGTGTTGAATTGCCTCAGAGTAATATCCTTCCAGTCATTACTGCACTTGTTTGTCTCCAAGGCCAGTTGTACCGACCGGGCTTTCGTTATGCACGGTGAAAAAAATGTTGTGTAATAAAAATTAATTCTGTGTAGCAACCTGGCACTGATGTCTGCAGTGTCCTCAGGTGCTGCAGAGTCCTGCCTCCTGTCTGCTGGTGTACATGAGAAATCCATTTTCCTATGTCCATGACGGTCCATGACATCTTAAACGATTTAGGCGTGCAGTGCGTTGCGCTACAGAAGGGATACCCAGTTGATGGACATTTTAAACCCCCCCCCCTCGATCGGCGAAATCTGTCAAGGGGACAAGTTTATCATGTCTGTTATGGAATTCAGACCTCGGGGAAATTTTCTGAGTAACCCTGCCACAGCGGAGGCTCTCGAAGGATGTCTGCCCTCCCGCTTTGACGATGGGAATATTAACAAGTGCTGCGTGTTCACTCCGCAGATATTAACGAGTGTACGATGACGGGGATCTGCAAGAACGCCGAGTGCCTGAACACCAAGGGCAGCTACAGGTGTACGTGCAAGGCGGGATACATGCTGGATGCAGCACGCAGCCAATGTGTCTGTGAGTTTTCCTGCCAGTCTGTTTACAGCTTTTATTGTCTTTTTGTTCTTATTCCTATATGTCTTACTTTGTTTCATTCACTTTGTACAGCACAGCACTTTGATCAACCTTTGTTGTTGTAATTCTACTGTAACAAATTCGATTTGATACTATTGGTGCACATTGACACACACACACACTCACAACCACAGTCCCAGTCTTTATACAGGTCCTATTGTTGTTTTCACTGAAATTAACATCCTCCCAAATGGATGAAAATTCATCAACACTCTTACTTTCTTTTCCTCTTCTGAGGATGTCCCATAGTGTCAGGTTTTCAAGGGCGGACCACTTTTTCCTGTTGTTCGTCCTATCCTCCTCGTTGTTTGTGAACAGATGCACACATAAATGTAATTGTGTGGATTATTATATATTAAACACATGGTGTATGGTGTTACATGTACTGTATACCATGCGCGCAATCGCACGTGCACTTACCCCGTCGTCCGTGCACGTGCGTGAGGCTGTCCTCAGTGGAACTAGCCGATCACCCGTCTCCTTCTCCCACAGCGGACAAGGCCGTCTCAGAGATGCGGGATCTGTGCTATCGCTCGGCATTGTCGGACTCCTGCTCGCTGCCCCTGTCTCAGCACATCACCAAGCAAATCTGCTGCTGCAGCCGCGTGGGCAAGGCATGGGGTGCGGCCTGCGAGCGATGCCCCCTGCCTGACACAGGTACGCCCAGTCCGCCATTGACGGGTGCATGCACGCGGTTTGCCATACTTACCCTGCGTCACGCAGTGCTGTGATTCTAACTCGGGCACTTTTCAAGATGTTTCCAGGGATTTGAAGTAGAGGTCCATGCAGTTTTGCCACTCAGACACAAAGCAAGAGCCGCTTACTGTATGTGGCACCACCCCCCACCCCACCCTGTCCATGTATAAAAGTTGGGATGGCGGACAGTTCGGCGCCTGTTTACCCTGGAAGTGCCGCTGCCTGAGGTGGAAGGGGGCAGGGTAGCGCCCTACCCGGGGGGAATGGGACAGCTCATTATGCTGACAGCAGGTGCTGATGTTTTGACAGACTGAAGTTCTCCCATCTGTACAGTGATCTCCGGCATATTCTCAATGTTATACTTTGGAGAGCCAACAGACCACTCACTCAGCTCACAAGGTCACTTTGGGTGTAACTTTGACCTCCTTCTCTGTCTGTTCTTTGCATCCTGAAGTCAATCACATTAATGCTCGCATTCTGATTGAATCACGTTATGTTTTAATGTTCATCATTATTTTGGCTGCGAAGCCTACTTAAGTCTTGTAAAACACTTCACAGATGATCAAATATATTTGAGGTGGAATAAGACCAAAATAAAATAACCCTCCTCATCAGATGTCCCATTATGAGAGATGGGCCATTCTTGTCCTCAGACTAGGCCATAGAGACAGTTACCAGCAAAGGCCCGGCTAAAAGGAAAATAAAAAAAAAAGCAAAAAAATAGCCAAAAGAAACACAGAAAGGTTGGATCTCTGGAATCTTGCTGATCCTCAAAGCCTGTGGAACGAGCCCATTTTGTCTCTCAGGTCATTTTTGAAAAGCTGAAGTTCTGTAAATCACAAAGCACTTTGAACCACATCGGTCATGTGACCGATGATTGGCCCACCTTGGGGGCAACCGAACAGCTGGCGGCTAAGGGATGTCCCATGACTCCACCGTTTCTGAGGCGATTGGCAGCCATCGGAGCAGCGACTGTGCTCCCGCAGTTTCTCCCCCTTATCCGGCCATCGCCCATCATCTTTCAGATTGACGTTTATCGGAAACATTATAGCTTTAAACCAGAAGGAGGCGGTGCTGCATTTTCCCTCAGCTGCATTCTATTGGGTTCAAACGCAGTGATGTCACAGTTGATTTATTACAATGCGCTCATCCAATGTAAATATTTGAGAAACCCCCTCGCTCCAGGGTCACGCACTGGGTAGTCCCCTCCTCTCGGCCCTGGAGGTCTCTATGTGCCTCTAGTGCGTAATGCAGGGTTTAGTCTGTGCCTTTTGCATGATGGAGGAGTGCCAAACCTGCCTGAGTCACCCCGGGTCCCTCCCATAGCTCAGCTCCGGGTGCGAAAGGGAAGAGCCAGTTCACCACATGCTTCCTCCCTTGCCCCTTCCTGTGTTACCGTCAAAAAAGCCATGGAGACGGCTGACACATGCGGCCCGGTAATCAAGGATGAATTGCGGCATGCGGCGCATAATGCATTCACACGGTTACTGCGAGAAACCAGACAGCTGAGTGCTGCCTGGGCTTTCAGATGATTTCTTCCCCCTCAGACTCTGTGCTTTCCTTGCCTGCAGACCATTTTAAAGAGATCTGCCCTGCTGGCCATGGTTACACCTACTCCCGGTCCGACGTACAGATCTCCCTGCGGCAGTTGGAAGAGGAGGAGCTGCATCGGACCGGCCCCTCCCACCAACCCCGCCCCCATCATCCTCGCTATCATCATCCTCATCCTCCTCATCCTCCTCATCAGCACCTTCACCCAACCGCCGACGTTCACATCCAGGCCAAGCTGCCCGTACGATATCATGAAGGTAAACAAGGATGGAGACTCGCCTTCTCGCTCCAGACCTGGTATATGGATCCCAGTCAAAGTCTGGGCGCAATTTAGCTGCGGTGTGTCAACCTGACAGCAGACTCATACTCATTGTGTAATTAGCTGGTGAGTCAGGGCTCTGGTTTAATCTTCAGAGAGATGACTCTCTCCAAGTTCTGTGCAGGGATCATAAGTAGATGGATATTGATGGAGAGACTGAAACACAAAAAAATTTTAAAAAGTGAAACATTTTGACTCGTGCTTCAGAAATGTAATTATTTATTAATACCGAAACGTCACATAAATGTCCGCCGATATAAATCATCGTGCGCATCCTGAAAGTGCGTCTGGCTCCACAGCAGAGTCCGATCCAGAAAGTTCAAAAACATCTGCAACCTCGGATTTTCAGCAAAACCTTCTTATGATTTACATGCATGACATAATACATTGGCATCGGCAAAGAAAAATGATTTATAGAGTGGCTTTGTAAATATTTATGCTCGCATCTTTATCTGAAACTGCCACCCCCCCCATCTACGTGCATATTTTCATGTGGTGTGGGGAAAGTTCAGATCTTAATTCTGCTTTCGAGGCTTAAAGGATAAACATGCAATTAGCTGAGTTTTATTGAAAACAACGACCTTCAGATATATCCGTCCGCGTTGGGATTCCATTCTGCCAGGGAACCCGCTCAGTCCAAGGCCACATCCGAGTGACACCCAGTGACATCAGGCCTCGGGAGTATCGTCATAGAAACAGGAACGTCCGTGTCCCCTGGTGACCAAATAACATTCTCTCTCTCTCTTTATTGTGTCTTTGCAGATCTTGCGATTCTGATTCCAGTAAGTGCACTTTTTCCCATCTTGTCATCGTTGCGCTGAGGGCTTGTTAAGGTTTTCATCGGCTTCGCAGGAAGGCCTGATGGGCGAAGGCGGCCTGCTTGTTTCCCCGGCGCTGCCAGTGTGCTTGCCGGGCTCATTAAAGCATGCTCTTCTTTCTCAGCGGCACAGTTAAAAGTGGAACATCTGTCAGAAGCACATGTACCACAGCAGTAACCGTTCTGCCGTTTTGTTTTGTCAGCCCGCCTCAGTCACAGAGTCGCCGAGCTTTCCAGGTAACATCCTCTTGGCCGTAGTAGTTCCCTCTCTAACACTTTACGCTGTAACTTCCGAGAAGGTGCACGTTACGTTACATTATCTAGGGCTGTCAACATTTATCGTATTATGGCAGCCTCAGTGCCTTGTGAAACGAGGCTTATAAACCGTCATTCTCCAGATTAGTTTACCTCACTGATTTATTGCCGCTTTTTTGTATTTATGAAATACTGCAATTTAATTTCCATGGGGTTGGAGTGTCCCAGTGGGCTGGTACGATGCTGACTTGGTGTGTTAGTGAGGCTTGCTGCTTCTCCAGTAGATGTAGTGGAGAAGACCACCCTTCACTCACTGGTCAACGTGAGACCCGAGACAGAGGGCCGGGACACCGCACCCATCAACGTGGCCACTCAGGTCACCGGTAAGGGAATGCTGACACTGGTTGTGATTGACACAATAACAACATGAGTTTCGGCATCTTCTGAGCTTCACTCTCTGCTAAGACACACAAGGGCACCTAGGATTGAATCAGAATTAATCAAAACTCATATTAAATTTGCTTCCCGCCCACAGTCTCCACAAGTGGACATTTAGAACCAGCAGAGCTTCAGTTAAAGGACCATAAGATGTTGGCAATATACACACAGCTTCTGTCCTCACCTGTGCCTCCCCTTCTCCCCACCCAGATGTGGACAGGTGCTCCATCACACCAACCATCTGTGGACCTGGGCAGTGTGTCCCCATACAGACAGGCTATACCTGTTACTGCCACCCTGGCTACCAGCTGAACCCGCTGCAGACTCGTTGCATCGGTGAGAAAGGGGGACAGGCTTGGCTTGCAGAGCTTTTAATGCCATGTGTTTCCTACAATGCGTGGATGTAGGCTATTCCGGAAGTTCCGTGGGACTGATCCTTACATGAGACCGACATCCACAGTGTTCCAAAGTTCGGATGTGATGCTTAGATCACATGACCTCACTCCTTCACTCCTGTATCCAAGCTCTGTTATTCGAAACATGATTCTGGCTTTCCCGAACGGGTTAGCGGGTCGGAGAGCAGGGAGCTCTCCCAACCGATACATAATGCACACCCCGTTCTGTCTGCAGATGTGGACGAATGCAAGAACGACCCCTGCGAAGGCAAGGGACGCTGCGTGAACAGCTATGGGTCATACATCTGCCACTGTTACACAGGCTACAGTCAGGTCATCACCCAAAACAGGAAGTTCTGTCAAGGTAAGAGGTACAGGGGGTGCTGGGTAATGTAGTTCTCTTTAATTTGCCATGTCCTCTGTCAGGCTGCTGTGCTGCATGCCATAGGCGCCTTCCTTTCCTGAAAGGCTTGATGTAATAGCATAATGTTGAATAATTATACAGCTGCATACTTTGGGGGTTCTTAAGAATGACAGCCTTTCAGTCACACCCTGTCCATGATGCCACGGTTGATTATCCCAAGATTCCAGGTGTGCTGGTTTGTTTTGTTATAAAAGACCCTCAAAGCCAAAAATCTTACTAGTCTCTGCCAAGAGCGAGTCTCTCCCTGCATGATGTGTGTGAAGCCTTCGGAAATCCCCCGACGCCGTGGTATAGCGAGGCCGGCGGCCCCTGACTCCCTTCCTTGTTTTTGACTCCCTCCGCAGACGTAAACGAGTGCGACATGCCGAGCAGATGTCCAGGCGGCCGCTGCGTCAACACTGAGGGCTCCTACGCCTGCGAGTGCGACGCCGGCTATGCCCTGTCCAGGAGGGGGCAATGCGAGGGTGCGTCAGGCCTCCGTGCCGCGCATTTAGCATGCGAAGCCATTAAACCCTGGTATTTGTAAGCCACAAATACCCAGAGTTTGACTGGCTGCCCAGCCACAGAATAGCCTTTGTTTTAATTTCCCCTGGGGTCCTCGCCAGAGGGGGAAAACAAACAAGGAACCAACTGGAAGAGAGGCAGCCCTGAGCATGGAAGGCTAATGTAAGCCTAGTTAATATAATATTATTTCAGCTAGTGCTTGCTGTAATGGAATTTCCCCTCCCTCGGCTGCCCCCATCGCTGCCCCCGCTGGCCAGACGTGGACGAGTGCAGAAACCCTAGCGTCTGTCCGAGCGGGAAGTGCACCAACACACCGGGCTCCTTCCAGTGCCAGGATTGCGGAGCAGGATTCAGAGCCACCGGCGGCAAGTGCCTGGGTAAGGAGGTCTCCCCTGGAGACGAGATTCGTCTCTCTGTTTTTAATTTTTTGTTTGGGGGGTGCTAAGCCTCGTTGACCCTCTCGGCAGCCAGTGTGCATGTCTGAACTCCGCCGTCTGTGTACACCTAGCAAGCCTCGCCTCGCTGCTCAGCTTCCCGCCCCATTCGCGTGTTCTTCACGAAAACCGCTGCTCAAAGACTGAATTATGGAGGGAAGCGTGCTCCTCAGACCGTAATATAAGCTGTCAGTGATGTTTTTTCGGAGACGGTTCCTTTACAAATAATTAATCCATGGGTCAAGTGCATCTGCACCTCATCTCAGGCTCTGGGGCCCAAACCCACGTTGTTTCAACACCCCGGCTTTGTTATTGCTGATCTTTTCATATCTTTTGCCACCATAAAAAGGTTGTTTGTAATATTTCAATTTGGGAGAGTCAAAATATTTTTCCTTTGGCCGCGGCCTTAGACAAACGTGTTATCTTTGGATGTGTGCGGGCACCACAGTCGAGCCTAGCCAGGGGGTGCGGATTCAGTGCTGATATATGGGGAAGTGAACAAAAAAAATCAAGAGGCATTGAGAGGAGGGAAGTGTGGTGAGTCATGGGGGGGGGGGGTTTGTTCAAATGTCAGGAACAAAGATCATTTGAAGTATCAGTACTCTGCCACTCAATGCCTCGTTTTTTTAAGTCCATGCAATTGCTATACCGTTCCTTACCAAGTTGGTTATATGGTAACCGTATGTTACATGCACATGGTCCAACCTAGACTGCAAGAACAGCTCAGATATTCACAAATATGATCCATCACCAGGTCAGCGCTGGACTGAATCATTCGGGGCCAGCCAGAGTGAAGTGCTCCTCTAGATTGACTGATTAAGTTGTTTTCTATTGCCGTGATATTCCATAAAGTCCTTCCAAGTGACAGTACAGTGTTCCATCCATCCATCCATCCATCCATCCATCCATCTTATTACTGTGCAGGGCCATGGGGAACATGGAGTCTATGAACAGCCTTTTGGCATATTTTATATTTTCCAAAAATTTTCAATAAATATATAAACAAAGTGCTCCTTATAGCTAAAACTGGCTAAAGCGGGTGGGGGGGTGATATCAACTAAAGTGAAGTAGGGGGGTGGACCCAAGTGGGAAGGGGCAGATAGACCCAAGCAGGGGGCCATGCGATGAACTAAAGCGAGGGGGGTGGGTGGTGGACCCGAGTGGGAGGGGGCCATGAATAAAATGGGGGGGGTGGGGGGGGGGGCAGGGATAATGGATTCAAGTGGAACTGGGAAGTGCAGGACCTGAGCAGGAGAGTGGGAGGGGGCAATGGATCCAAACAGGATGGGGTTGATGGATTAAAGCAAGGGGGGGGGGGCGATGGAGTTTAGTGTGTGTGGGGGGGGGGCATGGACTAAAGCGAGGGGGGTGATGGACCCTAACGGGGTGGTGGTGATGAACTAAAACGAAGGAGGGCAATGAACCTGAGATGGGGGGGGGGGTAATGGACTTGGGTGGGGGCGATGAACCCGAGCGGTTAGGTATACTCAATCACAGAACTGAGGCCAGTGGGCCTCCATGAACCGGTGGCTTGTAAACGACACGTCTCTCCATCAGACTCCTCCCAGCTGGAAGGGTGTCACGAATGGGGGGGGGGGTAGATGGCCTGAATCTACGGCAGTGTAGCCAGCATAACAGTCGCCAACCTGCCTGTGGTGTGGTAAGTGATGCCCAGCCTGCTGCCAGCTGGATAAGGCACATCCTTAGGGCTCACGTCGTGTACAGGTGCCAGCAGACAGCGGGGCCTGGGGCCCCCGCAAGCCCGTCCCCATGCGGCCTTCTGTCAGACGTGCCTGTTCAGCCTCCCCCCCCCCAGATACTTGCACCGCCTAGCTTTCCACTGGCCTCCCAGCGCACGGCAGCAGGGTGGGGGACGCGGTCCGCCTTGGCGCCCGCCCTCCAGACTGTCACGGCCGTGCCGCTCCTTAACCGCGTTAGCTATACCTGCCTGGCGAGTGCCGCACCATAAAATGTGGCCCCTGCCCACCCGTCCTCCTCGCTGCATTTCGGGGAAAATCTTGTTTTTCTTTCTTGAGTGTTCAGTACAAACACAATTATTTTCACATCTTTTTTTAAATGATTTCTGGCCCACAGTATGATGTGGGGAAAAGAATAAGTGCTTGGGGGGGTTGCATGCATCCTGTTTCAGCCCCGGGGATCGCTGCGGCGCCGTTCTCCGGGGCGGAGATCTCCTTGCGGCTCCCCCTGTGTCCGCTCTCACTGTGGGTCACTTGGATGGACTTGCTATCTGTCACCCGCTAGTCTCCTGCAATACAGTCTGCCATCAGTCTTTCCCTTTTGTCACTATCCTGAAATGCAGTGTCTGTCACCCCCCCCCCCCTCCAGATATAAACGAATGCCTGAGTCCAGGCGTGTGTGCCCATGGGAGGTGTGTCAACAAGGATGGCTCATATGAATGCATCTGCAATGTGGGCTTCGTGGCCGGCCTGGAAAGCAAGACCTGCCGAGGTAGAGATGGCGCGGAGAGACGCTGGAGTGACCGAGAGCTGAAGCGGTGTATCCGCCATAGCGTTGAAGATCCCTGTCTGTACTGCCAGAATTCCTCCACCAAGCTCTTGCTTATTGATTTAGGAAACTTATTTTAAACTCCAGTCTGAGCCTTGCAGTATATTTGCAAAGGAAATGGGGAATTATTTTTCACATTGAGGTTGGAGGGAGAATAATCTTTACTAAGTGTTTCTTGTTTTTTATTTCCTCCCTCACTCCCCCCTGTCTGTCGCTGCCACCCCCACCAGACAAGGACGAATGCCTGCTCCCAGAAATCTGCCCCCAGGGCAGTTGCGTCAACCTGGAAGGCTCCTACAGGTGCAGCTGTGACCTGGGGTACCAGCCCAGCCCTGATGGCAAAGCATGCGAAGGTAAGACAGCGGCACGATCGTCACGAAATGCATCTGCTGTGTCGGGCACTTGTCTGACTTCCTGTTGCATCACCCCCCCCTCCCCCACAGACATTGATGAGTGTGCGACGCGGAGCGTATGTCCTGCTGGCATATGCAAAAACACACAAGGGTCCTACCAATGCTCCAGCTGTGGGCCAGGCTTCACGCCCTCAGCGGATGGTCTCGTGTGCGAAGGTACGGTGGGGACAACAAAACATTGGCTTCACCTTTGAGGCGATCATCTTTGTAGACCTCACTTATAGTGAGCCATTCACGGCTTTTGGGCTTAGATGTTTCACACGAAGCTTATGCTTGGGGTTGAGCAGGTCAGTCACCATGAGATACTACTGCAAATACTAGAAGCGTGAGGGACTGGCTTGGGGTTTGGGATGAGAAGAATCCAAGAGCTCTACTTGGACATGCATCCTGACAAACGTGCCTGAACACTCCCACTTTGCCACAGACATTGATGAGTGCCTCACGGATGTCTGCCCGAATGGGATCTGCTTGAACTCCGAAGGCTATTACTCCTGCATCCCCTGCCCCTCGGGATACACAGTGTCTGCAGACCGGACAGTTTGTGAAGGTCAGTGCTCCCCTAGGTCTGGAATGGACTGGTAAAGAGTGGGTCTCTTTCTAACACCATGAAGCTGTTTCGATGCGTGATGCGTGTGTGTCCAATGCCTGCCCCCCCTCTCCCCCAAACTCCTTCCCCCACTGCTGACTCTGCTCCTCCACGACCCCCTACAGATGTTGACGAGTGCCAGGTTCCTGGGACGTGCCCTGCGGGCATCTGCGTCAACACAGAGGGCTCCTACTCCTGTGAGGGCTGCGCAGACGGCTATGCGTTATCGGCAGACGGACACAGCTGTGATGGTAACCAGTGATGGGGTCGGGGGTGAGGGGGGAGTCTCTTACAAATGTATCTTTGAGTTTCGGCATAGATTTCGGCCTGATTTGATTAGGGTATAAACAACAGTGCAGCATGGCCACTGCTTTCCCTGCTAGTGCTTAGCCTGCGTTGGCAATCGATTTAGCTACTAAATAACATTGAGTGACTGGAGATAGAGATCGGAAATATGACGTCTGTCTGCAGATGGGCCCCAGGAGTCTGTGCTCCCACATGCCGGCAGAATTAGTTTATCTTAATAGGAAAATTGCCGAAATCGAAGGCAGCTACTTGTCAGCTACTTGGCTGGGGACCCCCGTCCCCCCTGGGCAGAACCTGCGTGCTCTTGCTGACTATCTGTATGACTCCACCCCACCTCCTGGGTTGTAAACAGATTTGAGGACGTCAGCCGGCAGTTATGCGGTCCTGTGGGGCTTTATAGCCCATCCGGGAAGATTCCTGGAAAAACAGAACATAATCCTTCATAATCTTCTATGCAAAATGTTTCCATAGGCAATTTCAATTAAGAGCACAGTGATTCATAGTGATTTGTGGCCAATATAGCTGAACTTTCTCCCAATGACCTAGACTTCTTAATCACTTCTGAAACTCACCGTCCGTGACGACCTTTGCCCTTATTTTGTCAGATGAGAACTTTTGATTCCTAACTTGTTGGCACAAGAGAGGTGCCTCTCGATGTCTGGCCTCGGACCAGTAGATCCTTCACGTTTACTGGTCGATTTCCATCCTGTTCTCCATGGGAATTGTCTCTGTCCCACTGGGCAAGGACAACAGGTCACAACTCTCTGTACAGGGAACTGGCTTGCTGTTCCTGACAGGACAGGACCAGACATCAACAGTCTCCCCGCCTACTGTGCTGAGTTAGCCAGCTCATATGGCACCACATAGCTCACGTCAAAAAAGCCAGACAAACTGGGAATCTGGGCTGTTCTTTGGAGGCGTCGCCATGAAAACACAGACTAATGGGTCGGCTTGGACGCGATCAAACGCAGGAGAAAGAAGTTCTTTATGAGAGCTGTCAGCTCAGGCCGCCAAACAAATGAGCGCTGATTAATAAATGCGCCGAACTTCACAGTTTGTCTCTCTGGGGAGCAGGTATGTGGCAATGGGGATTGTCTCTCCACTGTGGAAATGTTGTTTTGGGGGGGGGGGGTGGTCGGCGCGGCTGGTATACAGGTGCAAAGGTGTCTGAATCATGAGACGACATCTCATCTGCAATGTTGTGGTTCCAGAAAACCCCCTCCCTGTCTCCCCCCCCCCTTTTGGCCTGCTGCCACTAAAAATATTGGAATTTAATTATCCTATAAATCAGATGCCTGGTATATTTTTGTAGTGTGTTTTTTTTTTTTTTTTTTGGGGGGGGGGGGTGGTTTACTACCTGCCGCTACCCAGGTTTACTGTAACCGTGGCACATTCCAGGACAGCAGAGGTAGCGGGCTGACTCGTTCCTCATTCCCGTATCACTCCGGGATGTTCCGGGATGAGCTGCCCTGTTTTCCCCGGTCGCTGAACCTACATCTGGGTTTTCGCTGAGGGATCTGGGGATGTTTGCGAATGCGCCGCTGTTTCCTGTTTTCTTTCTCTTCGGATGACTCGGGCTCAGCGTTCGCAGTGCTCCATGCGTCCTGGGGCTTTTTACAGAAGGTATTTGGGGCTCCAGACAGGAGGGGAAAGTGCTTACCTTCCTGATCTTTATGCACTTAAAGAGTTTAAACCTTCAGCTTAACAGAGCCCATTTTTTATACAGCTCCTTTCCCCAAGATATCTGTACCTGTTGCTTACAGAGGTGCCACTAGTACCTGGCCAAGGTGAAATCCCAGTGATTATTATTTTAACGAGGACCACCATGTCTATGTAACTCAGCGGTATAACTTTATAAATCTAACGTGCATTTCCCGGATCCCGAACGGAGTGCATTTTACCTTTCGTTATGATCACATATGAGGAATGAAGTGAGCCCCTACCACACTTTCCCCGAAAGGGGGTGCTCACACACCGGCCTCTCTTCCTCTCCCCAGACGTGGACGAATGTGCCGAAGATGACATGTGCCCCCGGGGACAGTGCCTCAACACGGACGGTTCCTTCCAGTGTGTGTGCAGCGCTGGTTTCGTCTTCTCTGTCACCACGCTGGACTGCCAAGGTAAACCCTCCTATCACCAGTCCCACCGTAGTGTCAGAAACCCCCCCTTGGAGAGGTTGGTTTGCCCCATGGTGAGACTCACTGACTTCTTCCCATACCACTGATTCTCAGGGAGGGAGGGTGATACAGTATGATGTGTGTGTCAGTGTATGTCTGCGTTCAGGTTAACTAGGAGCTATGGTGTGTGAAACATCTGATGGTCTGAGAACTTCCTTGGGTCCCTTTGCTGCCTCAGTGTGTGTCATGCCGGTGTGTGTGTCAGCACGAGGGTCCGAAATCGCCGCTTGAAAATTGCCCTTGATTGTATGCAGGAATCTCTGCGTCAGTGGTATAATATTTGGCGCCCCGCTCCTCTCTTTCTCCAAAAGGTCAATGATGAAACCAACTTAGCAGGATCGTCACCATGCTCAGAGTGACCGTTTACATTAACGGGCGGCTGGTCCTGACAGCTGAAAGGATCGCGATGTTGTCTGTCGGGTCCCAATGCGGCTGCGAATATGTCGGATTGTAAACAGCTGCCGGTCATTCCTGCTGCATTAGGGATTGCACATCTTCGTTTTTCTTGTACTTGTTAAAGTTGTTGATCGTGCCGTTCCAAGGGGTGGAGGGAGGGGGGGGGGGGGGGCGACCTAGACACCAGTGCCTATTGGTTCTGGGGCAGACAAATACATCATGCTTGTTCTAGGGCAAGTCGCAGTTCTGGAGCCATCACTAAAACTTCAGGCAGGGTAAAATCATCCATCTCCGGTCCGTGCTGCTGGTCACCATTCCCGTATTAGGCCTTCTGGGAATCCAGACACAGTCATGGGTAAGTGGGTCCCATTGCCCCTGTCTCCATGCCAGGCACTCTGGCACAGAAACCCCCCTGATGCTGTATGGAGGAGTGTATAAAGGACAGGCCTGTTTGGCCAGCCTGCTGACCTTGAGCCAGACTGTAAAGTCCGAAAAAAAAGCGTCTTCCCAGCCCCCGAGTCTCGCCGTCTTGCCGCCCCTGCCATGCACAATGGCCTCTTGTTTGCAAATATGGAAGGTATAGGGGAGATTCTCAAAAGCGCCGTGGTGCGTGGGGAGCCGGGCAGTTTGCCGCTTCCACCTCCAGGGGGCGTCTTGTCAGCTCCCCTCGTTTTCTTATCTCAGTCGGGCTCAGAGTCAATGGCTTTAAAGCGTAAAGGGGGAAAACCAAAGTTTGGTGTAGAGGGGGTTCCCCTGATTCCCCCCCCACTTCATCCTCGACGCTCTTGTAAATGATGGCTCTTGTAGGACAAGTGACGGGGGTCATAAATGGGAGATGGAGGGGAGGCCCGGCACCCTTAGTGCTTGTTTCCATGGTGCCCAGTATGGAGCCTGACTCCCCCAGCATGCTTTTCAGCAGGTGCTGGTCACTCCAGCTAGAGGGCTTCTGGGTACAAAGTGACAGATCTGTTAACCATAGGGAACCGGAGCATCTGCGGCTCCACGCCTCCTTGTGGCCAAATGAGCTAATGACTCTGTGCACAAAATGATCAGCAATGAAGTCTGTGTGTGTGTGTGTCTGTGTGTGTGTGTAGGAGGGGGGGACGCACCTTCGCACCCCACCAGTGTCCCTCCCATAGTCTGCTGCAGCCGTGATTTATCATACTCCGAGCCAGATGTAGTCACGTTGTTTTCAGAGCTGTCAGGAGCCATGTTCCCTCAGGCCACACACTGAATGTTTCCTGTCCACAAGAAAGGATCCCGCTCTGTATGTGTACTCCCCGAAGTGTCAGGTGGCCTGTGGGTCTAATCAAGGTCCAGCGTGCCGGGGGCACAGAACTGTCCGGTGGACAGACGCTGGGGCTTAATATGCCTCATAACCTCCTTCACCCTGATCGCCGTCTCATTGTGGAGCCGCAGGATTGCAGCATGTTGTACCTCATTTGTTTGCGACGGTGCCTTACCTTTCAACCCTGTCTTGTGGGTGGAACCGTAAACAAAAGCACCTTCTGCAGTGCTGCTGGATGAAATGCAGTGCAGTGCCCGGCTTCCACTGTTCCGCTCGCCTCCCACAGTGAGAGTCTGCCCCCCACCCCTCAAGCAGGTTTTTATTTCCCATGTGTCCCAATAACCCTCCTTGGTGTCTGTCATCAGGGTCCATCTTGGTGAGGATGGCAGTGTGGGCGCAATGAGACGGTACTTAGCGTTGCGGATGGGTGCTGACTTGCAGGGCTGCAGGTGTCGTACCAGCAGCCCAGCAGCTGTTTCCTATTCTTTCGGCTGTTCAGTGTCCCCCCCCCACCCCCACGTAACGTCAGACAGACAGGCGACACACATTTACCTGTGCCCAGCACTACTGTGCTTTGAAGTGCTTCTCAAAGGCAACCTGCAAGTTCTCTGTGAGAACATTGCGACACAAGATTTACACCCCCATCATCCCTGCTGCTGTCTCACTGCCAGTGACCTATGCTGTGACCCTACATCCAGCAGGGCAAAGGTCATACAGTGCCTGACGCTAACCTTTCATTACAGGAAGCGCTATCCTGTACTGGATGGGGGGGGGGGGGGGGGGGTTAGAGTCCCAGCCAGAACCCCTCCCTGGCTTTGGCTTAATATTTCTAACAGACGATAGATCCCTAAGCAAAACAGCACTTAGGAGAGCTGGGGAGGGTCTGGAAGCTGTGTGGTGTCTCCCTCACAAACACTGCCCCCCATGCTCAACTACTTCCTTTAAATACCTCCACATAGCTTGTATGATTCTTTCATTTTTCAGAGGGTTTTGATAAAAATGGACTGGCAAAATGACTGCTGTAAGCCCAAGTCCAGGCACAGTAGCTGCTTAGAAAGCCGAAATAGTTAACTAACAAATTAAAAACAAAGGATAAAAACATTACTTTGCTCAACTGGCAAAACCTAAAGGCGTGGTAATGGCGGAGCAGCCATTACGGTGAAGGCAGGAGGTGTGAGTACCTTTGTCGCATGTCGGCTTTGTAAATGGAGGCTTCAGGGCTTCCTAGTCATCACTGACACAGAGCGGACTTTTTTAGCACTGGGATGCCCCGCCGGAGGGGTGCGCCGCTCGGCCCCTGGTCGTGAGCCATCGGCCGGCCTCGCCGGTCTGCCAGATCAGATAGCAAAGCAGACTGTCGGCACCAAAGAATGTCCTCGGCGAGCTCGGCATGCTGGGAGCGCCGGCTCCGAATGTCAAAAGCCCGAACATGGGTCGGTCGAAAAACTCGCATCGCCGTGCCGCGTGACGTGGTGGGGGCTAGGACCGCTCAGACCGGCATGGATGTTCGGGTTTTATGTGCGTGCCGGTAAGTTCCGGCCAGGGCTACGTCTTTGACATCAAGCGTGATGCTGATTCTCTCTTGACCGGTCCACTTATCTGTGATACTTTATTATGTTTTTTCTTTTTTTTTCAGTTCTTCACCCCTCTACCCCATACCATGTCTTTTCTAGTGTCCTGTTTTCCAGACACGTAACAAAACCCCACCCCATCCCCGGGATTCACTTTTCATAATCCCGCCACTCCTTGGGGAACAGAAACTCTATCCCGTCTATCGGGCCTGGGCATTTAGGGTCTCCTGCCTCATCGGACTCCTGCCATTGTCTCTATTAAGTGTTCCAGAGTCCCAAGTCGTCGTGCAGTCCCTCCCCCCCATTGTAGGAGTAACCTACATTTCCCCACGTCAAGTACTCCTGCAGCAAGATAGCGATGCAAAGTAGCCGTGGGCTGTTTTCCCTGGAAAAGTGACAGCTGTGGAAAGAGAAGCTGTCTGAGCAGAGTGAAAGCGGAGCTCTGTCAGCAGAGGGCGGCTGAGGATACCACCACAAGGTCTCAACCAGCAGGTCTCCCGCTGTGTTTTAACAATTAAACCCTTTGGAGCCATTGATGACTGACCCTTACTGCGCTCCATCGGTTGTTTGTGCTTGAAGAGAGTATCTGTACTGAGTAAGGTCTGTGCTTAGGGAGAGTGTATGTACTGAGTAAAAACGTCTGTGCTTAGTGAGAGTATCTGTACTAAGTAAGTCAGTGCTTAGGGAGTATGTCTGTACTAAATAAGGTCAGTGCTTAGGGAAAATATCTGTACTAAGTAAGGTCAGCGTTTAGGGTGAGTGTTTGTACTGAGTAAAAAGGTCTGTGCTTAGTGAGAGTATCTGTACTAAGTAAGATCAGTGCTTAGGGAGAGTATCTGTACTGAGTACGGTCTGTGATTAGGGAGATTGTCTGTACTGAGTATGGTCTGTCATTAGGGAGAGTATCTGTACTAAGTAAGGTCAGTGCTTAGGGAGAGTATCTGTACTGAGTACGGTCTGTCATTAGGGAGAGTATCTGTACTATGGTGAGTGCTTAGGGAGAGTGTCTATAATGAGTACGGTCTGTCATTAGGGAGAGTGTCTGTACTAAGTAAGGTCAGTGCTTAAGGAGAGCATCTGCATGTCCTGGTATATTCAGGGGCCCCAGCATTTTATGCGGGCCCCTGAATATGAAAACTTACATGTAAAATTGTATGGAGGGACCATGGTGTCTGGCTATGCTCCGGTGGCCTGTACTACGAAGCGGGGTTACTGGCTTATCGGGGTAACTTGTCGGATTTAAGGTACCACGGTTCAAATGCACTTTATATTCGTTCACTTACATTTTGCCCAGACTACCTTAAACCCGATAAGTAACCCCGCTTCGTACTACAGGCCACAGATATGTCGTGTGCAAGAAGGTCAGTGTAAATGCAGAAGATTCGTTTCTGAAGGTTCCTCACTCTGTCAGTGAGCAAACCTGCATGAAGTGTAAGGGAGAATGAGGCCTGCTTTTTCCAGAAATCTGGGTTCCTCCATATAACTCCTACTCGGGCACTGGGAGTGCAGGCTGGCAGTCCAGCTACCATCAGCGCCCTCGCCAGCTTCCCCCAGTTCTGTGCAGGAGCCACTCTTCCCTCTGAAAGATTAGCGTGTGCTTGTCCAACTGGCACAAATGCCTCTCAGGTGTCCAGTGCTTCAATAAAAGGCAGTCTTTTCAGTGAGCTGTCCGTGCTCTTTGTGATGGATTAACTGTGCCTGGGCTGATTGGGCTGCTTTTGTGTTACACAAAACGCAAACAAAAACGCAGCATGTGGTCTACGGGGGGGGGCTTAGCAAAGCTGTCTGAACGAGGCTCTTTGGGCTCTGGACTGGGCCACATCCACCTTGTCAAACAGCGTATGTTTCATGTAGCTTAGACATTTTGTGAGGTAGGGGGCGCCAAAAGGAGCAGCTGAGAGGCTGGCCAGTGGGCTTTCAGGCCCAAGCTAGCATAAAATGCGAGCATAAAATCGAGTTTGTTTTCTCAGCAGTTACATTCAAGACCGTGCTCGCCGGTGAGGTCTCTGCCCAGCCGGGAATATTCCGGACTCCGTAACACAGTGATGAAATTTGTAACAAATGTCCAGCAGAAAATAAAATGGTGTCCATTTGCTCGGACGGCCTGCAGCACGATGTGGTTTGCCCCTGGGCGCCCACAGAGTGCTACGTCCTCCTTGGGTGGCAATGTGCTTAGCGATCTGGTCTCCCGGCTCTACTAGGAGCGCCGGGGGGGGGGGGGGGGTTTGCCGAGGCCACGACTTGAGTCGTATCTTAATCCGACCCAATGCATGTGAGCCATCGTAGCCGGCTTAGCGAGCCCCAGAAATTCCTCGCCGCCTGCTCTCATGACCCTCCCCAAGGGAAGGTGATAACTCCTTCACAGCTGGTGAATGAGCCTTCTGTGGTCCTATCACAGACGCTCTCCTGACGGGCTGATGGAATAATAGTGGCCCTGAGCTGTTCCAAATCGGCTCCTTTACTAAAAAGCTTCAGGGGGAGAGAACATTCTAGAAACCTGAGCCTATTTGAATGGTATCAAACGGCCTCTGGCACACACCGGTGTAATAGGCTTACACTGATGAATATCGGGAACAATCACAGATGGGGTTGTTCCACTGAAAGAGGCTTTCCGGCTTAGGAATGCTTATTTACTTTTTTTTGGGGGGGGGAGTGTCTGTTGGCCAAAGTGATGCTCCTGTATGGGAGCGGGAGGCTTCCCTATGGCTTCAAGATGACCCCCGCCGTTACATAATTCGGTGTTGGCGGCCCAGTAATCGAGCACAGAACAGACTTCCTGTCTGCTGTGGGCTGCAGTGGTTTCCAGATGCTTCTGAGGCTCAGAACATGTGGTGAGTGTGGAGGCAAACCCTGCAAGGTGTCACACTGGAAGCTGTGACAGCTGACAATATGTGTCTAGATCCTTGTGCTGTAGAGCCCCCAAAACATACACAACACCGTGGGTAGGGAGTGGGGGAGTGAAGAAAACTCCACCCTCTGTCCACCTCTCCTCAATTCTGTCCACCTCTGCCCTCCTCTCTCCACCTCTCTTCACCTCTATCCCCTTTCTTTCACCTCTCTTCACCTTTGCCCTTTTGTCTCTACCTCTCTTCACTTCTCTTCACCTCTATTCACCTCTGTCCTTCTGTCCACACCTCTCTCCACCTGTCTTCAATTGTGTTCACCACTCTTCACCCCTGTCTACCTCTCTTCTCCTCTCTCTACCTCTCTTCACCACTATCCATCTCTCTTCACCTCTCTCCTCCTATCTTCACCTCTCTTCGCCGCTATCCACCTCTGTTCATGTCCGTCTACTCCTCTTCACCTCTGTCCCGTCTTCCCTGTAGACATCGACGAATGTGCGAACTACACAGTCTGCGGGGCTCATGGCTTCTGCGAGAACAGCCAGGGCTCATACCGCTGCTATTGTGACCGCGGTTACATCGAATCCCCTGGCATACCTGGGTGCATCGGTACGTACAGTATGGCACCCTCTTACGGCTCCTCTCACAGATAAAGCCTTTATAGGATTTAGCCCTTCCGATTGGCCAGAGGTTTCCCCAATGAGCTCGTTGCCGTTGCTTCTCCCCTCCGCAGACACCAATGAGTGTGAGATGGGCGTGGCGCCGTGTGGCGAGGCCTTCTGCGAGAACGTGGAGGGCAGCTTCCTGTGCATCTGCAGCAGCGACAACGAGGAATTCGACCCCGTCACCACCAAGTGCCGCGACCGTTCCCTCATGACAGGTAACTCCCCGAACTTGTGCCCAGAGCAAGTCTCACAGCCCTCAAGTGAACGAGTTAAGCCCTTCAGCTGGGGAGCCTCCATGAGGTCGTTCCACTGGAAGGTACCTAGGGTGTCTCCTAAATAAAAAACAGTGAACACTCACCAGCCGATTCCCCAGCGCCATAAAGGGGAAAAGCTATAGCTTCTGGCAGACGTGACCTCCAGTCTATTAATCCAGCGAAACGGAACACGTCTGTAAATGTAGAAGTTGTTAGAAGTACGAAGGCAGTTTTAAAAAGGCCTGTGAGAGGAATGGCTGATTTTAAGTCAACACTGTGCTGTCTGTCCTCTTAACATGAGTAGAGATTATTTACATAACCAGAATGTCTGCTGTATGGTTGTATGCGTTAAATCTCCAAAATGGCTTGTGTACGTTTAGTGGATTCCAGCATGGGGGGGGGGCTCTGTTGACTCACCATTCTGTTATTTGTTTGGGGACTTATAATCCCATGGGCTGCTGACACACACGTAACATTCACTAACAAATGAACAAATTCGACAAGCAAGCTTATTGTCAGTTAGTGGAAGTGGTCTCAATTCTGCCCTCTTGTGGTTTAATTCTGAAATTGCTTTTTCTCCTGCCGCAGGGGGTTTTCCTACGGGGTTGGGTGAGGTTGACAATATTGGACTCCCCAGGAATCCCAAGGTTTTACCTCCAAGCACCCCAGCAGCAGTTGACGAAGGGGATCAGAAGGAGTGCTACTACAACTTAAACGACGACATGATCTGCAGCAATGTTCTGTCCCGCAACACAACCAAGCAGGAGTGCTGCTGTACCGTGGGCGAGGGCTGGGGTGACAACTGCGAGATCCACCCCTGTCCAATCAGAGGGAGAGGTGCGAGGGGCTGTGCCTCTGGGCGGGGTCATTGGGCGGGTCACGGTCAGAGAGGGCGGGTCAATGTGAAGGAGAGGGCAGGGCCATTGGGCAGGTCACTGCCAGGGGGCAGGTCAATGTCAACAGGAGGGCAAGGCCATTGGGCAGGTCACTGCCAGGGGGCGGGTCAATGTGAGGGAGAGGGTGTGGCCATTGGGCAGGTCACTGCCAGGGGGCAGGTCAATGTCAACAGGAGGGCAAGGCCATTGGGCAGGTAATATGAGGGGGAGGGCGGGGCTTGCACACAGGAGAGCCTGGATGATCCAACGAAGTGTCACAGGGAAACCCGCTTTGTCTTTCTCTCTGGCTCACCGACCCCTCATTGTGTCTCTCAGCTGAGTACAGCGAGCTGTGCCTCCATGGCTTTGGCCTCATCCCCCCACGTTCCTCAGCACAGAGCCTCAGTCAGCAGCCATTTGAAGGTGAGCAAGACTATCGATTCCTTTCCAGGCACACCACCTCTCCAAGGAGTCTGGGGCTGTGCTCTAACATTGGCCAGGACTGTGCCTCAAAATCCTCGCCCGTGACACTCGGCCAGCCCAAAAATGAGCAGCTCGCAGGTTCCGCAGCTTGTTCTGTTGGATCCGCTTTTGCAAGACACCTCGCACTTTTGGTGATCCGATTTCAGTTCTGGAGACAGAATCACACCAGCATATACACTGCTGAAATGGGTACAACTGAAGGACGCATTTACTAAATTCACTCAGTCAGGCAGATACGTTAATGGGATTATAATAATCAGTGCATTATAATAATGAGTCTTCCCCACCCTCCACCCCTCCCTCCATCATTCCCCCCATCACCTCTCCATCCACCCCAGATGCGGACGAGTGCGAGATGTTCGGACAGGAGATATGCAAGAAAGGGCATTGCAGCAACACATACGGTTCATACTCCTGCTTCTGCCAGACGGGCTATTACTACGACACCGTGAGGCTCGAGTGTGTAGGTGAGTGCCCCCCCCCAGCCCCCACCCCCGCCCCCCACCAACTCTCTCAGTGCCTCTGCCCTTCCTGTTAAATTAATACTAAATAAATATGTCATGCAGTTAATGAATTACTTAAAATGCACTGAATGAGTCAGCCATTCCTGGGGTGTCTTGGGGGGGTCCACGCTGTGCTGCCCCCATCCCCGTGAATGAGGATGTGTTTCCATCTGTGTGCCAGACCACAACGAGTGCGAGACAGAGAACGTCTGTGTGGACGGCATGTGCATCAACATGGAGGGTTCCTTCGCCTGCTTCTGCAGCCCACCGCTGGTCCTGGATGGTACCCGGCGCCGCTGTGTGGCCATCAACACCACAGAGGGTGAGTCGACTGGGGGGGAAAGTGTCACGACCCGATTAGGAGGGTCACCTGAGCCCATTTACACTCCCTTCCCCCGACAGAGGGCTATGACCCAGACGATTACGAGAACATGGTGGAAATCTGCTGGGAATCACTAACGGATGGGAACGTCTGCGCCCTGCCCATCCTGGACCGGCACACCACGTATGCAGAGTGCTGCTGCCTGTTTGGTGTGGCCTGGGGCAGCCAGTGTGCCCTCTGCCCCACACGCACGTCCGGTACGCCCCTGGGTCACAGGCCCAGCCCTCTGCACCTGTCTCATTCACATGCCTGCCTTTTGTAAAATGCCATTGAGTTTTGATGTTGATGTCACTGTCTGTCTGCCTGTATCTGTCTGTGCGTGTCTCTGTCTGTCTGTATGTCTGTCTGTCTGTATCTATATGTGCGTGTCTCTGTCTGTCTGTATGTCTGTCTGTCTGTGCGTGTCTCTGTCTGTCTGTATGTGTGTCTGCCTGTGTCTGTCTGTGCGTGTCTCTGTATGTCTGTCTGCCTGTGTCTGTCTGTGCGTGTCTCTGTCTGTCTGTATGTCTGTCTGCCTGTGTCTGTCTGTGCGTGTCTCTGTCTGTCTGTATGTCTGTCTGCCTGTGTCTGTCTGTGCGTGTCTCTGTCTGTCTGTATGTCTGTCTGCCTGTGTCTGTCTGTGCGTGTCTCTGTCTGTCTGTATGTCTGTCTGTCTGTGCGTGTCTCCATCTGTATGTATGTCTGTCTGTCTGTGTCTGTGCGTGTCTCTGTCTGTCTGTATGTCTGTCTGCCTGTGTCTGTCTGTGCGTTTATCTGTCTGTCTGTATGTCTGTCTGCCTGTGTCTGTCTGTGCGTGTCTCTGTCTGTCTGTATGTCTGTCTGCCTGTGTCTGTCTGTGCGTGTCTCTGTCTGTCTGTATGTCTGTCTGCCTGTGTCTGTCTGTGTGTGTCTCTGTCTGTCTGTATGTCTGTCTGTCTGTGCGTGTCTCCATCTGTATGTATGTCTGTCTGTCTGTGTCTGTGCGTGTCTCTGTCTGTCTGTATGTCTGTCTGCCTGTGTCTGTCTGTGCGTTTATCTGTCTGTCTGTATGTCTGTCTGCCTGTGTCTGTCTGTGCGTGTCTCTGTCTGTCTGTATGTCTGTCTGCCTGTGTCTGTCTGTGCATGTCTCTGTCTGTCTGTATGTCTGTCTGTCTGTATCTATCTGTGCGTGTCTCTGTCTGTCTGCCTGTGTCTGTCTGTGCGTGTCTCTGTATGTCTGTCTGCCTGTGTCTGTCTGTGCGTGTCTCTGTCTGTCTGTATGTCTGTCTGCCTGTGTCTGTCTGTGCGTGTCTCTGTCTGTCTGTATGTCTGTCTGCCTGTGTCTGTCTGTGCGTGTCTCTGTCTGTCTGTATGTCTGTCTGCCTGTGTCTGTCTGTGCGTGTCTCTGTCTGTCTGTATGTCTGTCTGCCTGTGTCTGTCTGTGCGTGTCTCTGTCTGTCTGTATGTCTGTCTGCCTGTGTCTGTCTGTACATGTCTCTGTCTGTCTGTATGTCTGTCTGCCTGTGTCTGTCTGTGCGTGTCTCTGTATGTCTGTCTGCCTGTGTCTGTCTGTGCGTGTCTCTGTCTGTCTGTATGTCTGTCTGCCTGTGTCTGTCTGTACATGTCTCTGTCCATCTGTGTGTCTGTATATCTGTGTGTGGGGGGCATGTACATATGTGTTCTGTTTTTGCAGATGACTATGCCGTGCTGTGTAACTTGCCCAGGAGGGCCCCCGGTGACTCTGACAGCCTGCGTGAGAGGCCAGGCTACGAATATGGCCCTGATGGCCTCGATCGTCCAGAGAGCCCCATGTACTGGGGGGGCTATGGACCCGTCGGGGGAAGCAGCTACTTCAACAGCCTGGGCCCCGAGTATGGCCCCCAGGAGCCGCCAGGAGGCCCTCCCTATGGCCGGCAGGTCCCCCCTGAGGACTACGGCCCACGGGAGCTGGTGCGAGTGCCCGTCCATCGGCCCCGCCCATTCGAACGCTACAACGGTGTGACTCGCCAGCGCACAAACGCACACACTCAGGCACATACGTACGAGCATTAAATGTTACTTGAATGGAGTACTTCCAGATCAGCTTGGCTGCCAGAGTAATTTAATTAAATGCTGAATTATTGATTTTTAACGTGAAAATTAAAATTAAATGAAGTCCAACCGTTCAGCCATAAAGTATTGCCAGATGATGTTTGGCGACGCTCGGATGCGGCGAGTGAAAACCGGTGACCCTGCCCCCCTTCCTTCAGAGCGTTACGAGGGGTTTGAGGGCCTGCGAGCCGAGGAGTGCGGCATCCTGAACGGCTGTGAGAACGGCCGCTGCGTGCGCGTTCGCGAGGGCTACACCTGCGATTGCTTCGATGGCTACCATCTGGACCTCTCCAAGATGGCCTGTGTCGGTAAGCCTTCCCCACCCCCACCACAGTCTATGCCACGCCCCCTACCATGCTCTAGCCATGCATCCACCACAATCTATGCCAAGCCCTCCATGCCACGCCCCCTACCATGATCTATGCCATGCATCCACCACAATCTATGCCAAGCCCTCCATGCCACGCCCCCTACCATGATCTATGCCATGCATCCACCACAATCTATGCCAAGCCCTCCATGCCACGCCCCCTACCATGATCTATGCCATGCATCCACCACAATCTATGCCACGCCCTCCATGCCACGCCCCCTACCATGCTCTATGCCATGCATCCACCACAATCTATGCCACGCCCTCCATGCCACGCCCCCTACCATGCTCTATGCCAGGGGTCGGGAACCTTTTTGGCTGAGAGAGCCATGAACGCCATATATTTAAAAATGTAATTCCGTGAGAGCCATACAATATGTTTAAAACTAAATACAAGTAAAAGACCAACATTTTTAATGTACAATAAGTCTCTGAATTCTTTTTAATAACGCTGTTATGCTGTTGCTAACCAATGATGAATAAAGTACTTCTTACCATTAATGCGACTTATGGTGCTGAATGGTTCTGCTGGTGGCTTTGTAGTCTGGGTGATACGTCGTGAGGTTAAGCTTCATGCAGGCATTGAGACTTCCATCCGTTAAACGTGATCGTAGGTTGGTCTTAATGTTCTGTGATTGGCTCCAGCCACCTGCAACCATGAACATGAGCGGTAGGAAATGAATGGGTTGAAATACATGAGCATGTTTTATATTTTTAACGTTATTATTTTTTTTATTAAAGATTTGTCTGTGAGCCAGATGCAGCCATCAAAAGAGCCACATCTGGCTCGCGAGCCATAGGTTCCCGACCCCTGCTCTATGCCATGCATCCACCACAATCTATGCCAAGCCCTCCATGCCACGCCCCCTAATATGCTCTATGCCATGCATCCACCACAATCTATGCCACGCCCTCCATGCCACGCCCCCATCAGATCTATGCCATGCATCCACCACAATCTATGCCACGCCCTCCATGCCACGCCCCCTACCATGCTCTTTGCCATGCATCCACCACAATCTATGCCACGCCCTCCATGCCACGCCCCCATCAGATCTATGCCAAGCCCCCTGCCACCCATCCCTTCTTGTAGAGGCGTGCGTGACTGGGCTGACAGAGCAGCTCCTATCCCGTCAGAGGCGGCAGCAGCCAGAGCTGAATGGCTGGCACACGAACGTTGCATGTTCGGAATTTGCAGCATTCCACTTGAAAAGTGGGGCCCCTCCTTAATCCCGGCACGGCCCACACGCTATGGCAAGCGGATTCCAGCCTGTTTTGGTTTTAGCGGCATCTGTGGGAGATGTCGCTCAGAAACCTGGAGTAAGAGAGGCATAGAGAGGTTCCCTCCCCCCCAGTGGGAGATCAGGCACTGAGACACACCATGACGTGCAGAATAACCAGCTTCTTGAGTCATCTGCTCGTTAAAGGTGACGGAGATGATCCATTATCATGGATAGCATTTGGGGATGGGGGGCAGATAAACCCAGTGATCTAGGTATGGGGTGGGTGGGAGTCTCCACTCAGAGATATTAATTGCCTTTAAAAAGCCTGTCACTTAAAATGGGACGGAGGGTGGGAATTCCCAAGGTCCCCCTCCAGGGATTGTGCTCTCTCTGCCAGGAAAGTGCCACCCTCCCACCCCCTGCCCCAAAACAACCCCCACTCACGGCTGCTTCCAATTTAGCTGTTCCATTGAGATGAGACTGTTTGTACTGCCCCCCCCCCCTCCTTTCCCACAGGTCAAAAACACTGAGACAGGCAGGGCTGCTCTACACGCAGCCGTACGCTGTAGCCATGATACCTGCACCCATCTTTGGGGAGTGTTCAGTAGTGTTCAGGAACAGTGATGCAAGTGAGGCTTCAAAAACCTGCATTAGCAGGGCTAGCCGTGTGCTGTCAGTCGATATGGATGTTGCTATCAACCTGCTATTGGGCCCCCCCAGGCCGCGATTGACAGTTCATCACACCCTTGGGGGAACTGCATCCGTTTTCCTGCCCAAATGACTTCCCACCTTCTCATTACAGACATAAACGAGTGTGAGGACATCAGCGACAACGTGCCCCTGTGCCAGAATGCTGTGTGCTCCAACACCGAGGGCTCCTACAAGTGTACCTGCCTGCCTGGCTTCATCGCAACACCCAGGCCCCACGAGTGCATCCCGGAGGCCGGGGAGCCTGCGGGGAGGGAGGCCGAAAAGTAAAAGGGACATGGGTTGGGGGAGACGGGGATCACTGCTTGCCAGGCCAATGGCCCAGTCTCACTTCCTGCGTCTCTCTCCCGCTGACTCCACTCCCACAGTCTGGCACTAAAACCTACCACAATAACAAAGGAAGAATGTTCGGCCTAAACATATGCAAACACACACACAGACATACCCGTCGGTCGCTGTACAGTCCGGGATCTCTCCTGTCCCTCTGTTTGTACTAACCCCCATGAAATGCATACGAGAAACCCACCCCCTCCTCCCCAGCCGTCCAGCCCCGGCCTGCCTCTGTAGCCACCAGGCAGAATTTTATGTACATACACGTTTTTTGATTTTATTTCTTTTGTCCTGTTAATTATTTATTTCTTTTAGGGAAGCTTTTTTTTAAAAAAAAATAACTAACAATGCTAAGTTATGTTTTGTACAAAAATATATATATATGAATAAATACTGGGTGGCTGTGTGTTTTGAATTACGTCTGAATACGGCCTTTCGTCAGGGATGCAGGGAGAGAGATATGAAATGCGCAGCGTTTCCTGTATCTCCACGGTAACAGGTCCGGTGAGGATGTATGTGCACCGCACTCCCCGTAAGTGTGTCCGTGCAATAGGCGTGGTGAGATCGACCTCTGTCGATCGCCCAACCTTCCTCTCCAGCGCATGGACACAGCAGCTCAGCCTCTCTGGGTCCCCTTCACATTCAAGCACACGACCCCCACTCGAGGAACGTCCCTGAAGTGGCTAATACCAGACCAGACCCCCACCCAAACCACACCGCCACCAGTGCAGGGCCGGAATTGTTCTCCGGACATCTCAAAGCTCCTGCCCCAGAGGATGATCTTCTCATATTCATGAGACCACCTTCAGCCAGCCCCTTGACCCAGTAGAGCAGCCCCTAATCAACCTTAGACGTCAAAAGCTCGCTCTGTGGGGCCCCTCATGGGAAGAGCGGGCAGGAATGACACACCCCCTCCAGCTAACCAGGGGGAGTGCTGTAATATCTTATGTGGAGTCATATCACTTCAGAGCCTGTCTGCTCTATCATCACCGGCAAAAGTATGGCAGTGTCGTCATGTGTTAGGGTTAGGGTTAGGGTTAGACAGTGAGAGGTAGGGTTAGGCTTAGTCAGTGAGAGGTAGACAGTGCCACAGCTGCCAGTATGCTTGTGCTTTAGGTGTTTCATCACGTCCACCTGCTATCTGTACTCCCAAAATCTATGCAGGAAATGATTCTTCCAGTTGGGAGAACCCAGAGAGCAAACTGAGGCTCTGATGACTGGGTTTGACATCATCTGTACAGTTCTAGTCCTAAGTATTTAATGTACAATTATTTACACATTCTAATTATATAGTGCGACCAGAATTTGTGCAAAAATGGATCAAAGAACAAAAAAAATGCATATTCCTTTTCTATAATAACTTTAGATTTTTCTATTTCTGTAATATTGTGTCTGTTTTAACATTGTTTGTGTATGGAAAAAAGTGGTTTACACTGTACCATAGAAAGTGTATGTATCCTGCCCTGTGGTGCAGACAATGGAAGTGATTTTAGGGCCTGGCAGAGTTTTTTGGACACAGGTGTACCGCTGTTCCACCTTTCCGGCTCAGAATCTGGCCTGTTACCCTTGGCAACTCGACATGGTCACAAGGATGCTTCTCCAGGACCGTAGGATTAGTTTATATTAGTTTACACTTTAAAAAGAATGCTCCGCGCCTTTAATGTGCCTTCAATGTAACTGTACCACAGGCCTGCATGGCCGTCTCCAGAGAATCAGAATATATCAGACTCGTTAAGAAATGGGAGCCAGTTCCCTCTGTGGAATCAGGGGTTGCCATGACGGCTGTGTCATGGATGTTTGGAATGTGCCTGTGTCCCAGAACGTCCTGTCGACCCCTAAAAAGTGCAGGCACTGTTCCCGGTAATGGACGATGCCTTTTTCTAATGACTGATGCCCTCGACCTGCATTCCCAATTCCGTACACGGTGTTTGTACAAAGCAGACAACACCAACTCCACTGGCTGATTAGTGAGTCTTCCGTTGCGGTTTTATCAGGGGCAATGAACTCTGTAAACCATCAGTGATAAGAACTGGCTGTCTCTACCCAGCACTGTGATTATCTTCAATGTGGTGTACATCCCCATGTTTACCTCTACAACTTTTTCAGTCATTGAAATAAAATTAGAGAAAAGACATGTGTTGCGTTTATTCCCACCCATCTAGTATGATAATAAGCATTAACAATAATAAACAATAAACACAAACATTAATTACTAAGAAACATATCCTAGCATACTATATACACCTGTGCACACTTTGTGTAATAGAATATGTTCATGTGATAAATTTATGTTTACACTATCATTGCAGAAATAAATTTTCCATTCAATTGTTAAATATATTTAACAAAAAAAACTATAACACTGTTGCATTAAAGATAACGAAATACTTAAGTTGTTCACGTGAATTTGTGTGTTGTACCGCCATCCAGCGGAGAAATACATCTTCAAGGCTACAGTTCGATTCTTTATGATTGGTTACGGGCACAGAAACCATGCTGTCGAGTGGATTGTGGGACTTGTAGTCTTCCGTCGCCTTCCCAGCCTGCCGAGATCCGGTGGGGAAAAACAACATCTCCCACCAACACACATATCAATATGTCCGTTACTTCTTAACCAGCTGTTGTGATCTTTAGGTGCGTGTTTCGGCAGAGTTTAAATACCCTGTGTGTGTGAAAGAATTGCGTGAGCGTGCTGTGTTCGTGTAATCCTTTTATTTAGGCTGGTGGAGGGTAGCCGGTTATTATTTACTAATAGTTATTATAACAAGTAGCCGCTTCTCTCTCTCGCGGTGATTAAAACGCTGCTAATGGGAGTTTTTAAGGCCAATATCTCAAAATATGTTTCGAACGCTAATCATTTCTGTGCCGTTTTCAGATGCTGCATAATATATACGTTTTCATTGAAATGACTCTGCAGCCATCGCTATTTACTGAATTCAGAGGTTGACGTCCTTTAACACTTCATACTGCCCACAATGAACACGATCATTATATTAACGGCATCAGTATTATAGAACCGAGCGTTGAAATGCCGGCGTTGCAAGTGTAAGAGGAGTTTCTCTTCAGCTCGTATCGCTTTATTTGTGTCAATGGAGAGCCAGCGATGCCAAATGCAGCCCCCGGGAAAGGAGGATCTCGGTACCTTGCGGAGGCGGAAAGGCGGCGGGAAGACGAACGAACGGGAGGCGATTAGGGCCGGAAGACTGGGGGGCTCCGAGGGGGCGAACGGGCGGCCTGCGGCGGCGTCGGAGGACGCGAACGGGCAGCCTGTGGAGGGGAAGCGCTCGCTGCAGGACGTACATAGGAGGACTGGGACATGCAGTGTATTGGCGCTGGTGGCCGTCCTCTCCTTAACCACCCGCTTCTACAAGATCCTGGAACCGCCGCATATATGGTGAGCTGGGGTTTTATTCTGCTTTTACTGAGAATACGCGGTAACAGTGATGGGGTAAATGATAACGCTGCACATTAACAATGCACTATTGTAACGTAAATTTAACCTGTGTACTTTCTCATATCTACATGGATTAGAGGATATAATCCGCATCAGAGTTACAAAGGTTGTCTAGATCTGCAGGTGCGTTTTGATCTAGTTTCAAGTTGACTGCATACTCTTATCGGCCCTCCTGGTGACAAGGCTGCTTCTCCAGAAGTGAAATGCAGTGTGAAACGATGTATGTTTCAGCTGGGATGAAACCCACTTTGGAAAAATGGGCAGCTTTTACATCAACAGAACCTTTTTCTTTGATGTTCATCCACCGCTGGGTAAGGTAAGAGACCTACTGTTCATTTAAGATTGAGTTTAACATGGAACCGGCTGTTGGTGTTGAAAGCTAAATTCTGTTTGACATCATAAGCCAAATTCAGATGACACTGAGCGCTTGTTTGCTAGATGCTGATTGGTTTAGCTGGTCACCTGACTGGCTACGATGGCAGTTTCCCGTTCATCCGGCCTGGGGATAAATATGAGCATCACAATTACTGGGGGATGAGAGGGGTAAGCACCTCTGCATGGTTTGCTTCAATTGTTGACCTTTTCACTTTTTTACTGGAGGATAATGGGAATTGACACCGTCTTTTTTTTTGATAGCTATGTGCCCTCTTGGGGTCCTGTCTCCCCCCTTTCGCCTACCTCACCGTGCGGGAGCTGTCACGGTCTTCAACTGCAGCCCTCATAGCCGCTGCCACGCTTGTCTTTGGTGGGTGGTGGTTACCGTAGTAACAGACTTTTGTCCCAAGTTTGTAAGGTGCTTTTCCCTGTCCGAGTATGTGAGCTACCTGGCATCAGATGGGTATGCGTCTATGAGCAGGCAGCTTTCTGAGTGTGAGCTATGCAAGTTCACATAAGGAAAGAGCTCCATGCAGTTAACTTATTCCTGTTTTATCAAATGCAGATACCGGCTGCATCACCATCTCTCAGTACATCCTACTGGACCCCATTCTCATGTTTTTCATAATGGGCTCAGTGCTGTGCACGGTCAAGTTCAACCAGCAGAGGCACAGGTAGGGATGTCTCACATCTTACTCATTGCATGTTATTTATGTGTCTTGCTTTTTGTCACTGTGGTTTTGGTGTTTGTGTTATCTGTGTGGGCCCTCTTGATGATCATGTGACTTCTGATTGTGTTTATTATTTTCACATAACTGAAAAATACTAAAGTGGAGAATCTTTTCTGTTTTCTAATGATTGTGCTGTCTATGCTGAGGTTTTGTGTATTTGTGTAGGCCGTTTAGCACCCCCTGGTGGCTGTGGCTGGTGCTGACAGGGGTGAACTTGGCGGGGGCTCTGGGGGTGAAGTTTGTGGGGCTGTTTGTTATCATGCTGGTGGGACTGAATACAGCGTGGGACCTCTGGAGGCTACTCGGAGACCTGGATATCCCTCTGGTACTGATTTGTAGGGATGTGATTGCTGACATTCTGCTAACTGGGGAGTGCCAGTATAGTAAAGTTGTCATCTGTGTCTGTCAGGCGGAGTTTTGGAAGCACTTGTCTGCCCGGGTGTTTGGCCTGATCTTGCTGCCATTGACTTTGTACATCATGATATTCGCTGTGCACTTTGTCGTCTTAAAAAAAAGGTTGGTGTGAAGTCAAAACCAAACCTGTACCTTTTATCACCAAAGTTTTAAACATCCAGCATGGTACTTATCACAAAGTTTTTCACAGAATATTAATTAGTAAATGAAAATGGAGGTTTTGAAATCTACAGATGTATAATATAAAACTGTGATGGTTCGCAAAACTAGCAAGCTGTAGCAATGAGCTGTTATAAAAAGGAATGCACGTAACTGCTATGCAAGTATGGATTCCGCATATAAAGCGATTCCCTTGGACAGTTTCCTGTCATAGCAGCACAAATGTGGATTTATTTTATGTGCATCCCTGCCGTTATGACAAGAAATTACTAGGGATGCACAGATTCCACTTTTTCTGTCCGATACCGATACCTGTGCTTTGGGTAACAGCCGATACCAAGTACTGATCCAATACCAGTGTTTAATTAATAAGCTTTAGGTTTTTGTCTCACATTGAGATCATTCATTTATGTGTAAGGCAACATCAGGCCTATCTTAAACCTTAAACAAAGCTTTACTGACTCTGTAAAACTAAATAACACATGCATGCAATGGCCACTGAACACAAGCGCGCTGGTTAGTACACACATACCGAGTTGGCTGACTATGGCATATGCTGCAGTTGAAGGCATTTCGCAAGCTGGTTTAATTAAAAAAAAAAAAAAAAACGCAAAAGTGCCATTTGGAAGTATTTTGCAGATGAGCATGGAAAGGCTAAGGATGTCGATAAGCCTCTATGCTAACAATGCTACAGAGTTGTGGCGATGAAGTCAAGTAGCACATTAAACCTGGCGAAGCATCTTAAAGACGGACATCCCAGTCTTTATGATAAATTTCGCGAGGTCAGTAAAGCTTGCGTTTCAGCAACACTGAACTATTTAACACTTATCAAAAATGTTAACTTGGCCGGCGCACACCTTAACATTAGCCGTTTATCTATAAGCAGTTAACATACGGGTAACGTGTTTGTTGGCTATCATTAAGGTAGTGGATAGGCGCAATGGCTAATAATAAAATAATGTAGCTAATGTGGGAACAATGCAAAAATGTTCTATTAAATCCTGTAACGCCCAGTCACACTTGTATACCGTTGTATACCGATATAACTTATAAATACCATGATATAAATTTTTGGCAACACCAATTGAAATGCAGCAGCTTTAAGTTTTAACGTAATGCTGCAATTAAGTGGTATCAGTTCTTTGTATGGGTCATTTCATATGAATACTGGTATGAGCAGAGTATCGGCCCAGTGCTGGTATCGGTATTGGTGCATTCCTAGAAATTACCATGCATTTTAACCTTTATGTGGCTAATTTGTATTTTTCATGGTATAAAGGCTAAATTGCACAGTGATTTCTTGGCATAAGTGTGAATGCACATAAAATCAAAGCATTTGGGCTGCTTTGACAAGAAATTGCCACACATATCACTTTATATGCCAAATGTGTACTTGCATACCTGTTATGTGCACGCCCTCGTTATGACATTGTTTGAATAGGAGAGACTGTAACTCTGCCCCTAGAGGTGGGTTGCATAAGTGCTCCCTGATGTCCTTTGTTTTCTCCTTCCCAGCGGTCCTGGGGATGGCTTCTTCAGCTCGGCCTTCCAGTCGCGGTTGATCGGAAACAACCTGCACAACGCATCTATGCCTGAGTGTGAGCTGACCACCACCTAGCTGGCGCTGTGGCCTGTCCATCGCTGGGAGTCATGGTTCCCCGGTCATGGTACTAAGGTTTCGGTCCTCAGAGTCCTGTTCTGTCACAGACCTGGCGTACGGCTCCACGGTGACGGTGAAGAACATCCGTATCGCAGGGGGATACCTCCATTCCCACTGGCACCTGTACCCAGAAGGCGTTGGAGCACGACAGCAGCAGGTCTGCACACAGCCTGATCTCTGATCAGCCCCTGTAGCCCTGTGTTGATATAGTCCTGGGTTTTCCCAAGTACTGACAATAAGCAGGAGCTCATGGGAGTTTTACTTCTGAGGGCTGAAAGAAAAATGATTAGTTGAAAGATAAGCAATCAGATTGTAGGGAAGGTGGGTCCAAGCAGCTAAGGGAGACGGGACCAACCAATCAGATGTCTTTTCCTTCTGCCCTCAGAACATTTTTGTCCAAGTAAAACTCCCACAAGCTAAGCATGACTGGGATGTTCTTGTTTAAATTTGCTCTCTGTCTCGCCCTACAGGTCACTGGATACCTCCATAAGGACTATAACAACCTGTGGTTAGTCCAGAGACCAAACAACTCGGAGGGTAAGAGCGCGGCAGCTTGCTTACTGGGCACCATTTACAGACTGAGGATTTCAGCCACTGCTATCCCAACCTTTTCCCTGTCTGTGTTCCAGATCTGTCTCGAATGCCAGACCTTGTTCGCCATGGCGATGTCATCCGATTGGAGCACAAAGAGTAAGCCACACCCTCCAACTGGTATTGGCTTGTGGAAGCCATTCTTTCCCACGTATTGGTCCATGTAATGGTAAGAGAGATTTTAATAATACTTCTCTGTTTCTCTGTAGGACGACTCGTTTCCTGCACAGCCACCTCCACAAAGCACCACTGACCAAGAAGCACCTGCAGGTCACTGGCTATGGCATTGTGAGTAGGGGTATATCTCATCTCCATGATGATGGTCATGACCTGTAAAACCTACAGTGTGGTACTGGGGGGTGGGGAATTACTATATTAATGCTGACCTGCTATATGTTACCAGCTGTTTTCATGAAGATAAACACTGAGGCATAAAAATTGCAACTGGAAATCTGTTTAATGTACAGTGTTTCTTCAGTAATGTTGATGAGAGATACCTGACTGATTTCTGTAGGTGTCCCACCTCCCTTGGAGCTGGGGGTAAAGTTGCCTCCCGTTGGGTATATTACAGCATCGTCCCATGCTGAATAATAAAATGCTGTTTTGATCCATGAAAATTGCGATGTGTGCCATATATTCGTGCGCATTTTGTATCCCACGCACCTCCCCCCAACTCACTTTGCAGATTTGATCATTGGAGGACCCCCCCCAGCCCCCTCTTGGTAAAAATGAGCGTGGTCTAAAAAAAATAGAAATAGTCACGCTTATGAAATCGACAGTTGATCCGCCTGTCGACCCCGGGTGTTTCACTTATCTATAAAAATAAGGCACTAGATAAATCAGTCCAGTTTGGTGCTCTTTATGTTTAGGTTTAGCTTAATGGAAACCCAGTGGTAGCTTTTTAGAAACATTTGGTTAAGTTTCTCTGCGGTGGTGCATCAATAGAGATCTTTTGACCCTTGCAGAATGGGACTGGAGACCCCAATGACTTATGGCAGGTGGAGGTGTGCGGGGGCCGGCGGGGCGACCCAGTGAAGGTACTCCGGAGCAAGGTGCGCTTTCTGCACCGAGCCACCGGCTGCGTGCTCTACTCCACTGGCAAGACACTACCCAAATGGTGAGGGGGGGCGGTGCCCCGCAACCACCACATTTATTGGTCATTACCCTACTCATCTGCTGACTGCCAAAGTAAATTGTAAGTCTAAAGGAAGTCTGTATGGATAAAACAGAATGACTCTAACCTTTTTTTAAACAACTTTAGATTGCATAAAATTTATGCAAAATCTGATAATTATAAGAAAATAATCTTCATTTTGTAAGTAAAGTATCTCTAGTATAAACAAATTAGGAAATAAGTGAGATCAGAAAATAAACGTCGTTTAGCGTGTGTAACATAGTTTCATACGGATGTGTAGCAGCAAGTAGGTAGAGCACATGAATGTGTAACCAGTAGGGTGTTGGTTTGAAGCTCGTGAGGGACCCTGCTGTAGGAAGGTGCTCAAACTGAACTGCTCCTTTGTAAATGGATGAAATCCCATATAGGATTAAAACAACACCACTTGGAGTTGTACTGTGGTTCATGAGACTTACTCATTGTGAGTCTGTCTGTTGACCAGGGGCTGGGAACAGGTGGAGGTGACGTGCAGCCCCTACCTGAAGGAGACCCCCAATTCCCAGTGGAACATCGAGGACCACATAAACCACAAGTGTAGGCTTGGCTGTTTTACTGTAGCAATACTTTTAAATACTTGGTAGTCTCTCACTTTGTCTTGTGATGTTTCATGGTGCAGTGGTCAAAGATTATTGGTCAGTTATTTCTAGTCTACAGTGCCATAATTATCAACACCTCTCTACAATGTAAAGAAGCATTACCCTGTTATAGCAATTTTTTGTACCCCACTGGTCATATGCTTCTTATGGTCTCCAGCAACTGTACTCCAGTTAATGCTCTCATGCATCCTTCTCTCTGTACTGCCAAGCTCCTCTCAGTAAGGCTTTGTCGCTGCCTGGTGTAAAGGCAGTGGATGCAGTACTGGTGTGTTTCTCTTTTCCACAGTGCCCAATATCAGCCTGTCGCTGCTGAAGCCATCTTTCCTGGAGATCCTTGTGGAGTCTCACATCGTCATGATCAGGGTGAGCTTGAGCTGAAAACTTGATGTCTTTGGCTACTTGATGGCTGTGTTGACCAAACGCCGAACGCTTTCTTGAATGTTGTCACCTTCGGCTAGGGCAACAGCGGACTGAAACCCAAAGACCACGAAGCCAGCTCCAAACCCTGGCATTGGCCTGTTAACTACCAGGTAGATGGCGTGTCATGGTCAGATCTTATGGGATTGGCGGCTTGTGCAGAAATGTTCGTAATCCAAGCCTTTGGTTTCCTTTGAGGGCTTGAGGTTCTCTGGAGTGAACGAAACGGAATATCGAGTGTACCTGCTGGGGAATCCTGTAAGTGTCACAGCCTCTGTCAATCTGTCTAGGAACGAAATGGTAGATGCCAAAGCACAGTGTTTTCCTTTTGATTGGCAAGAAAGATCTTCAAAGGACCATCTCTTCAGACTTCAGAAGTCTATGAAATGTTATAAAGAGGATGCAGGGTTGAAATTTGTGTGAAATGAGTGTGATGGATCTGGTCAGCTCCCAGTCTGGGTGCTTCTTTAGGTCCATCTTCAGGAAACGCTTCCGCTCCCCTACCTTGGCAGGTCATCTGGTGGTTGAACCTGCTCAGCATTGGCCTATACCTGTTGATGGCTACTACTGCTGCTGTTTTGCTCCAGAGAGGGGTTCAACTTGGTGGGAGGAGTCAAGGTAGGGCAGGGTATCTATCTACGTATCCCCTGTGAGGGGATTTGATTGGTTTGAGACCTATTCCTGTCTAGACACACCCCTGTGTTGTAGAGCGCTGCCGGGTGCTGCTGGATGGAGGGGGGCTGTTGTTCCTGGGCTGGCTGCTGCACTACCTGCCTTTCTACACCATGGGCCGCATCCTCTACTACCACCACTACTTCCCCGCCATGCTCTTCAGCAGCATGCTCACAGGTCCCAGATGACGCCCCTCCTTCCTGTAATTCGCACGGACCATTTGGATGGGCAGGCCTTAGAATGGCTCTCTCTGTATCTCAGGCATCACCTTGGACATCTTACTGCAGTGTGGAGATCTACTGTTTCCCCTTGCTGTGGCCCGCGATCTGCACAGAGCGACACAAGGCCTGCTTCTCTCAGCCTTTATCTACAGGTGAGCGGGTAATATCTGCACTGCCACCTAGTGGCCATTTGTCTGACACAGGAACAGATAAACCTTAACTAAATAATCTGATTTGCTTTAATAAATATCTAAGTTAAAAAAAAAGCCACAAATTTAAGCCCCTGGCTTGTAGAATGCTAATGCATTGAACTAAAATGAAAGATTATACAAGTCAGTAAAGCTTCTAAAGACTAAATTTAATTTGATCTGATTTCCTTTTTGTTGCTTATATTTTAAGAAGGTTATAGGCAAAAAAAATGATTGGATTTGGCTGATCAGTGAAGACATTTGGGTCCTGTTGAATCATAGGAATTGGGTACTTTTTAAGTTTTAAGTTGACTCTAATAATGACAATCTTTGTTCTCCCAAAACTGCAGTTTTTACCTGTTCCACCCCCTTTCCTACGGCATGAGAGGCCCCCTAGCCCATGACCCAGCCAGTGCAATGGCTGGCCTCAGGTGGATGGAATCCTGGGAATTTTAAAAACAACAACAAGACTGTTTATTGTAAAAAGCAGCAGCAAAGACCTCGAACTTCCTCACAGTAGTTATCTTAGTGTTCGTCATACATTACTCTTATAGTTTAAATAATGATTGTAGGTATAGAGGTTGCACCTGTGAAGTGTGATGTTAGAGATGTGACTGTTCCAAGCATGAGCTTTCTGCTTGGGTGTGCGTCAGACGCAGGCTTATCCTGAAACTGAAGCAGCTTTTAATTCATAAGGTATTTTCATACCATGCCTTGGTATGCATATTGCATATTCAGTGTTCTGTAAAGGTGTAATTGGTTGCAAAATGAAACATTTCCGAAACCGTATTTTCATTTCATCTTATGCAACTGAAGAACCACGACAGCCAATAAAAGGCTCTTTTTTTTTTTCTAACCGACATACTTAGTGTGATCTCTGAAGTCATTTTTTTCCTGAGAAATCACTGTGCTAGATTTGCCTTTAAAATTGCAGTTTACAAAAACGTGCAATATCCAGCTAAGTGCCTTTAGAAAAACTTTGGACTTGAAAAACTAATGTAGTATTTCCAGTATTACTATATCCTTTTGTTTAGTGTTTTTTCTTAGCATATTTGTTATTTGTATTAATGCTGCTATGTTTAGTCCCTACTCACACAATATTGGTTACTGTTGTTTCACGGGAATTTCAGTGATGTATTTAAATATAGGAAGTTTTCATAGTTTTTAAATACAGTACTGTTGCTTTTTCACTACATGTTTCTGGAAGATGTGTATGTGAGTTAAGACTTCTTTCTCCTGCAGTACTCAGAACTGAGTCATTTTTTTATATATAAATTAAATTTTATTAAAAATTAACGCGATTTTGTGTCGTCTTTTTCACCTGGTAGTTTTTGTTACAGCTGTACTGAACTAAAAAAAACAACGCACGCATGAACATATATTGCATCACGCATACGAAAGGAAATTAAAAGTAGTACAAAAATGGTGCAACTGCAATGCAAGTTATACGACCACACTAATGTTGAATCGGACGCGCTTCTGCTCGCGCCGCAAGGCGTAACCGACAGGAGGACGCCCCATACCGTACGAGCGGCCGATTGGTTGCCGGGCATCATGTGACATTGTTAAGATGGCGTCTCCAAGTGGAGGTAAATTTTAATTCCTGTGTCTCTGCTGTCCGCCGTATTTTTCAGAAAAAAACAATGGGTTTTGTAATCCATCGTATCTTCAATAAATTGTTCGTTAACTGCATCGCGGTATTTTTAAAGATTTTTGAAAGAATTTTTTATGGAAAGACATTTTGTAGTTGTTCGCTTCTGGCTGTGTCAGTGTTTTGTTTTGCTAATTGTAGACCCATAATTGCTATGCAACCATGTAAATACGTATAGTCATATATTGTTAACTGTAACAGGCCAGAAACGTACATCCTTCACTGTAAATGATCGAATGACTGCTATTTACGTTAATGCACGTTGCTGGATGCAACGTTATTTTTACAGTAGCCTTCATTTCCTCTGTCGACCTTGAAACTTATTCCTTTATTGTGGATTCTTACAGATGGCAAGGCGTTTGTTTTCAAAAACAATCTTTCTTTACGGATTTTTTGTATTGTATGTTTGCAGCCAGTTAAAGATAAATCAAATGCACCTGACGTTAGATTTGATATTATTTGTGAGTTGCATTTAGTTGTAACACCAAGTAAGATTCGTTCCGTATTTCGTCTCTCAAATTGATCTCTCTTGCTTTGGAAGATGATGACTTTGAGTCCTCTTTGCTGAGCTTTGAAAAGCTGGACAGAGCCTCGCCTGATCTGTGGCCGGAGCAGTGTAAGTGACCAGCCGGATGATGTTATTGGACCGCTTTCTCTTTTAACCGGCAGGAATGTATCGTTCGACAACACATGTCTTGTGTGGGTGTATAATGTGAGTTTTATGTTTGCAGTGCCGGGAGTGGCTGAGTTTGCAGCTTCCTTTAAAAGCGTAAGTGGTTTTCATACGACCTTATACAAGGCAGATGAATTAATATACCTCCTTCCACTTATCTCCATAGAGTAATGCATAAGTAAGTCTAAAATAGCTATTTCACAATTTTTGCTCTTGTAGCCAATTACCAACTCCCCCCCCAAGTGGATGGCAGAATTGGAGAATGATGACATCGAGATGTTGAAAGGTAAACGCTGACACTTACTATCTTTGCAGTAAATTCATGGTGAGAATTCAGCAATTTTATGTTCAGGACAGTTTTGGGTTTCATGCATCCATTTTTTTTTCTTATTGACAGATATATAATTTCAAGTATTTTGTACCATGACACCTTTTAGGGAATTTAAATGATTGAGTTGTTTTGCAAAAACTGTATTACATGATATTCCAATCTCTGCAGAGCTGGGGAGCTTGACCACAGCCAACCTGATGGAGAAGGTGAAAGGTCTGCAGAACCTGGCCTACCAACTTGGTTTGGAGGAATGTAAGTTCCCCCCCCCCCCCCCCCCCCCATCCCATTCAGTCCATTTTCTAGGTGTGTATGCAAGCTGCAATGCTTATTATAGCCACTGGGTGGCACTGATAGCCTTAGTGTACATAATTATGTCAGTTAGCATTAAGATTTCAATTACGGCCCATGTGATGTTGCCACCTTGGTCTTCTTTAATCAGCTTTAAGTTTGACGTGCAGGGCCTTGTCTTAACCTTCGCTGTTCTGTTGCTCACCCCTAATTGAAATCAACTGGGAGGGGCTTGGGTGCTGAAGTAAATTTTGGGATGCTATTAAAAGGAACAGATGGAACACTTGACTGTTGCTATCTGACATAATGGTAATCTGGAGAAAAAAACCTATTTTAAAAATATTTTTTGATGCTGTCATGCGCCTTGTATCCCAGTGATTTTGCAGTGTAGGTGGGCTTTGGGTTCATTTGAGTGTGTCTACAGACGCATGCAAAGGAGATGAACCTTCCAATCGAAATCAAAATATTGCTTATGACCTCCACAGCCTCCTGCAGTTATACTGCAGTTGCAGTCTCACTGCAGATTTGTCAAATTCCATCAAGGCTGGTTGATTAAACCAGGCTTTTCGGGACAGATTATGGCAAACTTGATTGTCCTGCTGGGGAAATGAGTGTTTAACTGTGACTCTTTGCTTCGTGTTTGTGAAACCTGTTTAACACTGTCTGTGGATTTGAACTTAGTCATGAGGATGGAAATGTCATGTCCAGGAGACAAACCTGTGGCTTGTTGTGAGAATGAACCTTTATTACAGTAATTTGCTTAGCCGTGGAAATCCCTCTTAATTGTCATTACTATTTTTCACAGAGAATATGACATTCTGAACATTTTGTTATTCTGAGAGATATATTAGCACTTCAGAAGATTGTAGATTTTTTTCTTTCTTTGTTTTTAGACTACATCATTACAGCCTTGCCGTTTTTCAATTAGAGACGTTTAGTTTGGTCTTATCTGCTTCCCTAATTGACCAAAATAATACTGATTTATTAAGATAACTATGTAACTGATAAAATTGTCTGGTTTACAAATTGTTACTATTGTGATCTCTTTATTTATTATGGAGTCAATGTATTTTATCACTGTTTTGCACAATTATATAGCCGTGCCCGCACAACCCGAATGCTGTGGTCTACAAACAATTTGGTTCACGACCAAAATGTTAGTGAAAAAAATACATTGGTTCGCGTTCCAAATCTGGTCGACAAACAGATTCCTCGACCAGATTCCTTATTTTAATACCAGTGTAGCATCGGCTGGGGGCATATCCCAGCCTGCCCTGCATGCAGTTGTAGATAGAAGGAACACAACAGGCACCAACGAGCATCGAACCCAAATACACAGACGGGAAACACAAGGCTGTCAGATGTCGGACTGCAAGATGCACGTACAGTGGGAGATTTACACACGCTAAATACACGTGAGGATCAGACCGGGTACACACAAGACACGGGCGAACACACGCATTACAACAGGGAAATGTAACCATTAACATTAATAACAACAACATTAACAACAACAGCAGCAATGCAAGGGTTAATAAAGAACGTGATTTCCCCGGGAAGCAAGTCTCCATGTCTCTCTCTGCTCCCGCGATGCCTCGGTCCGCCCGTCGCCACACTATATTGTGTTTTTCTTTAAAGTTTTTACTATAAAAACCAGAAAATTAATTACCAAAAATTATTTTGTATGCTTGTGAACGAATTAGTTGAATTTCAATGCTTTCTTATGGGAAAAATTGCCGTGGTTCGCGTACAAATTGGTTCACGGCCACTTTCCTGGAACAGATTGTGTTCATGAACCGCGGGCACCGTTGTACTTTAACTTGTAAGTGGTTTGGACCACGAGTATTCTGTAAAATTAATAACAGGGTGGAGTATTTTAACCTCTTAATAGCTGCAATCGTTTAATTATGAGAATATCATGAGTTGTCTGTGTGCCATTCATCCATCCATCCATCAATCCATCTTTTAGCCTCCTGATTTGGGTCGGGGGAAGCACTGGAGCCTGTCCAGGGGGGGCACCCAAAATGTAATGCCAGTCCATCACAGAACACTCACACATACTCACTCACACACACACACACACACACACACACACAATCTCACACACTATTTGAAAACACCAGTTGGACTTTGAGGCGTAGGTGTTAAATACTGAACCGCCGTAATGCTCTCGTTGTTATTACTTAGAACTAATTTTCATTTAAATATCAGCATCTGTTTGGAGTTTCATGCAGTGGGCATGTCAGCCCATGTATCCATAGCAAAGCTTGGATTAGTTTTCATTGCTGAAGACTGATCTTCAGCTCTGAATTAATTGTGTTTTGTTTCCTGGAAGTCGTGCGGGCTAAGGGTGCAACTCTGTCACGCTCAGCTGGGCCCGCTAAGTCTGTAACTTAAATGAAAATCCTCACCATTGCATGACAGTGACCTTCATTAGATCCATGTGCACCAGCATCTTGCTGTGCACTTGCTGTGCATCAGCATCAGTGTGTTCGAGTCCCTGCGGCACTGAGCTTCTCTTTGGCTCCCTGAGTGTGTTCGAGTCCCTGCGGCGCTGAGCTGCTCTTTGGCTCCCTGAGTGTGTTCGAGTCCCTGCGGCGCTGAGCTGCTCTTTGGCTCCCTGAGTGTGTTCGAGTCCCTGCGGCATTGAGCTGCTCTTTGGCTCCCTGAGTGTGTTCGGGTCCCTGCGGCGCTGAGCTGCTCTTTGGCTCCCTGAGTGTGTTCGGGTCCCTGCGGCGCTGAGCTGCTCTTTGGCTCCCTGAGTGAGTTCGAGTCCCTGCGGCGCTGAGCTGCTCTTTGGCTCCCTGAGTGTGTTCGAGTCCCTGCGGCGCTGAGCTGCTCTTTGGCTCCCTGAGTGTGTTCGAGTCCCTGCGGCGCTGAGCTGCTCTTTGCCTCCCTGAGTGTGTTCGAGTCCCTGCGGCGCTGAGCTGCTTTTGGTCGCGTCTGCCAAGATGGCAGCTCCCAGACACTTATTAGTTCACACAGAGGCATAGAGGCCTTTTTAATGGTGTCTCTCTAATGTGACCAGGGTTTAATTTTCTCCTTTGCAGCCTGAGAAGGGCTTGTAAATCTCGGTTACTTTTCATCTCCGTCCCACATGCTCTTTACAGCCCTCAAATGAGGCAGCGGTGTGGGGCGGGGCCACGATTTACTGCCACCCCCCCACCCCACCCGCCATCGAACGACGCGGATCATTAAACACTTCAGCTGTTTAATGAGCAGAACACAATCACTTTAGAGGGATGCAGTGGTTTGGTGGTGGTGGTTGTGGGGGGGGGGGGGGGCTCATGATTAGGTTATAGCAGGGTGTACCTGTCCTTTTAGCTGTGTGGGGTGCAGCTCCAGATGGAGGGTGCTGATTGGTTAATCTTAAGCTCTGTCCATTTGGTTTACCTGTGTTGATGGATTCTGATGAAGGTGAAGTCTCTCCACCTCTTTCTGCCATCAACCAGCAACCACAAGTACCTTTCTTGGCTTCCTCTCTGTCCAGCTGCACCTTCCCAGCTTTCTAAGACAGCCCCCCTCTGCCCCCCTCTGAGGGACCTCTGCTGCATAGTCCAGACATTGTTAGGATTTTTTTCAGCATTGCTTAATGCTCTGTGTGTGTGTCTCTGATTCCCTCAGTCAGCATCTGCATAAATGACACCAAGCCACAGTGTACATTTCACAGGAGGCCGTCTGCTGTTTTGAAGCTCCTTCTCGATCATGCTGATAAGAAAAATTAAATGTTTCAGGGGGTCGTTCCACCCTGAGTGCTTGGTCTTTGATTGCCAATATTCTAATAGCCCCATTTGTCCAAGCCCGTGATGAATTTGAGTTAGTAGATCTAGAAGGGGTGTGACCCCACCAGATGGGTGACATTTGGACCCCCAGCAGTGAATATGGGCACAGGCGATGGTAATTGTGCCGCAGTTTACAATGGTGAGACAGAGGTGATCTGGCGTCCTGTTAGTCTGTGTGATGCGTTTGTCAAGATCAGTGAAAGTGGGAGAGGATGTGACGAGGCCCTGGGGGATGTCCCCTGGGTCTTGGTTGCCCACCTTTCTCCAAGCCTGTACCGCGTCCCTGGCTTTTCCCGGAGGGCCCGACGCGTGCCTCTCTTCCAGACTGCAGCTGCTTTGGCCCCGCCCCCAGATGGATATATGAATGTCTCGCATCACGTGTCACAGATTGGAGTCCCCTTGGGGGTAGTAGATAGAAGAGGCTGATAAGTGTTGTTATTGGAGACACTTGAATTGAAGGGTCCCCGTGGGGAACAGGCCTCTCTAACACGCTCTGTGTGGCCCACCTGGGCCTGGACGGGCAACCTCATTGGCTGAGCTGTACTCCCCGAGGCTTTTCTGATTGGCTCCCCAGTAGCACGGCCCAGATTTCTGGAAGTGTTCACAGTGACTGATCAGGCCGCTTCCCCTACAGGTGGGCGGAGGAGGGCTGTAAGCTGGAGGCTGTGTGTGAGGCCTTTCCCAGCGGGAGCCTCTGAGCGCAAATGTAAAGATGTGAATTGTAAGAACTGCTTAAAAGGAAATGTGAATGAGGCATAACTGATGGGGAAAACTGTTCAAAAACTTTGTTCATGTTTTACATGCTTACTTGATGGTTTGTGTTTTGCTGAGATGATTAGGGCTGCTGAACGTTGTAGAAAGTGTGTTGGGATCTAGTGATTGTGCAGAATGAACCAATGTGCTCGCCTAGGAGGAGCTCGGTGTTTCGGGGGTAATATAGTGGTGCTGCTTCGCTGCCCTGTGCTGAAACCGGTCTAAAAATGTTGTTGATCCATATATATTTTTTATATAATGATTATTGTATGTTTATAAAATTAGCGACACCCCTCTGTAAATGTGATACCGTACAAAAGGCTTGTGAAAGAAAATGTTGAAATGATCTTTATGTTTGAAGTGCCAGTTTACGACGCCGCACATGGCTAATCAATACCTCATTGACTTATTTTAAATTAATTAATTAGTTGAGCTGGTTCTGATGCATGCATGGAATCCCTGAGGAGACGCTTAGGGACCCAAAGCAGTGTAACAAAGAACCTGCGACCTTTTGGTGAACAGAAGTAGTTCTTATTGGTATCTGTTGTCTTACTTTTTATTTGCATATGTTCTAATGTTATTGTCTGTTTTCTTCTGAGTGAATTTCATTCATTTATTACACAGATGTGTATCTTTGAACATTTCCTTTGACTGCCTAAGACTTGTGCACAGCACTGTACATAGCTGACGGTGAACAGCAGACGGTTTGGCCAACCAGTCAAATGCCGCATTCCTGCCAAACTCGGCCTGGGTGTTGGGCTCAGAGCGACACCGCGTGGCCCCTCCTGCCCAGCCGGGTCGGGGGGGTTAATATACATCACAGCCCGTAATCTCGGGAATATCAGATGTGATGCCTAAGTGATAAAGTTTTAATCAAAATGTGAGCGCAGGTGACGGATAATTAGACCGTCAAGCAGGAGAAGGACGAAGGGGGGTTCATTTAAATACCGTATTTGGTATTCATGTCGCAGGGGCGTCAGGGACAGGGGGTCCGGGGGAGCATGAAGGGGCTGGCATAGGAGAGCCAGTCATCTTGAATTTAGGGCGGGGGGCGCGTGGCAGTCGGACACGAGGGCGCGGCTCAACTCGGGTCCTTTCGGAGCCGGAGACCCGTAAAAAAGCAATTTCTGCCTCCATGTATATTGCAGCTTTGATTTTACCCCCCTCCCCCCAAACTGAAATAATCCAGAAATGTACCTTCATGTTTAATGGTGGTTGTCATTTCGAGTGTGGGCTTCGTAATCCTTCCCACCGACCACCTGCTTCATTTAAATTTTTCGACAGCCTGTGTGGCCCCCAGAATTGCAACGCATAAAGACAAGATGCGTGCCTCGCTGCGGCGGCATGGGCTGCTTTATTCATTGCACTGTCGCATTTAGGGCAGCAGAGTTGCACCCTGCCCCGCCCCCCCCCCCACCTTCATTATCCCATATGATTGGTTAAATTCCTCTGAGGTTCGTCCGCCTTGATTTACAGCTCCTTGTCCTGCCACCCCTCCTCATACACACAAGGGGACCCTGAAGGTCAGCCCTGACTTCTCCACACGCTGTGGGGATCAATTTCCACCCTCTGCGTGGAGCACACCGCGGGTATCAGCGGATGATTGTGTTGCTGCTGGCCTGCCCCGCCAGCGCCCCCCTCTGACCATCCATCATCAGCAGGATGAGCCGTTATGGAGTGCAGCCCCTGACAAGCTTGCACTGAAGGATTTTTATTGCCTGCATTTTAGATAAATAGCTGAGCTTAATGCGTCCCTGTTGAGATGCCATTAGCGAGAAGCCTGCACTTTGCTGGCTGATGGGGAGAGTTTTCCCCCCTTGTTCTGTTTTGTGTAACAATGTCTGATGAGAGGAGATGATTCTGGTTTTTACCGTCTTGCAATGAGACCCCCCCCCCCCCCCCCAAAGCCCCGGCATGTTGGACCTTCAGGGGCGCTGGGACTGGGTTACAGTAAGTAAACCGCTACAGCAGGTCTCTTCTGTGTCTGTCTGTGCCCCCCCCCCCCCCCCCCCCCCGACAGATATGAGATGACAAGCTCATCTGCATAAATAAATTAGGAATTCATAGGATTTTCTTTCATAGCTAATCGCAGTGCTGGAGTGAAACCTTTCTGGATGCGTTTTAATGAATGAATTTCAGCTGATTTGCCTATTTATAAGGACACCTCTGGAACGGGAGCTGGCGTGTGTGTGTGGGGGGGGGTGTTTAGTGGGGTGGGGCCACCGAATGGGCAGGGGTGTGCATCTGTGTGCATTAGTGCATACGTGCGTGTGGGTGTGCGTCTTCACGGCACGTGGGCAGACAGCAGTGAGCTGAGCTGGAGGCGGGGTTGGGGGGGGGGGGGGGGGTGTAAAGACGCACTGGTGTTGCCCCCCCCTGGGGAAATCATTACCCGTGTCCGCATCTTAAACATCCCCGCAAAGTATCAATAAGTGGGTAATTGAATTTTCAGCGGAAACATTGGCGTCCGGTGGGGGTGCATGTGTGTGTGTGTGCGTGCGTGCGTGTGTGTGTGCTCGCGTGCATCTCTCTGCGCCTGGCTGTGTGTGCAGGGACTGGGTCAGGATGGGGGTGGGAGAGGGGGCTGCTGGTGTGGCTGGGATGTCATCTCCGCTGTTCAGCCCTCTTTCCCTGGGGACATGGGCCTGGAGAATGGATGTTAAATCCATTAAATAAAGATTACACTCCGTAATGGCTCGGTGTGGCAGTTTAAGGATAGCGGCGGGGCTGGGATTACAGTCTGTTTGAGGCTTAATGAAAGTGCATTAGTGGAGTCACCTAGGCGGTCATGTCCCAAACCCAGCAGGCCGAAAGACCTGCCGAGGCCAGTCTGCCAGTCCACAGCGGTGCTGTCTCCCCTGCCCAGGAAGAGCGCCCAGTACTTTGTTCACTGGTGGGAATGGTTGCTTGGTTTGTATGTATGATGCGTTTTGGGACGATGGCGCACAGGGTGTATGGCCTCGTAATCCTCCCCTGTAATAATTCTGGTACTTCCATTTGCAAACAGTGTACAAAGACCGGGATGAGGAAGTGGGAGCCGCTCTTCAGCTGTGTTTACAAACAAGGTAATCTAACACGGTGGTGGTCCCAGAGCCAGTAGAACCCCCCCCCCCCCCCCCCCCCATTGGATCCCATGAGCTGGCATGCAAGGCCAGAGGGGTCGATCCATACTGGCAGCCAGTCCCGGCATGGGGCGGAATCTGACAAGTGGATTCATGATTCTGGAATAGTGCCTGTTATTAGGGTTGGTATGCTTATGTTAAACAGAGAGGAAAACGCACAACTGTTAGTGATATGCAGTCCCTTAATGAAACAGGGGGGAGATTTCCCAGTGTTTGCTTATGTTTGTGGTTAAGTAGCTCAGTGCTGACATCCTTTCTGCTCAGTTGGATCGCTGTACCTAGAAGTATCCATTCCGGGGTCACCAAAAGATTTTAACAGCGACATGTGCTGTGTTCGCAGTGCATGCGCATTTTGAGTGTGTATGGGGAAAGTGACAGGTCGCCGTCGCATAACGACGTGCTGCCTGAGATGTGCTGTATTCTTCAAGAAAGGGTTAAGTGAAAAATGTATTAAAAAAAAAAAGTTTTGTATTTGTAGGGTGGACATAAAGCGGATAGATTAAAATAGAGGGTCATTAAATCATGAAAATGCACCTCGATGTAGTTGGCGGCTGTAACAAGTTGCTGATTAACTAAGTACAAAATTAGTAATTGACCTTTCCAATCAGCTAAACAAATCTCTGTCCCGTGCTAATCAGTATCGATCCCCGCTGGCCTCTGACAGATCCCTGCGCGTGTGTGCGTGAGTGTGCCTGCGCGTGTGTCTTTGGCAGCATGCTGGCTGGACCATCTCATCTTTTAATTTTTTTTTTTCTTTACGTTGTGCCCCTCGATCTGAATCCAACAATGCAAATCATGCCGCTTTCGGGGCCGGCGGAGATGGAGGGTAAATTGAAAACTAATTAATGACTGGAGCAGAAGGGTGACACGAAGGGAGATCTCAGGGGAGCTGAGCCGAGCCCTTTTCATTTGTTGGGGGGGGGGGGGGGGGGGCTGCTAGGGTGGGAGGAAAAAAAGCAGTAAAAGACTTCACTGTTTTCTGTTCTTCTGCCTGGAAGAAATGAGGGATGCAGTTGCTCTTTGCACATGCAGATGCACTCAGACATGCACCACTCCTAAACTTTTCATTTAGGCTCAGAGCTCTGGGACCAGTTACGGACAGGCTACCTGTTTGCTTTTTAATCAGTGTTTCACTGTTTTTACACTGATGCATGCGACCAGATTGACTGGCTGGCTTCTCTAATTTAGTTTGTCGTTTCGGCCGCAGGGCTGTGTCTCTGCCGCACAGGCCGACGCGAGATCGATGGCGTCACGTTGCGGTGCGTCTCACTTTCGCCTCCTGTGGGGGGGCGGGCCCTCGGCGGTCGATTTGGCCAATTTCCCAAGGCAGGCTCAGCCAATGTCTGTATCAATACGGGAGAGTTTCCCGATCTTGCATCTAGCGGAGGATGAGGGTTCCGCGTGTGGGTGCTGATGGGAGCTGTACCCTCGGGGTCCGTGTGGCCCGGCTGTAGGGACCTCGGTGACGAGCAGATACCCTGGTCAGAAGAAACAGATTAATCAGCGTAGTGCCGCCAAAAATGTTTACCGGCAGTCCTGACCATGTGTCCCACTTGAATTCACGCTCACATACTCCTACCTAGAGAAGTCATATTTTATATATCTGTGAGCTTTAGTAAATGTCACGAAGAAACAAAATATGAAAGATTTAATCTCTCCCCCCCCCCCCACACTTGTGGGGTCAGATGTGGTTTCTGGAAATGTAGTCGGTGACTCTCATTTGCCATAATCCTGGCGAGATATGAAAATGGTATGTGGACAGCAGTAATTACGGGTCATACTGATTCATCGCCCCCAACCACCCACACAGATTCATGGGGATCCACTTCTTTTCAGACCTGGCCAGTCTGTCCAGGACTCTGATTATTTTGTTAAGTGTTATGCGAATAGACAGCGTGGAGAGAAATTAATCAATGCGAATCCAATTAGCATCATGTTTAACCCGATGATGGACACCTCAAGGTGAAGCGGGCGGCGCGGCGGCGGGGCGTTGGTATTCCGCGCGGCGCCTCTGCTAAATTACAGGCGGAGCGGCTTTTCATTAGCTGAGGGGCGTGGAGGGCGGCTCACCCTCGCAGGGAGGGCGACGAGGCTCACTTTGCCATGGTAACTCCAGCCAGGATGAAATGAATGACAGAGATGTGTCTCTGTGTCCCTCTGTGTCCCTCTGTGTGTCTCTGTGTGTCTCTGTGTGTCTCTGTGTCCCTCTGTGTCTCTGTGTGTCTCTGTGTCCCTCTGTGTCTCTGTGTCCCTCTGAGTGTCTCTGTGTCCCTCTGTGTGTCTCTGTGTCCCTCTGAGTGTCTGAGTATGAGGACTTGTGGTGCACAGTTACTGTTTGGTGTTTTTCTGGGACTGGGTGGTCAAAGTGAGAAATAATGTCTTAACTAATTAGCCCTGCTTATTTACCATACTCCGATTTGCTTTGAGTGATTTGCTGAATGTCACTCTTGGTGAAGAGGGGACACTCTTAAGTTTTGAAGACACTGTCGTCTGTAATGAATGTAATAATAGTTTTAATATTTCCTTACTATCTACACTGTACAGCAGACAGATTGCTGGGGTCACGTCTTCACCTCCCTGATTGGCGTCGTTTACGGTCCAACGTTCGCTTCTCATTCCTTACCCATCCTGCTTGTAAAACTGTATCGGGGCCAAACGGGAGATTGGATCTGTGCATCGGGCTTTACGGTGCCAAGCGTTGCAGATGGGGGGGGGGGCAGTCCTTTGTGGGCCTCATGGGAATCTACAAGGGGGGAACTTGTAAGGACCTGGGATACCGAGCGGTATATCTGTCCCTGTGAGGTAAACCAACTGTAGGGTGAGTGCTACTCTGATGACCTGCTTGTAACAGGGGAGCCCCCTGGAGGATGGAGGTTATAATTCATCAGTAATTCATGGCTTGCACAGGTAGTGCGATAAGATTGGATGCGTTTAACTCCATGAGTCCCAGATCGTTCACATGCTATTGGCTTGGACTGTACTGTAAAATGCAGTAGTCTTTATCACAAATGCCTGTTTCACTGTGAATGCTGCTATGCTGACTCCAGTTGAAGAGTGCTCAGGATCAAGAGCCTCTCGCACAAAGTCAGAAGCTGGCTGGCGACGAGTGGAACGGAGATCTTTCACAGTGGAAATGTAGGCACCGTGCAGAGGAGCGTGACTCGTCTTCCGTCTGATCCCCGGGTGTCGGTGGAGGTCCGTTGCGCCCTTCGTTGGATGACTCGCTCTCTCCCACACTCAGAAATGTATCCTCAGAAGCGGTAACATGTGCTGTGTCACTCTGATAACCCTGGGCTGTGTGGCACGTTGTTTTCGCCGGTCAGAAATGAACAGATGTTTGTATAAATTACCTTCCATACCGACATCTTGCAAATTAAATACGTCTCCGGTCTGTAAGTCCGGCGTGGTTGGGGGCGGGACCTGCAGCTGACGTGCTGTGGGATGAGGGCGGGCCGGATTTTAAGCTGATGTTAGGCCGCTTCTTTAAGATTAAAAAAGGTAGTGGGCTGGTGGGCACTCATTCGGTGTAGAGGGAGGTTGGGGTAACGCAGATTGATTTAAACTGAGGTACAGTTTTATCTTGGAGTGTGACCATTAGTCATCGGTTAGTTCTGCAGGTTCTAGAGCTCATTCCGTTAGCTAAAGCATGCATGTGCAGTCTCTCTGTTAATATCTGTCTATATTCAGTTATTTTCTGCGATGTGAATGAGTATTTGGTTGACTTGGCCCCCCTGCATGGCCCCTAGTGTGTGCCTGTGTGTGTGGGTTTTCCTGACCCAGTGGACTCCAGTATCGCCGCATCCTTATGCTGGGTAGGTGCTTGTGGAAGGTGAAAGAGGAGGTCTGTTGTAGTCAGCGAGCCCAGCTCGCCGTCCCTTTCCTAACCTCCGTTAGTGCACGTTCAGCAAACTTTTACTACCTGCTGATAAACCAAACAATGGTAGCCGTAACTCACTGGCATTATTCCCCTGCTAAATTACGCTGTCTGTTTTATGCCTGTTTATAAATGACTCCATATGTACCTTTTTAAATAAAATTAATTGATGCATACAGTTTTGTTGCTGTGGTAGGGACACAATGAATGATGTGTTAACCAGGGACCGTGTTCTACATCCTCAGCAGGGTTTACCGCCTTGTTGTGACCCTGCTAGTCATTTAGACTAATCATGTCACAGCAGAATGTGCACGGCCATTCTGACACCAATCTCCCACCATACCGTGCATGCAGTCTAATTTTATTTTGGGTTGGTGGTGTGTGTGGGGGGGGGTTAGGGATTGAGTATGGGGTAAACAACAAATGGCATGACTGAATGACAACAAGGGAAGAAATGTTGAAAATCCAAAAAGCCTAATCCTCCAGGATGAGTGGATTTGTGTGCGTGCAGCCGGATCCGTCTGTGTGCTGGGAACTCAGCATGGTGGACTGTGTGAAACGGACGCAAATGGGTTACAGAACTGACAAGCTGGGACTCGCCTCTGTGTTTGTTCTCAGGGCCAAAGGTACCGTCGGTCACCCACAACCTCTTCCTGTTTTTATTTCCCTGCTGCTCAGTGGCTCAGAGTACTGTGAAGTTCAGTGGACTGCTGTGTCATGGGGATAGCAGAAAACACACATAATCCTTGATGGGGCTTGGGGTAGCGTCCTAACCTTCTCAGCTGGGTGTGGCGACCTGACGGCCGCTGGGCTTCTAGTGCATGCAGTACTGGACCCTCCCTGTCATACTGAATTTGATTACTGCAGCGTCCTGGGAGAGGGGTACAGGACAGTGCTGGGGACGCTCAGGAACCCGCTGCTCAAAATGTGTCCTTGCGTGATCTGTTCTCTGCTGGTTCTAATTCTGTTTCTCGGTGCTGACAGTCTTTGGAAATGGTGCTGTAAACATAATGCGTGGTTTTAGTTGATTTGGCCAACTGGTAATTAGATGCTTGTGAGATTTAACTATCAATCTAAACAAAAGACAGTCACCGAGTATTTATTTGTTTATTTCTGTACAAAGAGCAGAACTGTGTTGTGATCGGTGGAGAGTTTGTAAAGCAGTTTTAACCGTTTCATGTTCAGGTAGCATCATACTGGCAAACTGAAACTGACGAATGAGATGATTCCTGTCTGTTTTTCAGCTCGGGAAATGACCAGAGGGAAGTTCCTGAACATCCTGGAAAAGCCCAAAAAATGAAAAGCTCTGGACGGGCTCAGTGTCAGTGCCATCAGACGTCCCAGGGCTGGGTAATTAGTGGGACACAGACACCACCTGTCATTTTATTGGAGTCCATCACACAAACATCTGAACTGCACTTAGGTTCGTCTGTGTGTGTTCATGTACGCTGTGACGCTATTCCCTGTACGTTCAAGGTGGTACGAGGTTCTGACTGCTTACTGTACCACTCCTCTGCTCTCACAGAGACCATCGACTCTGATCCCTTTGTTCACAAAACCATTATTTTTCTCTTTTATGAGGCTTAATTAGTTTTTGTAGCTTTTCCCGTTGGATTATAATTCAGTACATGCTTTTAAATGTGTATATTCTGTATCTATTTTTCTCCATAGCTGAAATTAACTTTTTTTTTTTTCCTCAAGCCAAATTGTGTAATAAAGTATTAAAAATCCCAAGTTAATTTCTTAGTCCCAGTGTCTGAAATGTTGTCTGTATCTCTGTGTGGTGCCACTGGGAGCAATACTAATGATCTGAGAGCCGTGTGGGCAACCTGGTTTATCTAGGTTGGGTTTATCTGCTGACACGTGCTTTTCCTCCGGCTCGAGAGAGAGAGAATGAGCACCTTCCGTGGTGGCTGAAGGTGAGAGTGGCTGTAACCAACGTGGTTTTTTAGGTTCGCAAAGAGAATCGCAGAAAAAAATTCTCTGAACTAGTGGCAGTGCAACAGTTGGGCAGAGAGAGGGGGGGACAAACAAAAAAATAAAACGATTAATTAGGGCAATAACTTCATGCTGCCATTGCATAGTCAACCTTAGATAAAATGGCTTTTTAGTTATGGAAAACATAAGGAGTTCTGACATAGGCTCCGTTGGGGGGGGGGTACCCATTTTTTTCCCCCATTTAATGAGAATTGGAAACAGACGACCCACACAAAACATTGCGTAAAAATAATATTGCGCATTGTCGTCCCTTGTAACGAGAGTTGACATAATTACTGGGGCCATTTCGTTTTTAATTAGCACACTTCCAGCGTGGACAGAGCTAGCGGCCGGGCAGGAGAGGGGATCGGACAGGCATGGCCAAGGGGAAACAAAGAGGGGCCCGTCGGCCGTAATTAGGCGAGACAGGGTACCGGACTGTTCCCGGCTGGAGATGAGGTAGGGGCCGTGGCTACGATGGCGACTGGTCGCTCCACAACTTGCACACACAGTTCCTCAGGTCGCTAATAAGCCCCTAATTGCCCCCCCAGTGCAAGCCTATGTTACACCCACCACAAGTATTTAGGGGGCTGTGCAATGAGGGTGGGATCATATCATCATGGCTGACCCGCATTGGGATGTTTGTGTTCAAATGGTTCCCAGCAGCTCAATAAAACGACTTCTGGTGTTTTCTGACAAACAGCTGGAATGACATGCAAATGCGTTTTGATTCCTCATGTTGACCAGTAACAGTGAGCTGGCTATGCGCCAGCATTATCCCACCGAATGTCTGTCCGTGGCCTTCCTGGGCCCCTTAATTAGCAGTTAGCGCGAGCGGATCTGCCCTTTGCCTAATTAAGCCAGGCCGTTAGGCTGCTCCCGAACGCGCCATTGTGAGTGTACCATGAGAAAACTGGACCTGGCAAACTCACTTTGCGTCAGCAGTGCATCGCTTACCCTGACAGTACACTGGGAAGAAAGGCCCGCCTCCTGTTTACACCGAACTCAGTCCGGTCCTCCACAGGGAGCCCCCACGCAGCTCACTTTCTCGCAGCCGGCTCCCCTGGACAAGGACCAATGGAACTGTCGCACTTAACATTTCAAAATGGCTACTTCACTCCTTGTATTTCACATGAGGAGCTCTGCAGGTAGAAGGTCTTTCAGTGAAAGACCTGCTTCATTATATGAACCTAAAGGAGAGTGAACTCATTAAGCAATTACTGCTACCAACTAGTACTGGGCTGTGTAGCTTTTTAATACCCCACCCCCATCACCACTCCCTCCATGCAGGAGTTCCAGTGATTGTCAGGTAGCTAAAAGGAAGATTGCTTCAAAATATATGGTGTGACTTGATGGTCTTCAAGGGGATCAGAGAGCCAGGAATGCTGTGGTCTCCTGTCCCCCTTCAAGTGAAAGAGCTGGAAGTGAAGGGGCCTGCAAGTTTTGGGGATGTTCTATCCTTTTTTCTTCTTAAAACTTCTTGACCTTTTTTTTTTCAACTCCACGGTGACGATCTCAATTTAGTTTCCCAGGTGTTGATAGGTCTGATTCATTTGGCTGAAAATGGTATCCATCAAAGTAACAAATTCAACTGAGCCCGTGCGGCACATTTATCATATTTAATATGTAATATTTAATATAATATGGAAGCACTAGGAGGCAAACATGAGTGATTCTTCATTTAGATTGCAGGAGGAGAATGAAAAATACAACCTATCAGGCAGCTCATTACAGTGCGACCTTCCGGGGAAGTAGAGGTCTTTGCATATTTGAGGAGACCAGAGCCAGCTAATCATCTGCCGCTAGGTGGACCACGATGCCTCATGGCGGAACAACAGGTGGGAAGCCGTTTGGTATCTTTTGTCCTTTGTGGTTGTGTGGCAGGGTTTTGACGTTTGCTGTCAGGGCGGCTGTAAGAGGTCCACGTCATTTTATTGTATCCTGGCCCTGTCCATCACCATGTGTCCCTGTCCCACTCCTCAGGCTCAGTCCAGCTTCAGCTCAGTCACCCATCCCTGTAATGGTCCGTTTTAGTCTGTTGTGCTTTGTTTTCCCACAATGCAGTGCAAGCTGACACAGGTTTAGGAACGTCACTGTCTGTCATCCTTCCTCAGCACCACCCTGCTCCTATGTCCACACGCTGCATTCAACTGTTTGGCTGCCGTTAGCCCGTCCAGCCAGGAGCCTCGGACGCTGGATCGTCCCCATGCAAATAAGACGACGAGACCTCGGAGAAGAGATGGAGAGGAGCGGGGCGAAGTGGGGTGGAATGAAGCAAACGAGCGCGTTTCCGCGACAGCTGTTCCTCTTTTAATCTGTGGCCGTCAGATCTTCTGCTGTTTGATGGGCCACCCAATCTACACGAGAGACTGAACTAAATCTTCCCTTAATCTACAGCCTTATTAGTCCAGCCCCCTTTTATGCATGTAAATCAGGGAGCAGGCGTTTTCGTGTGTAGGTGGATTATTAAGGGGGGAAGTGGGTTCCTGCTGACGATAAACAACAAAGCCACCGCAGATTACAGCGGAGCCAGCGCAGGAGCGGGGACCGGCAGTCACGGCGAAATTGACAGGCTGCCGTGACCAGGGGTTTAATCGGCGCTCCGGAGCGCCGAGCCGCGAGTGAATAGATGCTTTTGTCTGGTCCGCCTGATGTGTCATTAGCATATCACGATAGCATTGATTTCTTCATTATCCGTAATGAAATTTCCACTTAATGGCTTCTAATTAGTTTCAACTGGTGATCAGGTAATTGCAGTGGCGAATTATTTTTCCCCCTCCCCTCCTCTTGTTTTCCTCCCCTCTTTAATCACCCCCTCTGATTTAACCATTTGATGTGGAGAAAAAATGGCTCTAATTTCCATCTTGGTTTGCACCAGAGAGTTTTGCTGTTTTATGCTTATCTTGATGTAATTGGCAAGAAATCTCATGTGTCCAGGAAGACACTTTTTTGGGGGGAGGGTCACTCAAGAGTAGTTGTTTTTTTTAACTAATTCATATGATTACATCATCTTGAATAATCGACAGACTAATATGCTGTCTATTGTGTAATTACAATATATATATATATATATTGAATATTAATAGCACCATGTTGGTTAAATGTTTAATTATTGAATGCACTTTACAAGGCCTACTTTTACATGTTTCTGACAAATTCGAAAGCTATTCTTTATTATTTCAGAAACCGTTCATATCCTATTTCTTGTGTCCGATAGCTGAATGTATTTACAGTTCACAGCGATGCGCCCTAGTTATACCGTCACACAAATGCGTATGCGTCCCATAGCTCATTTTCATACAACACCTGTCCTGCTCTTGTAGGAAATGTATGCCCCACAAAGCACATTGACTCTGTAGTCATGGCGACAGACCAACATCACCATTTGCATGTGATAGTAATTTAATGCTGGGACATAAAAACAGAAGACACAGTGTCGAAACCGCACAGTTTTTTTTCGCTTTTCTAAATCTGATTAACCTCAGGAGTTCAGACCGGATTATAGTGGATATTTTCTCTTTATTAATACCCTCTATGTAGCTTGCACTTGTGAATATCACGCAGGGTCTATTTTAGACTTTAGCCATATGCCCACCTTAATTTTCCTACGTCTTCTCCGTTTTCGTGTGAACATAATGCATTGCAAAGCAACGGGTTGCATCTTCCATTAGGAAACGTGGTGTGGACGCGCACGTGCCGATCCCGGTACAGCCTCACGCTTGACCCGTGCTGCCCAAGCGCGTGGTATATAAATCAGCGCCGTTTATTTATTCATTACCACATGGCACCTCGATAAGATTGCTGTTATCTCCGCCTCCTACGAAGCCCTCTGCTTATTTCCATAAATTATCTCGGCGTAATTATATGTCCAGATGTCCAAAGTGTACCACAATTTACCTCTAAATGAACGAAACGCGGATGTAATTTAATAACAGCTGATTAGATAGGATTAAGACTCTAAATAATAACATAACCATGAAATTAGTGGATATGTGGCAAATGCGATGTAACTATGTCACATGAAATACCCACTTATAATCCACGCCACTCCACGGGTCACAGAAAGGATCTGCATCAGATAACGCATGGCGATCTTTGACATTATTTCGCCATCTACTGTAACCTCAGGCGACCAGCTTATCGCTGCTTCATATCCAGCTGTTAAACAAAATCCTCCAATTTCTCTAGCGACCTTGACTACGCTAAGTACATATTAATCAACAAGTGCGCTCTAGTCTTTCCTGCTTATTTACATTTACTAACCACAAATCCGCTTCCTTTATCAATTAAATTTCTTGTAAAAAAAAAAAAAAAACGTAACCGCTTAACCGTTAAGGGAAATTAAAACAAATGCTTTTTTTGGATGACGGTGTGATAAAGACCAACGTGTTACGAACGAAAAAGTCAATTACTTTAGTGGGATAGCTACTCATCATTGTGAAGTAATGCCGCCCAAGGAAGATTATTGGCAAGCAGACCTTCTAACTGACGATGTTAGGCGTGGCTGGGAAATACGGAAGCTTATAAATTACACTGGGAGCAAATGAAAGTCAAGAGAACCCTAAGCATCATGTATTCGCTTAGCTCTAATCTGATGATCGCTTTTAGAGATCTGTGATTTTGTGACAATTTTTACGTCGATTCATTTAAATTAAATGTTCCCCGAAGTAATTACTTTCAATGTTTGTCTCTGCGAGTCAAAAGCGGCCGGATTTTTTGCACATCGATTTACTACGGTTTCTGGAGGCGTAATCGCAATCTGGCCTTTTACTTTTATAAAAAAATATTAATGATTAAAAGTTTTAGGATAACTATCAACAGATGTATGGTACACGCTCAGACGGACGCCATCTACAAGACAACAAAAACAATATTTAGTATGCAACGCGAATTAGAATATGCTAATGAATTGCAAATGAATTACACGTTGGGGATTAATGTTTATGAGCCGTCTTTATCCAATTAATTAGTTATTCCTATTTGATTGGTAATTATCGCTTGAAATACTGTCTAGAATCTGATCTCTGATGTGTTAATAGAACCTTTCCAAAAACTCAAACATTTGTTTTAGACAGTTTTAAAATACAATACTGCAGCCTTTTCCCCCTCTGTGACTGATTTGTTATTGATTAATATAAGTAATAATTGTGCCAATAGATTTGCGAAAGATATCCATTCAACTGTTTGGATAGAAATATGCAAAAGAAGACAATAAAGAGCGAATACGAAAACGACAATAGCGATGAAGCATTTTGTTGTTTCCTTTGCTTAACCAATTTTCTGATTTCTTTGGGAAATGGAAATGCATCTAACAGCAATGATTACGAATGAACTCGCACATCTTTATTAATCTGGAAAATAGGCTATAAAAAATTAGGCAGTCTTCTGCCAAAAGTAATGCCATACTGTCACCAGAGGGGATAAAAATAAATAAATAAAAAACTTGCTTTACAGGTTCTTCCGTTGGCAAAACAGGCGAATTACGTTTATCGGGATAAAAAAAAAAAGATTTATATGAAGGCCTACGCGAACCTAGTATATTACGCGAAAGACTTAAAATTATTTGCATTTTATGTTTTTCCTGGGAACGTTGTTTTACATATTACTATATGAAGCATTATCAGGGAATGAAGCAAATGAAGCATTAGCTATAAAGGATTAATTTATTATTCAAATCAAGTCTGGCTTCGGTCTGAATTGCTCCAAATTAAGCTGATTTGTCACAAAATGAAGACTTTATTTTGTGGAGAGGATCTTTTACGACCTGATGAGGTAGGGATTATGTTTGCCAAAAAAAGGAAAAAACTGAGAGTCAGGGAGGGGGGTATGAGATGAGGCGTATAGTGAAAGTAACACTCATTGATTTTTTACTTTGCGCGTGCTATTTCATTAGTGTGACGAGCAAATGTACGACGTAACCATCTTAACCTTTTACATCGCTGCGTAGGCTATAGTTAGGTGAGTTTTTTTTTTTTTTTTTTAATAATCACCATTTTAGAAAACCAGAAAAAATTATAAACTGCGCATGAATACATCGATAATGCGAAAACAGTTGCTTCCATAGAAAAAAGAAAATATTTTTTAATTTCGAGTATGGCTAGCGGGCGCTTGTTTGTTTTTGCCGTTTCTTTTAAACTGAGCTTTTAAATCAGCCGGATGATATTTGCATAAACGACGAAGCAATAATCTGGAATTTCCATTAAAATATTAAAAGTAAGCAGAATGCCTTCATCCAAAAATAAGTGCCTTTAATGTTCAAAATGCCGTAGCTGCAAAGCTCCTGCAATATAATTGCTTGGGATTGCACCGTGGATTAGAATAAAAAATGGAAATAATCCACTAGTAAGACAAGTACAAATAACGATATACACAGGAATGATAACCATAATTATGGAATCTGCAAATAAGTTTGATTACATACATAAATGTATTTCCAATTGTTCGTTTAAATTGTTACTTATACAATTAGCTTTACGGTTATTTTTTTAAATATGGTAGAATGTTTTCACCTGTTTTTCTTTCCCATGCCATCCTGTAAATTTTTGCGCCGTCTACTTATTCTAATCTTTAAAGTTAATTATCAGGACAGGACAGGAATCCGGATTGTCAGGACAGGAATCCGGATTGGGTTCAAGACCACTCTAAATCTCGAGCCACTTGATGTTTAGAAAGCATCTTTCGCTGTCCTCCATGTCGGACCGATCGCTTGTTCAACATGGCGCTAACAAGATAGTATCTTGCGTTTTGTAAACGACGATTATATTATATTGATTTTATTACATTGCCCCGTAACGCATTTGATTTCCAGCATAGTTACATTTCATTTCCTTGGGCTTCTGCATTATATGGATTATCTGACTGTTCCTGAAGACATTCATTCTACATACAATCACACGAAAAATACTGGTGAGGCTTTGGACGCAGGAACACTGACCCGTACAGCTGTCACCTCTGGAAAGACCATCAGTTATCCGCTTATGCTTCAAACCAATCGTGAAATCAGCAATCCGTCTATTTGCTTAGAAAGCACCTAAAGATAATACAGTGAACCAGTTTGGGCCTAGTAGTCCGTCGAATATTTTGCAACATCGACCGATTTATTCTTAATCACAAATAACTGCAAATATCAGTAGACCATTTCTTATTATCGGCAATCTGAAAGTTATTAATTCTGTAAAAAAAAAGCCATAAATGAAATAGCTACTCGTTTTTTATCTTATTCAATTAAATCGATGTACTTGCGAATTTCGTGTCGATCGGTTTAATTTTACAGTAATCATTAATACAGATTATTAGATAAGTCCTGTCATTCTTACCTTTACCTTTTATTTTTTACTTATTTAAAATTTACGATTTTACCTCAGTAAAAACTGACTGGCATAATATATATATATATATATATATATATATATATATATATATATATATATATAATTTTAATTTTGATTAGCCGCTAACATAGAAAGTCTTGATGTACGAAAACTCTTTTCGTTATGTTCAGTCGGTAAGTTGTATACTCCAACCCCCCCTCCCCCCCCAACCTTTCTCTATCAAATTCATATACGTCAAACGGGTTCATAGAGCTAACGAATGAATAAAGTGGTCGATTCTCTCTAAATAATATATGTACCAGCATTCGATGCCGCTTACTTGTGATAGACCGTTTTCTCCCGAATTCCTAATTGCTTTCTCGCTGCTGATTGGCTGCCGAGTTCTGACCCTTGCTGGGATGGACCTGTTGGATAAAAAGGAAATTTCTAAAGGGATAATATGCATTTCATAGTGAAGAGTGCACTAGGGACCGACCTGTGCAGAGGGAAATACGAAGCATCATCAAAGACACCATGACAGGCAAAGAAGGGGCCGTGATATCGGAGGGTTTAAATAAGTCTAAAGCAGGCTCGCCCACTGAGAATGCGGTGCCAACCAGCCATCAGCCGTCGAAAAACATCACGACCCACACTCCCAGGTGCACAGGATTCGGAATCCAGGAGATTTTAGGCCTGAATAAAGAGCCCCCTTCGGCACCGAGGAGCACGCTGGAGTCTCTGCCGCCCGGGGCGCACCTGCTTGCCGCCAGGTCCATGCTAAGTCCCGCCAGCGTTGGGGTCGGGATGGGATTAATTGGCCCAGGAGGAATCCCCTCGTTCTACAGCCAACCTGCATTTTTGGAGGTCCTGTCAGATGCGCAGAACGTCCACCTGCAGCCTCCTAACAGAACCACTGGTCCGCTGGACGCCAGCCAATCTGCCAGTTCAGGTACCCGTTCGTTTACATCAATTAGGGATTCCTGCGGAGACTAAAACCGACAGCATGTGTTGTATTTGTGATCGTGAACAATATTTCAGAGAATACCTTACTTCGTGTTTTTAAAAAATTCGCTGTTCAAAAATCATAAAAATATATTTGAAATATGAATTCGATTCGTTCCTTAAAATTATTACCCTATAAATATTTCCATTGTCATTATTGCTAATCAAAAACGAATAGTCTATTGGAACATTTACAAATTTTATAAGAACAATTTATATGCGAGTAGTTATATTTTCATATGAATTGTTTTCTGTGAAGGATGTAAATGCAATTTCAGCTTTACAGATCGAGCTTATTTTTTAATTCTATTTAAACTGTATGTTATAATTCTGACATTAAGGGCATTTGTAATTCAGAACAATTTCATCAAAGGATGATTTATTGCATTGAACGCTACACTTACCGCGTGTAACACTTTGGTTTCCTTTAAAAAAATCACTAGCGTATACTGTTTTAAAAATTAAATTCCTTTGAATAGCCGGTTAATGCAGTTTTTCTATCTTTATCTTCTACAGATTCTGACGATGTGTCACCTAGCGAACGAAAATTATCGAAGTCTTCGCTGAGCCAAAACAAGAAACGAAAGAAGAGAAGGCATCGGTAAACTTGAACGTCATTGTGAAACTATTCGTTAGATGCCTATATATATATATATATATATATATATATATATATATATATATATATATATATATAATGCGTGTGTGTGTGTGTATATATATATATATATATTCTTAAATCAACTTGCTTTAGTTTTTAAACTATTTTACTTTCGTACTTCATAAAATCAAACTTATAATATTGATTTCATGCATTTTTTTACTCTTTTTGATTAGGAATAAAATATACCTTTAAACTATATTAAATAAGTATATAGAAAACAGTTTTGTTTTATTGTATTATGATAAAGTGTTCTAATAACTTAATATAACGAAATCAGCATTAACATTATTTCAATATAACTAAATTAAATTAGGACTTTTTAATACAAATTCGACATAATTTCTTCTACGTCAGAAATTGTACATTATTTGAAGGAATGTAGCGCGAATCGTAAATACCCTGTGTGTATTTTGCCGAAATCCACCTAACAAAATTGTGTAGTCTTCCTTACGCCACAACCTTTCAGAACTAGTTCGGTGGTTGCATCAAATTTAAGTAATACACCCTGAACCACGCACAAAATTATATACGCGATTTGTGAATTAACCCATGCTCATTTTATTTGATCCGTCTTTCTGAAAAACGTGTTTTCTTTTAATCTAAATAATAATGACGAAACTATACAACGTTGAAAACGAGTTTGCTCGTTCGTTTCATCCACTAGGTGAAATTTAATTTTAAACAGACTAGTATTTGATTTTGGGCGTTTTGTCGTGGCCGGAATGGAGCGGAAACATTTGTTTTCTCGAATAAATCGCAATATTCACGTGATGGAATAACACCGTGGCTGTGGGTAAGCATCATGTCATCGGCATTGATTTGAAAACCCTTCTTTCTTCTGGGTATAAGAGGAGTGGCACCATTCGCACTTTATTCCTCATATTTTGTATATGTGGAAAAAAATATGAAACGCAATTTTTAAAGGATCACATCTCCGTGAAGGTCGTTTCAACTATTTAGCAGGTAATTACATTGTATTTTAAAAGCTACGAGTTTTAACATAACAGCTTTAATACGTTTAATAACTTTAACAGGCCTAACTGATTTGTATAAGACGTTTCGCCGCGTCGGGTAAAACACCTGTATATATGCTGTCAATTTTGAATTACTGGAGGAAGATGTGCGATTGCATGCTTTAATTAGTACAACTGAATATCTAAAATAATACCGGGCTAAATTTTTCGCATTTGCTCACATTTTCTTTCTAGAACCATTTTCACGTCTTACCAGCTTGAGGAGCTGGAGAAAGCGTTTAACGAAGCACATTATCCGGATGTGTACGCGCGGGAGATGCTGGCCATGAAGACGGAACTACCCGAGGACAGGATACAGGTACAGGATGCAGGACATTCCGGTTGCCTGTCTGCTTGTTGAGGGAGGGGGGGAGCCGATCCATATATGATTTCCCTTAGAAATAATCATTCTCAAAGGTAAGGCCACTCAAATGAGATTTTGGAAAACAGCAATATCACGATTAGCCTATACATTTTCTATGCCTGTACAAGTTTCCACCTGTTCGTTAGGCTCGTAGGCCCTATATCGCATTTCACTGAAGTGAAAAATGTAATTTTTGTGCAAATTCTAAAACAATGTAGAATCAAGGAATTATATGTGTTCACATGTAAACAATAGGCTAAATAGGCCTATATGTGAAAATACTGATTATATTAATATTATATGTGGAGGAATATTGCTTTAATATTTATTATAAAAGTATGAAATATTTCAAAACAATGTAAAACAAAATGCAGGTAAATTAGATGGCCGTGCGTTTTATGATCTATTAACGTCCAGTAGCATTAAGGAACCCTGCAAGCCAGAACAAGTTATACAAAAATAATTGGCAAAAGATGCCAGACGGTAAAACCGCCTTCTGTTACTGTCAACTTTTCCCGGTATATCGATTTGCGTTCAGTGCCTCGTGTCCTCTCTGACTCTTAAAAAAGATTATTTACTACCCCCCGTTCCCCAGCGCAACACTCCGCGGCCGATCTTTCTCATCAGGCGCAAGTTGGATGTAATTCCCCCCCCCCCCCGACGAGTGCTAACGACCTAATCAGGCAATGAACGCTGCAGCAGATTGGAGGAGATTGCAGGGTGACCCAGCCTATCCGTCTGTCAGATCGCCTTTTAATTCCACTTTCATTACGGCTCTTCGTGGCGAAATAAAAAGAAATAAATAACTTGGCGAATTAAATAAATAATAAAATAAATTCGACCCTAAACAAAATTAACACCCAATTTTCTCATCGGGTGTAATTAGTTAAATCAGATGAGCTTTCCACGTTCCCCGGGGGGGAGGCCAGCTCTAGACGCGAGGAGTTAAAATGAAATAACTACATTGAATTAATTAGCATGGGTCAATGGCGGAGTTCCCCTGGGACCAGCTGGTTTAATTTCCCGTGATATTTGCGCGCCTGTCGACCATCGATTGGGCTTGAAATTAACTTATTTTTCAATCAGCCCTCGCGTGCCCCAGGGGTCGCTTTGCCTCGCGTTTCCCTCTCGGTTCCCTTTGACTGCTGGAGAAGCAATTTTTCATCAGGAACACATCTCGTGTACGAGATAGAGGCTATCATCGGAATTACCCGAAAAAAGGCTCTAAAACGGTTTTGATCATTTTTAATTTAATACCCAACACCCTTTCTACACACATACAGGCAGAGGCAATAGCACTAAAGCATTATCCTATGGACGCCCCCCCACCCTCCACCACCCCGTTCTCAATTTCTGTATCCCTTACATAAGCATCTATGAAAGTACGACGGCTAAACACTGCAGGAGCAGAGTGAAAATCAATTTAGACAACCAGCGATCTGACTGGGAGCCCCAGGCATCGGCGGCTGGTGGGGAGTCAGACGCACAGTGGCGTAAACAGCCTGTCACTGAGGGGTCGGGGTGAGGTAGAATTACTTAATGTGAATGTGAGATGGGTTTGTGTCTGTGCAATTTACATGAAGGATGACCAAAAAATTTATACACACACACACACACACACACACAGCACACACACACACACACACGCCACAGGTACCACTTTTCCATGTATCTTAAAAAACTGCTGATATTTTATTCTTGTTAAGCATTGGAAAGCTGAGTGAACAACTTTAAATGAAAATATTTGTCAAATAAATCAATTTCCCTTTATAACATGGAAAGAGTCTGTAACAGCGTTTGGTATCCTATTAACTGGTTGTGTGGCGATGGTATATACTCATCTTCTTTAAAGAATAGGATATAAGTGAGATGTGTGTGTTAGTGTCAGTGCAAGGCATGTGTGTATGTGAGCTGTACACATTTGTAAATATCTGTGCATGTGTATAAGTGTGTATACGCTTATGGGTGCCACCCCCCCCCCCCCCCCCCCCCCCGCCGTGACCAGCTGCACAGGACCATTTTATGGGATGTCCTGACACAATGTTTATTCATAAGTGTCATCTTTCACCTGCTGGGGCTGTCAACGGCCAACACACACACACAGACACAAAACACACACACACGCTCGCTGCCTGGCATAGCGAGCCAGTTTTACGTCTGTCTAAAGCATTTTCATGTGCATATTTCAGGTAATATAAAACCTAAATGATGTGAGTGTGGCTGTATTTGTAATGGAATAATGAAAATTCCACAATTATATATGAATCATTCAAAATACACATCTGATTGTCTTGTGGGTCTTCCTCTAGGTTTTGTTATAATTACCAGTGTGAATTGACTAGTGTCAGTGTTATTATGGTCAGTGTCAGTGGTAGGTTGCTCTTCATGACGTGTCTGTGGCTCCGTTAGTGTCACTGTTGTTGTAGGTCGTTCTGGGTGATGTCAGTGTTTCTCTGCACGGTGAGACTGTCGGTCAGTGTTCCTGGCAGTTATCCTGCTCTGTCACTTGATTTGGATCCATTCTGATGTTCCACGGTGTCTCCACGCAGGTCTGGTTCCAGAACCGCCGGGCCAAGTGGAGGAAGCGGGAGAAGTGCTGGGGCCGCAGCAGCGTGATGGCGGAGTACGGCCTTTATGGCGCCATGGTGCGCCACTCCATACCTCTGCCCGAGTCCATACTCAAATCAGCTAAGGATGGCATTATGGACTCCTGCGCCCCCTGGCTGCTCGGTATGTAATTGCACTCTTGTGCCGATTGATCCCCATTTCCACCCCTTCGTTTGTTCCTCTGTCCATTTGCACCCTAAATCAGTCATTATGACATTATAGTAGGTTCCTTCAAAATATTTAAAGGGAAACAAGTAGACTGAGCAGTTATTCAGTGTGTCACACTTGGAGTGTTTTGGACCAAAGTGTCTGCTAAATGGATAAATGTGAATGTATATATAAATTCCTGTTGAACTTGAAGCACCAGTTGGTTTTCCTTTAAGGGATTATGTCTCCATGTTTTGGAGATTCTGAACAGGATTATTTCGGCAACTATGACTAGCAGTGTCTTACAGAGTTTCGCCCTGGCTAATTGAGTTGGATAATGAGAATCCCTCATTTTGTCTTGAGCGTCAGACCATTGAGAAGCAGAAATCAATGTGAAGTTTGCCTGAAATTCATCCCAGCTGGCAGGTGCAGGTGCACCACACACACACACACACACACACACAAAGATGTCGGGTAAACATATCTTTATGGGGACCGCTCATTCATTTCTATGGGAAAAATGCTAACGCTAACTATGACAACCTTAACCCCCACCCAGCCCTAACCATGACCATAAGTGACCAAGCAAAATACAAGAGTGTTTGCAGTTTTAGATTTTTCGTTGCAGTCACAGATTTTATTAAAGAGAAAACAATGGGTATTCATCACATTGTGGGGACATTGTGTTCCCATAAGGTAAGGAATACCCACTCTCTCTCTCTCTCTCTCTCTCTCTCTCTCTCTCTCTCTCTCTCTCTCTGACACACACACACACACACACACACACACAAACAGACGCGCACAATCGAGACAAGATTCAAACGATCCCAGTCCCCCACAGCACCACTGCCTGTTTGTCTTAGAACTATCAATTACTGAACCATTATTAAGAGTAATTAGTTGAAATCACAAAGTGCAAAGTTTGCAGAGACTGACTACAGAGCTGAAAATCAGAAGGACACCTCTGCTCTTCCTGAATGATTGTAGTAATCCGGGAAGAAGGCTCTCCTACCTCGCAATTTCCTGAAAAAGCCCAGAGTGGACATGAAAAGGGGATCTATATATGTTTCTGAGCGTCTGTGGATGTGAGTCTGTGTCGAGTGTGTGTGTGTGTGTGCGTGTATATATGTGTGTGTGGAGTTAGCATATTCTTCCAGTCTCAAGCAAGTTTTCTTCTGCAGTCCAAGTGCAGACAGTTAGGTTATCAGGTGTTTCTGTGTTGCTCATGAAGTATAACTGCTTACCAGTGTATGTATGTGCCCTGCCCCGGACTGGCATTCCATCCAGGGTGCGCCCAGCATTGCGCCCTGTGGAACCTGGGGTTAGCTCAAGGGGCTTCCATCACCCTTTCCGGGGGTCGGAATGCGGCTGGGTTTTAATCCAGCCTGAATAGTGTGATTAGTTTTATTTTTCATCGCGTGTTGCCCTTATTTATAATCTCACGGATAAGATGAATGGAAAAACACTAAAACCTGCTTTTTCCTGCCTTTTATCTGATGGGCGGTGCTCTGCAGCATCAGGCAGGGGCAGGTATGGTCAGACTGAGTGCTGCTCCAACTCGTTATAGTGAGGGTTAAGACAGCCATTCATTTGCATCTATATTTTAGAATCTCACTTATAGGTTTGCAGGTGTTTTTTTTAATGTGTCAAAAAGCACATGCATTGATACACACATACATTTCCTCACCTGTCCCTCAGATCATTTCCATTCCTTCTGTGCAACTATTATGGCACTTTTCCACTGCCACCAGGAACCAAGCCGTAACCTGTACCAGGAACTGGTGCTTTTTCCATTGCAAAGTACATACGAGCTACACCCGAGCCGTAGTCGCGCCGCCGATATGACCCTGCCGACTAACAGGGTGGAAAGCGTGGTCAGACGGGGTTGGTTGTTCACCACCATCCGACTGGTCGAAATGCACGGAGATACCAATGTTCTGCTTGTGGATTATATTAATGAAACAGCATATATTGTGCAGAATATATTATTCATTATTAGTAGTATGGCACATCACAATGCAGTCCTGAACACCTGAAAAATTCCAAACTGCAGACTATAAAACAGCTGACGGAATGGATTCATAATGCAGATTTACTCAAGCGAATGCCAGTTCTGCTAGAATTTGATACTGTGAGAAACGATTCTCACAGATGTGCTAGTGGAAATGAGCACACAGAAATTAAATAATGACGATCGCAGGTAGTAAGTCATGATCTACGCTGGGTGGGCAGTATATAAGCATCTCTTCGGTCTTACGTCACCGTCGCTCTTCAAATTTACCGACACCTTTACCGAGCCGACCCTGCTGCAGTGGAAAACCGAAGCGAGCTGGAACCGCACTGTAACAAGCCTCGCTTCGTATTGCAGCTCGGGTACAGGTCGGTTCCTGTATGCCAGTGGACAAGCGTCATTAGTAGCAATCGTACTTATAAAACTTTCATATGAATGACTCAATAAGAATTTTATGATGATACAGTGGAAAGGATATCTTACCAGTGCTGTTCCGTAATGTGGACATGTCTTTAAATGTCCCTCAAATGATAAAATAATGCTGTTATGTCCACATTTTGAGAGCCACCAAGAAAAATCCATTTGAAACATCAGGAGATGCAATGATATCGTCATCAGTGATGTCATACCCATACATTTGTATTGTTCAGCAAAAAAAAAACAAACCAGTGAATGTGTCTGTCATATTGTAGCTTACTCTGGACTCTTTCTTTGCTTACCATTTTCAGTTCAAGATGGCTTTCCAATGACAGGACGCTTGTCTAAATCCAAGTACCCACAATTCTTTACAGGGATGCACAAAAAGTCTATGGAGAGTGTGGCTGCCCTGCCAGCTGGGAAGCCAGAGACCATCCCGCCTCCCGCCACCCAGAAAGCGGACGAGCGGGAGGCAGAAGGGCGCAGGGCAGAGAGCAAGTCTCCCATTTCCAAAGAAGAACTGAGGGAGAACAGCATCGCGGCTCTTAGGGCCAAAGCACAGGAGCACAGCGCCAAGGTTCTGGGGACAGTGTCGGGGGATGCGCCGGGCCGGAAGGTGGAGGCCGAGCTGCTGGACGACAGGTCTAGAGATGAGATAAGCCCAGCGGAAGAGGACAAAGGTCAATAAGACCGCCACCTTTTCGGAGGGATTGACTGTCTGCTACTTTAAGCGTCCTCGCGAGTGTACCTACACCTGTGCTCTGGGTCATCCAGACCTACTGGACTCCCTACTTATTACAGTTGTACTTGATCCCATGTTTAGTTTTTGCTTTTTTTTTAGCTTCAATCAGGTTTCTCAAAGCAGCAATCTCTCTGTCTTCTCTTTAAAAAAATAACTCATTTGCCAGACACAGAAAAGCAATTCCTCTGAACAAAACGCATAAACACATCCTTCAGGATTCACTTTACACATTATGATGAGAAAATTCCAGAGGGGGGAAAATTCAGGTACAGAAAGTAAAAATCCAGACCTAGACTTTGTTTCAACCAACCGGTGTACTCTGTGACTATGAGTCTTTGTAGTCAAGTTATACTATAAAGACTATAAAGACCAACCAGTTGAGTACCAGTTGAGTACTCTGTGACTCTTTATAGTCAAGTTGACTATAAAGACTATAAAGACCAACCAGTTGAGTACCAGTTGAGTACTCTGTGACTCTTTATAGTCAAGTTGACTATAAAGACTATAAAGACCAACCAGTTGAGTACCAGTTGAGTACTCTGTGACTCTTTATAGTCAAGTTGACTATAAAGACTATAAAGACCAACCAGTTGAGTACCAGTTGAGTACTCTGTGACTCTTTATAGTCAAGTTGACTATAAAGACTATAAAGACCAACCAGTTGAGTACCAGTTGAGTACTCTGTGACTCTTTATAGTCAAGTTGACTATAAAGAGACATGGAGTATTCAACTGGTTGGTTAAAACAATGTGTTGGTCTGGATTTTTACTTTCTGTGCCTGAACTTTCCTCCTCTGGAAAATTCCCATTCACGTCCTTTTAATGTATGTTAATTTCCATTCCAATAGTATCCTGTCTTCATTAGGGCATATGATATTTTACTACACATGGCAAAGGGGCCCCATGTGTTGTTTTAATTAGTTAGAAGAAATGATCATCATCTTTTGGTGAACAAGTCAGCAGGTAGTTGACTCGTGCAACCCCAAAATAATACTCACATCCTTTACTGTATGGACTGTGAGTGAATGCGATTCATTCCCTGCACCCCGCGGAACACAGAAAGGGAAGGAGCCTTGCGAAACGTTCATGTTTCTACCTGGAGCAATGCTATGGCAACATTCAATGGCTAAAAATCACAGCACATTCCGATCAATTTTATCAGCGACTGTCTCATTCGTAAATAGCATTACCAGCAAGATGGACATAAAAACATTTGTAAAATTATTCTAGGCATGAAGAAATGATTTAAAATGTCTGCTTCCATAGACACCCGGCACAGGGTTTAGCCTTTAGGACAAACCAAGGAAACTTCTTACACGTTGTCTTTCCTCAAAGAGGAGGACATTATTTCCTCAGTCATTGTGATATTATCACCTCCCCCAGGGGAAAAAAAAAACTACAGTCGAGAGTCTTTACATTTCACACAAAGCTAAACAAGACTTTTGTAATTTCTCTGATCTTTTCAAGAAGGCAGTAGTGACTTATTGGTTTTAGAATGTACTTTTATGTAAATACTGTAAATATAATTGGGGAGGGGGCTACATACTTACTGAAATGATTAAAGTTGTACTTTAATGTAGTTAAATAACCGTGTTCTTGTTTTGACTTTCTGTACAATAAAGATAAATGCCGCTTGATATTTAGACTATTTCCGTTTTTACTTGTCGGCATTTTTACAGTCGCCAGGTTTCGTACACAAATAATTCAGGTGTGCTTCTGCTTAAAGCACTGAGCATTTTATTTTAATGGAATAGTTAAGAAGGAAAACACATTTTATATACAAATACTTTTAATGATCAATATTCATAAGCGGGGCAACGAAAACAAAATACAAATAGGCCTATTTTTTACTATAAGCTTAAAACAGATATGTATTTATTTATTGTGAATTCCATCATACGCAATTAATATCGCATTCATTTAAAAGTTTTTCCTCGAGATTAAGGAATGTCTATTATTATAGTGCGACTTTTTCTTACGAATTCTAAAATGCATCACCTACAATAAACGTACGTCTGAGTAGCAGTAAGAATAAGGATACGCCATTATTATTAGCCCTTTATTATTATTATTATTATTATTATTATTATTATTATTATTATTAATAATTGTTTGTATTTTGTTTTTTGTTGTATTTGTCTGTTCATTATTTTTACATATATACTTTGTTAGCTCTTTTATACTGTTCTATACTATTATTTATGATAAAAAAAAATCTACGTATAATAACTACAACGATAGCATCTCAGCTCGGGATATTCGTACGAATCCTGTCGCGTTATGTCCGGTCCTATATTTTACAATTACGAATAAGCTGGTTTTGCATGCATTCTCTTCTGTGGAGCTTTGTTCCGCTAATTTGATTGCCTAATTTTTTTACAGCCACCTAGGTTAAATTACGCTTAATATGACTTAACCCCGTTGTTTTTTTTTAAGTAAAAATACAAAGAAGATTTAAACGTTTTGATCGTAGAATTTAAAAAGCACAAGTGTTTTTGACAACATAATCGCTTTGCGGGCGTTTAAAGGCGATTTGCCATAACACATAGTAACACATAGCCAATGTGTAACAGTAACACATAGCCAATGTTTTTTTTAAACGTATGTTGCATAAACGTTACTATTTATGAGCGAAATTCATGCATTTTGAAGCAGATGGAAGTTTCACAGCGGCCAACGACTCCGGTGAGTATACAAAGAAACACTTAAATCCAAATTAACAAATATACTGAGTTTAATCAACTCACCCATTGTCCATTTAGTCTCATACAAACAAAGTGGCGCTGGTAAGAACTTCTGACATCGTTGCTGAGAGGTGTTTTGACTTGCCAGCCATGCCAGCCGCTGTCAGAACGAGGACAAACAGGTTCGACAGTGGTTTTTACCCACAAGCAGTGAGACTATTCAGTGACTCATCAGGCTATTAGTATGGGCAATTTGCACATTTTATTTTTTAGTGATATATATACATACGAGTATTACTGTCTTGCTATTGCCATTTACTGTTATACTTTATTTCTGTTATATATTGCCATCACTTACGATAGGAAGCTCTCAGGCATTCATTGCCTGCATCTACCGCTGTTTGTTGCACTGTTGTGCATTGTCTGGCTGGTCAGTGCCTGGGAGGATATCCAGGCAGATAACAATGATGGAGGACCCTGTGACCGCCAGTGCTTGGCATTGTATGCTGCTCAGTCTGATTCTCCCGTTGGGGCTTCCGGTGTCAGCAAAGCATCAGCCAATATACCTGGTGCTTGCAGCCAAATGTGCTGCGATTTTATCAAAGACCTGAAATTCCACTTCTGACACCGAGTGTGGTGAATAAGGGGTCCATTTCAGTAAAGGAGACAATTTCTTTTACCGACAGCATACTGGAAGTGTTCGAATAGTAGCAGCACAGATGGGGAAGCCAAAAGTTTACACAGCACTCACAGTTAGGTACACGCAAGCAAAAACACGCTTTCCACAGTGAATGACTACACGGTTAGGGCACTTACTATTCTCAACGTAAATACGCAAATACACACATAATATTATGAAATAACACACACTAGCTAGGCATGCTGTCAACTTGAATAATGAAGACTTTGCTGCCTGGCCCCAAGGCGTCACAATATGTTAACCCAGTTATAACTCTGTTATATTCTGTTATTTTTGCTAACACGCTATATAACCCCCCCCCACCCCACCCCACCCCACGCAGTTCTAACAATATCAATCAAACTTATTGCTTATTTAATCAACAAATCATAGTTCACATTACTGTTAGCCTAGCCGATGTTAAAAGCATTTAAGGCACAGACTTCTTTGGAGATCCTGCCCCCTTGTGGCCAATATTAGTCATTGGAGGAATAACCCTATTTGGCCACTTTTGTGTTACAGTTGCGATAGATACGATATCTACATTACTGGCACTATTTTATAATCTCTGTATATAGTATATTATTAATTGTTCAATAAAATGTATATGATGCAAAATATAAGGTATATTTTTATTTCATAACCAAATGGATACTCAGGCATAAACACACAGTCCTGCAGAAATTGTTTGATGAGTGTCTCAACAAAGAAGGGCTGAAATAAAATGTCCACCACAAGGACAACCTGCAGTGACCGTCACCTCACCACTGGTGTCTAAGATTTGCTGGTCAGATACTTCAGCTCTGCAGAACAGTACCTTTGTGCCAAATACCTGAATTCTGCTAAATTTAGTGGTGTAAATCAGCAGAAGAACCGTACATCAGGGTCAGTGTTGTCCAACCCTGCCGTTCATGCCTCCCCCTTTTTGGCCAGCCGGTGTCACTCACCATCCTGTCTTCCTCTCTGTCTCTTGCCCTTCGGCCCCAGTGCATGCCACATGTTTGCTGTGTAGCTCAGTGGGTTTAGCAAGTGGCTCAGAGACTGTTTCCTTGCTAGTCTTGGTTTTGAAGCTGGTCAGAGTCTGTTATTTTTTATTTATTAGTTTTCTGTTATATTGTTTTTTTTTCTTCATTTTTCTCCCTGTCTTAGGTTTGCCATGCCTGTGTTCTGTTCTCGTCTAGTCCTCTTTGTATTTTTGTTCCTTGTTATCTTAGTGTAGTCTTCCTGGTTTGTATTTTCTAGGTTGAGTGCTACAGTAGGTAATTGTTCCATGTGTTGCTCGTTGTTCCTGCACCCTCTGTGATTGATTGACTGTTCCCCACTTTGTCCCCGTCGTTAGTCTGCAGTATTTAAGCGCTGCCCCTGCTCAGTTCTGTAGCCTGTCATTGTGTGCTATGTTCCTGTGTATCAGTTGTGGTATGTTACCGGGTGCTGCAACTTCTGGCTCCTCTCCTGTTCTTGGTCATTTTGGTTTTTGTTAGTGTGTTGTGTTTCTTCAATAAACCCACTTTGTCTTGGTGTCACAAGTGGATCATCACCATTTTCCCGCCTTTGCCATGCCCCACTGTAACACTGCGATGTGTCAGTGTTCTGGGGAGAAGCTTCTGCAAAAGGATTAAATAATTCAATGCCTCTTAAACACCCTCGTTCTGCTCTGTATGTCAGTCTATAATGTCTATCTGTGGAGAGTATTATGGGCTATATAAGCATGTCTGCCCTTTTCCCCCCACCCATCACTGTATGCAGGTGACTGGGAGATTCCATCTGTCACATCCTCCCACAAGCTGGAGTCCACATCGCTCACAAAAGGTGTCGCACAATTCCAGCTGCAGACCGGAGAAGAACATTCACCTGGTATGAATTAGGGTTTATCGTGTAACAGAATATTAACAATCTCCACATAATACACAATTCAACATCACCAGAATATGACCATGTCTGCTGCAGCAAGACATAAACAGCCCAGTTCATACTAACATTGATGGGATTATTTTCTCAGGAGTTTGTTTTAAGCCCCCCCCCACACACTTAGCTGTAAATGGCATTATTTGTAATACTTGATGGCAGGTTCACGTGGGGCTGGCCCCGTGTTGGCGTGCTGACATCTGCAGATCAGCCCAAGCCCGCTGGGCCTGGACTGTTCAGATCTGACCATCAGATTATTGACTTCCTGTGTGCAGCTCAATCCCAATCTAATTAGATTTATTTAACTCTGCTGTAATTCATTTATTGACATCTGCCATGGAAAACCTGGCTTAAAAGCATATTGTGGCTGCTTTCCCTTCCTTCTCTCTTCCCCTCCTTTTCTTGTGTCTCCCCTCCCACATCCCTCCTACTCTCATTCTGCTTTTCTTCTAGCCTCCTGTTTTTTGCAGCCCCAGAGCTCCAGGTTTCTTACTAAACAGCGAGGAACTAAACAGGGTGGGTGTTGAGATTATGAACAGCCGTCTGCCACACTTGAGATTTTTTGCGCCAGTGTGAAGGATTTTTATAAATAATTTGCGGTAAATTATTAAACAGTAGAGGGCGCTGTGGCATCGCTGAAGACACAACATAAACACACATCGATTGTATCCGTTTTACAGGTGTATGTAACATCCGCACGACTGATGTTATTGTTTTTATATAAGAGTTAATCGAGTAGCATTTGTAAGATAACAGTAATAAGATACACCATATTTTATTTACTAATTCAACCATTTACGGGCCTCCGCAAAAAAGGCCCCGTAACGTGCAAACCTCCGCATACCCGGAAAATTCAGTCTATAACCGATATCGTTTTTCTAACATTGTCCGTGCAGGCAGTGAAACAACTAGCCTGTTTATTAGCGGAATAACTTTGCATTGTTTTTTTTTATTCTGCGGAAAACGAAAGATAGAATTGTTGGCCAGATTTACTTTTAACTTAAAACCATGCTGCAGGTCAAATAAATAGTTAAAATACTGTAGCATCACAAAATTGAAGTAGCTGGAATCTTACTGAAGTAAGACGGGGGAGACTGCGAAGACACGAGTGAATACAAACAATAGAGACAGAGCACAACGAGTCACACTTTGAAAACATTTTTTTTCTGTTCGGCAGCTTATAAAAACTCATACTCAAAACTTTTTGCCACGATTGTATTAGTTAATTAGTTTACTAATGTTTATTAGTTACTGCAGCTCTAGTCCTGGCAGCCACACTATCATCATTTTGCGAAATGCTTCCATCTGGCGGGAATTTAATAGTACTACAAGCATACTTCCTATTGGCAGTTAAATTGTTATTGTTGCCATGATTTATCAGTAAGGGATATTATAAGATTTATTATAAGGTATGAGCCATGTAACAGAGGATTCTGGACCTTAGAAAATAGAAAATAAGTTAATGAAATCCTTTATGCATACAGTCGTGTCTTAAAGTTAGTTTTGTAAATTAACCAGAAATCTTTGAAAGACTGTTGTGGCAGATGATTGAATTTTAAATGGTATCTCAGGTCCTGGGAAGGTTATAAGATATGATAATGCTGGAGCCTGCAGCACAATCCAGGGAATTAAAAAGGAACAAGCAGGAAAGGGATTAAAAATGTAGCCATTTAGGGATTAAAAATGTAGCCAATTAGGGATTAAGAAGTATAGCCATATATACACAATTGCTAAGTTTTTAATAGGTAGTAAAAAAGCCATATTATTGGGTTTCAAGCAGCAGTTGTGAATGATGGACCTGATGAGGTGAGGCTGTGGAAGGCTGTCCACCATCTCCATGTCCACCAGTCTCAAGCTTCGCTCGGCAGGTGCTCGATGGTCTAACACTGATGGAGTGTTGATCAATCAGGGCTTGTTATTTGTATTAACATACTCGTGAAGTTCCGTCCCTGAGGACACTTGGTCTGCAGGAGAGGGAACAGGCAAGTAGTTAAACAGGGGACTAGGTAAACCAGGGCCTCCCACCATGGGTACCAGTCTGAGAAGTGACAGCTGCCATAACCATGTAGGTCACTGGCTTAGTACTGATGTGACTGCTCTGCTAATGTATGTGACTGATACATTGTATAAGACACACGTCAGTGTACAGTCTATAGAGGGATGTCCATCACACAGACCTCTGATTGGTTGGGTCCTCTTCCTGGTGTAAATTACAGCTCCAATGATCAGAGGCAGAGCCAGAATAAAGAAAAAAACAGCCAGTCGGATTGGCAGCCCTATGGCTGTGCCGCTTTCTCCAGTCACATGGGGACAGAGGGACAGTCAGGTTAGACACCGAGCTGACGATGGGATGGCAGACAGAGGTGCCCCACAGCTTCATAGCTTTGTTAATATATACACATTTTAAGAGCAGCAAATATGTGAATTTTTAATATTATTATATTGTGAATGTTTATCCTTTTAAGAAAACAATTCTTTCTACAGACATGTCACACTGTAGATTTAAGGTCATTTATGATAATTTGTATTATTTTTTAATATATGGGTTAAAGATTTAGAGCAGGGGTAGGGAACCTGATCCATGGAGGGCCGGTGTGGGTTTTTGGGATGACCTCTCAATCAGCCAATAACAGTGGATTCCAAGGACTGGAGTTGAGAATCGCTGCTTTATTATTGGCTGATTGAGAGGTCATCCCAAAAACCCACACCGGCTCTCCATGGATCAGGTTCCCTACCCCTGCTTTAGAGCATCTATGGAGGAGCTGGAGAGTAACCTTAGTGAAAATAAACTGATGCCACTTTGGGGAGTTGGCGCGGGCACCACAGAGACAGCGCTAAAACTGTCGGTGCCCATCAGCACAACACAGACAGATCCTGTAAAAAACTACCAGCTGGAAATTATTACACGTATTTTCCAGTGGAGATTTCTTTTATGTTTATCTATGAATTGGAACATGTTGAAAATAAAGCACTAATCATTTTCATAAAAAGGACTTGGATGTGCAGGCAATCTCCAGGTTACAATGAGTTCCATTCCCTAAGTCTAACTTTGAGCTGAATTTGCAGGTAAGTTGGATGTTATTAACTTGGGGACTGTCTGTATTCATTTAAGAGGTGTTGTCTGTTGACAGAGATGCAGAGATTGTACCCTTCTGCGACCCTGGGATTTGACCCAACAACCTTCCGATCATAGACACAGCGTCCTAAAGTGCTAAGTCACACAAGACCAGTATTAATAAATAATGTAATAAAATTCGGGAATGCTGGTGCTGTCCGGCATGTATGTGGATAGGAGGGGTCCCTACCAGAGAGAGAGGTTATGTAGCTGGCTGAGCTCTCCAGTTTCCCATCCACGGTCAGCTGACACGTCCACTTCCCGTTGTGGTCTGACTGATCCAGAGTCCCAGTCAGAGTTGAATGACATCTGCTCTGTGTGATGTTGTACCTGGTATCTTGCTTTAGGTCACTGCCATCACCCTTCAGCCAAATCAGATTCATGTCGTTTTGTATATGTTTAGTACAGATCTCATATGTGTGCAGGGAGCAGTTCAGTGTCTCGGGTTTTAGCTGTGAGGAAGTGACTGGGGAAAAAAGAGAAAGGAGAGTAGTTTGAGGGAACCATGTATTGTCGGCTCTTTATGTATGGAAGGAAGGCGTGACCCTTTTAGTAGGAAAAGCGTGTCGCGGGTGATGAGTTGGTTTTAGGCAGCTAGTGTGAGGCAGTGAATGTGATTTGGACCAACGTCCAGGTTCTTTATCCATTTCATCAGGACATTGAGCTTCCAGATGCAAATGAAGATGGAAACATTAATATTTCCACTGATGAATGATGAGATTTGCTGCAAGTACATTGATAATTGCTGAGAATCATTCCAGTAGATGTTCAGCACTGGCCATAGCTGGTCTATGGCGAAATTCATAGCACTAATGATGCAATGTTTTTGGTTTTAACAAAATTATTTTTGTTGTTTGCATTTTTTTTTTTTGGAGAAATTATGACCAAGTCATTTTTTAATGTCTATGTCTACATATGACTCTTCTGCCTAAGATGCCTTAAAAACTTAAAACAGAATAACTTTTTCAGCATTTGTTTCCAAATGTCTTTCTTTTAAGTATTTAAAATATTGCTGTGACTCAAACCCTTACATTCCTTGGGATTCACAAAAATACTTACTGCTCAGAACAGTGAGATGAATTAACGAGTCGTCGTGGTTTTTTAGATCGTTATACACACGGCAGTTATATCGCCCAGCGTCTGCAGGTGTTACATTAAGAATCGTTAGAGAGCAATTTGGCTCCACTGTCAGGCGTTTGGTTATGTTGCCAGACAGGTTTTCTCTGACCATCCCATATCCAACTATTTGAATGGTTCGATCCCTGTTGTGGTTCCAGGTGGTGGAGGAGCAGTTAGTGGACGTCCTGTGACATGGCAGAGTGACCTTCTGTCCCTCGCTGGAGAACACGGTGGTTTCCCAGGCATATCCTTTAAAGAATACCAGTCAGATACATTAGGAACATTAAACTACTGTTGATTCCTAACAGTACATGTGGTCCAAAACCATTGTTTATCAACACCATAACAGAATTAATAGTTTTTCCACTCCTAAATATTTTTCTGAATTCTATTCATTGCTACAAATAGTCAATAGAGAGAAATATTCTGTAAACTTACTCAGACCTGATCGGAATTCACTTTTACTCCAGACACAATAAACATTTAAACATGTATAAAAAGACAAAGTAACATCTGTTTATTCTATGCAGAGGTCACTGATCGGTAGTGGATTTCTGCCACCATGCATGTGTGTCTTATGATACACACTCACAATGCTGTGCAGTGAGTACAGCCTGCAAGTGGAAAATGTACAAACAGTGTAGCTCAGGTAATATGAGAGAGAGAGAGAGAGAGAGAGACAGAGGAGAGAAGTGAGAGAGAGAGAGACAGCGGAGAGAAGTGAGAGAGAGAGAGAGAGAGAGAGAGCATGAACATTAACAGTCCCATGTCCTGTCCTCCTTACCTCTATACATTCTGAGAAGAGCCCACAGTACAATGCTGGTCCAAACGCTGGCTGCCATTATCTGGCTCTCAGCTGTGTCATTTAATGTGTGTAGTGTGTGACAGTGTGTTTTATGTTGAAATTAGGGAACTTGCACTTGCAGTCACGTGATAGCAGGTCTAGTAAATATAAGTCATTGCCACAGACATTAGCCTGAGAGTCAGTGGCTCAGTGGTTACTGACCACCAGTAAGTAGCTACTCTGCAAAGGCACTTAAACGTTGGTTGTGTGTTTCTAACCAGACTGCATCTTGTTCACTCTGTTACCTTGTGGGTGAACCTTTAAGTTTATTAGTTAATTAGTGGGTTTTGCTTCTCTCCTACTGTAACCGTCTTGTGGTGTTGGGGTCGGCACAGACCCGTTTGTAAGTTTAAAATGCATAAAAGCACCGCATAAGTTTGTGTACGGCATCAGGAACCTCTATTTAAACAAAATAAATAAATAAATAAAAATGTTCGCTAGGCAAGGCATGACCAGACATGTAAGTCAAGATAAGACCAATTCAGTTTATTTATATAATCCTCTTGCGGCTTATTTTACCACTATTTTTTATTGAAAACACGAGGTTTGCTGTCAGAAGGTCCAGGAGGCCACACCAAAAATATTAAAACCAATCTTTTCATGGATAAAGAAACTTAACAAGGTAACCAAGAGGTAATTAACAAATTGGATGATAAATTATTGTTTGGAGGGTATTTTATGGTTAAAGACACGGGTCGGCACCGACCGGTTTAATATAAGAGATAGGAACAGGAAACTAACACAGGAGGGTAAAAAACCTACATGCTCTTTGTGTTTTGCCAACTAGCCAAAATGGCAAAAAGGAAAACAAACACGCAATCATTTTTCAGTGCAGCAAACACCAAATAAAAAAATGTCCCCAGTATTATCAAAGGCAACTTGATAATGTCCTCAAAACAGAAGAGTGATTGTAACGACTTTGTAGTGTATTTAAAACATTTGATCATGCTAACCTTAAGTCGTTTACCAATTAATTATCTAGTGTATAATAATAATAAGGGTTTCTGCTATATACATTTAATCCAAGTACAACCATGTTTCGAATTACAAAGCAGCTAAGGGGAGATTGACTCGCCTGAAAAGGACAAGAGCTCCCCAATTAGCCTCCTCTGAGACCCTTAGGGGAGCGCTAAGAAACTGTCTCGATTGATTGATTTCTTATGGATTGATTTCTATTAAACAAAACAAAACAAACAAACAAACAAAAAAAATAGTACAGCTACTCTGGCAATAATCTGGCATCATCCTGCCATGCACCTGCTATCCAAGCCAGACTTGCTCTGCTATTGCAGTTTGTCAAGAAACACAAATAACTGTGTATTTAGGGACTGGTCCATTTCAGTTAAGATATCTATATGGTTTACATAAATGTCCTGTATTTAGCGACCTGATGGCTGAGGAAAGAGGCTCCTTCTGAGCCTCTCAGTTCTGGCTGAGATACAGCAGAAGTCCTTTCCAGACCTCAGCCTGGTAAAGAGGTAGCTGTTTGGGTGGATTGTGTCCCTGCAGATTTTGGCAGCTCTGCTCCCCCATCGTCTGAGGTACATGTCCCACAGGAAAGTCAGATCAGTGTTCCTGATTCATTCTGCTGAATGTACCACCCTCTGCAGAGCAGAGCAGTTACCAAACCAGGCTGTGATTCGAGTGATGAGGATGCTTTTCAGTGCGCCCAAGTAGAATGCCTCGAAAATGGCTGGAGAGACCTTGAACCTCCTCAGCTGCCGGAGATGGTACAGCCAATGTCCGGCTTTAGATCTGAGTCTGTACATGACTGGACCAGGTGAGGTCATCAGGGATTCAGACTCATGGAAATTACAGACCTGCTTATTGTTTTGACTGTTTCTCTCCCAGTGGTGTATATCAACGATTTCCTTAAAACGTTTTGTCTGCTGGTTTGTATGGGGTTAATGATACAGTGTCTATTACACTCAGTAAAACAGCCACTTTCTAGTCATTTTCCCACGATGTAGCAGTTAAGTTCCACTTTTTAAATGTAACTTGCCCAGTCTTCAGTTTTGCAATCTAGTGCGGTAATAGTTCCAACCATCAACATTTTCATTCGTTTTGAAATTTGTGTCTCCAATTTTCTCACGTATCCTTTAAATAATGTGTTTTTTGTACATGTAAATACGTGTGCAAAAAGTTGGCAATCCTGCCTTTGTAATTAGGCCAGAGCATATTGAAAAGCCAGAGTTACTGTTACTTATCCTCAAACTTATCTGGCTAAACATGGAATTTTTAACATAAAGTTAACAAAGGTTGACCCTCCCTTGTTGGCAAGTGACATGACAGCACGGTGCATTCTGGGCAAATCTGCCATCTTTCTGAGTACACTCTAAACCGCTCACTCATCTTTCTGAGTACACTCTAAACCGCTCACTCATCTTTCTGAGTACACTCTAAACCGCTCACTCATCTTTCTGAGTACACTCTAAACCGCTCACTCATCTTTCTGAGTACACTCTAAACCGCTCACTCATCTTTCTGAGTACACTCTAAACCGCTCACTCATCTTTCTGAGTACACTCTAAACCGCTCACTCATATTTCTGAGAGAACGGCGTTCTCTCTTACCGATGACATTTGTAACAGCGTTTTTTTGCCACTTAAGGCCCAGAACACACTTATAGAAGACCAAAAGGGTTGTAATTTTTCTGATCTGTTGTCATCTGTACTTTGTAAAAGCGCCATTGCGAATAGTGATAAGTGGCCAAAGACGCAAGTTAGGCCCGAGACACACCAGATGTGTGGCGTGTGTGTCCCGGCTATGGAAAGTATTGATCTTCATTTTGGCCCCCATGTTAACAGATTAGAGCAGCCTCACTGCCTGTGTGATGCGTGTCTCACGCCTCACAGCAGCAGTGCTTCATCCAGAGAGTCAGAGAGGCGCCTATTTTTCATGTGTGTGGTAAGCGGTTCCCAGTAGAACTAGATTGTTAAAAGATCTGTTGACAGTCTCAGCTGCCTGAGATGGTACAGCCAATATCTGGCTTTAGATCTGAGTTTGTACATGACTGACCAGGTGAGGTCATCGGGGTTTCAGGCTCATAGAAATTACAGACCTGTATGTGCTCTGAGCTTTTGGGGAAACATCAACGATTTCTTTTAAACTTTTGGTCTGCTGGTTTGTGTGGGGTTATTAAACTAATGGTTATTAAACCATACATCTTCCTGTCCATTACACTCAGTGAAACAGCCACTTTCCAGTCATTTTTCTATGATGTAGCAGTTAAGTTCCACTTTTTAAATATAACTTTCCCAGTTCTCAGTTTTGCAATCCGGTGCGGTAATAGTTCCAACCATCGTTTTCATTCGATTTGAAATTTGTGTCTCCAATTTTCTCATGTATCCTTTAAGTAACGTTTAGCCAGGTTTCTGGTGCAGACAAGTGTTGGGAAGGTTACTAGTTACCCTGTTAAAAACAAACAAACCCTACAGACTATTTACAAGGTAATAAAACTGTTGCATGCACGTAAATATGCGTGCAAAAAGTTGGCAACCCTACCTTTGCAATTGGGCCGACCAACATTTTGATATTCACCAACATATTTTTTCTCAGTAACTGTAACAGATTATAATTCCATTTATTTTGTAATTTAATTACATAACGCCGTTACATATGTCTAGTATATAGTATATATATATATATATATATATATACACACACACACACACACAACTTAACTGGAAAGTTGTGGCTTAGCTCTTTATCTCATCTTTAAGATGTTTTGTCATTTCCTGTGTTACAAAATAATGCCGAACTTTCCATTACCCCAGTCTGAGAGCAAGTTCCCTAATTTCGACATAAAACACAGTGTCACACCCCACACACATTAAATGACACAGCTGAGAGCCAGACAATGGCAGCCAGCGTGTGGACCAGCATTGTACTGTGGGCTCTTCTCAGAATGTGTAGAGGTAAGGAGGACAGGACATGGGACTGTTAATGTTCATGCTCTCTCTCTTTCTCTCTTTCTCTCATATTACCTGGGCTACACTGTTTGTACATTTTCCACTTGCAGGCTGTACTCACTGCACAGCATTGTGAGTGTGTATCATAAGACACACATGCATGGTGGCAGAAATCGTTCAGTGACCTCTGCATAGAATAAACAGATGTTACTTTGTCTTTTTATACATGTTTAAATGTTTATTGTGTCTGGAGTTAAAGTGAATTCTGATCAGGTTTGAGTAAGTCTACAGAATATTCTCTCTATAGACTATTTGTAGCAATAAGTAGTATTCAGAAAAATATTTAGGAGTGAAAACTATTAATTCTGTTATGGTGTTGATAAACAGTGGTTTTGGACCACATGTACTGTTAGGAATCAACAGTAGTTTAATGTTCCTAATGTATCTGACTGGGATTCTTTAAAGGATATGCCAGGGAAACCACCGTGTTCTCCAGCGAGGGACAGAAGGTCACTCTGCCATGTCACAGGACGTCCACTAAGTGCTCCACCACCACCTGGAACCACAACATGAATGGAACCATTGAAATAGTTGGACATGGGGTGGTCAGAAATAACCTGTCTGGCAACAGAACCAAACGCCTGACAGTGGAGCCAAATTGCTCTCTAACGATTCTTAATGTAACACCTGCAGACGCTGGGCAATATAACTGCCGTGTGTATAACGATCAAGAAGAATACGACGACTCATTAGTTCATCTCACTGTTCTGAGCAGTAAGTATTTCTGTGAATCCCAAGGAATGTAAGGGTTTGAGTCACAGCAATATTTTAAATACTTAAAAGAAAGACATTTGGAAACAAATGCTGAAAAAGTTATTCTGTTTTTAGTTTTTAAGGCATCTTAGGCAGAAGAGTCATACTGTATGTATACTTGGTCATAATTTCTCCAAAAAAAAATGCAAGTGACAAAAATAATTTTGTTAAAACCAAAAACATTGCATCATTAGTGCTACGAATTTCGCCATAGACCAGCTATTTATAGTTGGCCAGTGATGTACATCTACTGGAATGATTCTCAGCAATTATCAATGTACTTGCAGCAAATCTCATCATTCGTCAGTGGAAATATTAATGTTTCCATCTTCATTTGCATCTGGAAGCTCAGAGTCCTGATGAAATAGATAAAGAACCTGGACGTTGGTCCAAATCACATTCACTGCCTCACACTAGCTGCCTAAAACCGACTCATCACCCGCGACACGCTTTTCCTACTAAAAGGGTCACGCCTTCCTTCCATACATAAAGAGCCGACAATTCAGGGTTCCCTCAAACTACTCTTCTTTCTCTTTTTTCCCCAGTCACTTCCTCACAGCTAAAACCCAAGACACTGAACTGCTCCCTGCACACATATGAGATCTGTACTAAACATATACAAAACGACATGAATCTGACTTGGCTGAAGGATGATGGCAGTGACCTAAAGCAGGATACCAGGTACAACATCACACAGAGCAGATGTCATTCAACTCTGACTGGGACTCTGGATCAGTCAGACCACAACGGGAACTGGACGTGTCAGCTGACCGTGGATGGGAAACTGGAGAGCTCAGCCAGCTACATAACCTCTCTCTCTGGTAGGGACTCCTCTTCTCCTGTCTCACTTAGAATGGTGCCAGAAAAGATAAACTGTATTCATATAGAATCAAACAATGGTCATGGACTCACATTCAGAGTAGCAGTAATCGTACTGCATCTGCAATGCTACATATGCGTGTCAGTGCTGGCGCACATCCAACCCTGTCCTACATGCTCCATTTTGACCTGCAGGTGATTGGCCATCCTGGTCCCTCTTCCATCTCGTCCCTTAGCCCGAGTGTGTTCCTATTGTCCCACCATAGCTCACTGGGTTGATCAGGTTTCTCAAAATCCATTAACGCTCTGGGTATAGCTTTGAAGCTGGCCAGAAGCCATCCTGCCCAGCAAAGAGGTCCTCCAGCTTAAAGGAGAAATTTTGGGGGGTGGTGGCAGGATTGGCGTTCCAACCCCCAGAAAAAAACCTCACACTATTTCATTCAGACTAGTGTGGTGCTGAGGCATCACTGGCTGCCTTCTGGTCTCTTCTCTGAGGTGGTTCGCCGTGTGTTGGGTGCGGAGCGACACCATGCAGTAATCAGTGTGTGCTCCTTACTAATGTATTAATTCCCAGTGTGTGGGAACTGTGTGTTAGTATAAATCGCTGAATCTGTTGCCTGTTCTTCCTGCCCTCCCTTAATTGTCTTACGTGTCACATCTGCCTCTTCGTTATCTCGTTTTTCTGTTGTAATTAAGTCCTTGCCCTCCTTCTGTTCGTTGCTTCATCATCATGTGATCATTTGTGACCGTAAGTCCTTGCTCAATCTGTCTAATTTTCTTTTCCAGCTCCGGCAAACTTCACTGTGATTGCTGTAGTTACTTTCTGCGCGGTCCTGTGCGCAGGAGTGTGCATCACGATAATTATAATAACCTGTAAAAGAAAGGAGAAGAGGGACGATGTGACAAAAACAGGTGACACAAATGAAATCCAACTAAAATAATATTAATATTGAGGAAGTTGTAGTTTAATTACAAAACCTCACCGACTTTATGGTCACAATCACATGTAGGCATGCTTGATGGATGAATAATAGGGTTTCTCCATTTTTCAGGGGATAAAGACACCCCTTCCTCTCAGGACAAAGTGAGTAAACTCTGCTACAGTCTGATATTTTACTCACGTCTATGATGGTCCCTCCAGTCACGCTGCATTTGCTTCCGTTTAGGTGGAAACTGGAACCGTGGTGTACGCTGATGTTTGCGTCAGAATGGACGGCCGGCAGGAGAGGGGCAGAGTGCACCCCCACCCTGACACGGAATACGCAACCCTCAAAGTCGGCGTTTAACTTCCCGGATGGGGTATGTGAGCTTCACCAACTCAGAACTGAACCCAGAACAGTTATCTAACAAAATATCCAAATCCACTGTGAGCCCAAAGCAATTTATTTTTTATTTCTTTTGTCTTTCCTGGTCTTTTGTCTTTCCCAATTTTACGCTGTATATATAAACTGGATCCTTCTGTTTTTTATATCACCTGCAATAACAAAATATTCATGATTTATGTATTTTATTAAATAAAGTTGATTAAACTATTGATTCACTGATATCGCTAGTGTCTTTAAAAGTTAAAAATCATACCACAGCCACGAACATTTAAAAATAACGTTTTAAATAATGTTTGGCCCACATAAGAGGGTGAGCAGAAACATCATAGGGTCAATATGTACTACCATGTGCTCCACTGTAGTCTACATAATCTGGGAAAATATAGAAATTATGCTTCAGGCATACATTGATCACATTTAACGAACTACTTGTTCCTGACAAGGGTATTACACCCGTATGCCAGGCAGGGGCGTCAGAACCATTTTGAATGTGGGGGGGGGGGGGGACATACTGGCGGGAGGTCCAGGGACCCTCCCCTAGAATTTTTTTAATGAATTAGATTCCATTTCCTGCATTCTGGTGTATTTTAAATATGTTGTTAAACACCTAATTTTACCTACAAAAGTCACTTAATTCAATGACTATTTTAGAGACTCAACAATAAGTCCTCATTCAACTAGTGCATATTCATCAGCCTGTCTTTAACTGCTACCTACTTCACTTGCGTGTGGTGGATTGTTGTAGGTAACCTGGAAAATCCGGAGAGATCTTTCATTGGTATGTGTATTCTCATATCGACAAAGTGGACTGGATTCTTTTTCGAAGGAATAGAAACAGCATTAAGAGCATAATATTTTATGTTAAATTCTGGGGGGTCCAAACGAATTATTATGAAATGTGAGGAGGACACGTCCCCCTCAGATTTAATGGCGGCGAGGCCCATGATGCCAGGTCTGGGTGCCCGGGCAAATAATTGTGCTTTTAGAGTCCTGCAGTGGTCACAAGCAAAAGGACCTAAATTCCTATTACCTACCTGTGCATGGAAATCTCGATTGTGCTGGAAAAAAAGTGTAGTTTGTTGACATGTGATCTCTGCTGTGTCTGCATATGTTAGCTAGTCTTCCTAGAAGAACCTTTCTCACTGGCTACAGCCAGCCACCATTATAAAATAATGTGATGACATACTTCAGTCTTATGGCCACATTTCAGCAAGCAGACTGGGAGATGTTATATGTGGAATTGAAGATTAATCCTCAGCCCACCATTGTTGTTGTTTAATTTTAATTTAATTTAAGGATAAATTTCTCCAAGGCTACCAGTTCAAAAACGTTGTTGTGACGTCAATGTCACAAACCTACTTAAAAAAAGCCAGGTTGAGAATTTTATTCAGCATCATACAAACCTTCCAAAGAGAAAGAAAACCCAAATGGAAATAATAAAATGATAAAATGACACATGAAAAATAGAACAATATTGTGTCATATAGAGAATGCTCTCAACGAGGTCGTCCTGTTTAAGAAAATACACACAAGTGCAAAAAAAAAACAAATTAGATGGTAAGAGAAGGAAAAATAAACGGCTGTCTTTCTGTGACACCTTGGGGTGAATCTCGGAACAATGACCAGTATTAACTGTACAGACATTCAGGATGTATGCTGGGGGGCGGTCTCCCCCCGGCCCCCACCAGAGGCGTGAAGTCCTCGCTCTTGACTGAGGCACGGCCCACAATGCCAAGCTCAAGAACAAAAGCCGGTAGGCCGCATACCTCCTGCTCCCATCTCCGAAGTCCTGTCCCCTGCTGCACCTTTGAAGATTGGGGGGTTGACCTGTCGTCCTGTGCTACCCCCACCCCCCATCCCCCGCTCCTCTGCCGCATGCCAGACTGACGGAGCCGACCCTGACGCTGCGTCATTAGCATTTTCAACACTTGTGGCCAGCCCACCACTGTTCCTCCAAGATGTGGCCGAGCTCAGATAATATGCACACTTAAGGTGTGGAATGGAGCGAGGGGGCTGGCTAGGGGGGTGTGGGGTCTGGTGAACGGGAGTGGGTGGTTTTTATAGGCTTGTTCGCAACAAAGAGGGCAGAAAGATACCTGAACATCCAGCCCCAGACCCTCTGTACTGTCTGCACTGAAAACAAAATCTTCATTTGAAAAGATGGGTTTCCTGGATTAAAAAAAGCCGTCAGTCATCCAAATACACATTCTCCATGGTGTTCCCTCACTACCAAGGCCAGAAGGACCCCAGCTGAAGTCATAAAAGAATGACTTGGTTACAACAATAAGTACCAGTGCTTACTGCTAAACTCTGACTATTTAGTTCCTAAATGATAAATGTTTCCTCTTGCCGGTCAGGCATCTATGGCTTAGAAAAGGGAAAGACTCTAAATCAGAATCTTTATTGCAACATGACGTAGGGTGGTGGATTTTTTTGCTGACACACCTTGCTACAGTTACAATAGACAATTAACAATTACAGAGAGTAAACAGAAGGCACAAGATGCACAAAAGAGAGAGGCAAACGTACGATGTGATAAATATGGTGGTTTCTACAAATTTAAGTAGCTCAATGCTGAAAGCTGACACAGGTACAATACAGACAACGCTGAGGAATAAAATGTACAACCAAGGAAAGGCAATACGTACAGACACACAACACAGTTTCATTTTTACAATACACTGATGAAGATATTGGAGGCTTGATAATGGGCTGAATGAACGTGAAGCTGAGCATAAAATATATATTTAAATGTAAAGTTTTACAGGGAAAAGATCTAGAGAGTCTGGTTACTCAGATTGTGGGCCTTACATTAGTACACATATTCTGCGGCCTCATTTGCATTTTGGGCTCATTGTGGTAAATCACAGAAGCACTGAATCCACATGGGCCCAGATGAAGGGGTGAATCAGCTGAGGGGGGTTTTCCTCGCTCTGAAAGAGACTGAAGTGCCCCGGCACCAAGCTGTCTACATCTACACGTCCAGCTGTGAGTAAAAACCAACCTCCCCCCCAACTCCAAACACCACCCAATGGGCCTGGACAGCTGGGACAAATGCAGAGACCCTGGCTCGACAGATTTGGGGGTAAGGGGTGGGGGTGCCGAGGGCAAGCGAGTGTCAAGGTGATGGGGGGTGAGGAAGCTTTGATTCTGAACGTCTTCCAAAAGGCAGGCTGGTCAGAGGTGTCGGGAGCTATCTGCCGGAGGGTGGAGGGCGAGGGTGCCGGGGCTTGCATTCGTTCACACCCCGTCTGGTCAAGTCCGTTTGTTTATGTGGGCAAATTGCATCCCTAACAGGGAAGGGAGATCACTCAACTGTTCCAGTTCTGGTTGTTCCTGTGGTCCGGGGCCCATGACAGCTTGTCATATTGTGCCCCCAACCCAGACCAATCCAATTTTCTTCCAATTTTTTTTCGGTCCCTGTCATTCATGAGCCCCTGGAATCGTCCTAACTTCTCTCCTCGTTGCCCTGCCTGTGAACCTGCTAATATAATCGAGAAATGGTCTGATCTTCCATCGAGCGGCAGACATTACTTGAGATTTGATGCGAACAAAGACTTAGAATCGTGTCTGGTGAAGCTGAACAATTGCTTGCTCAAAAATGGTAATAGAAAATATGGAAATGTGCCAGAAAGCAACCTTCCCCAAGACATGGCACAGTAACGGAACTGCTGGCAGTGCAAATAAAATCCTTTGAAAAATCTGTATTCAGCCAGGAGCTCAACGAAAGTCAAAACACTAATGACGCGAAAATGTGATATTTGTAGAGCCACTCAGTTCTGCTTTTATTTTATGACAGTGTAACTCATTACAGTGACACACTTCATATCAAATATTAAAATGCAATGAGTCATTTGATTCAAAAATACTGACAGAGAATCTTATATGAAATTAAATTAGCTTTTTATGACACGTAGCTGCATATATTTCACTGAGATCTCTAAAATGTAGGATAATGCATTTGAATGAATGTTTTAAAAGAAAAAAACATTTATTATTATTCAAATGCACGTAAAACTATGGCCCTACATAACCTATCCCAATAACAAAAACAGTTAGTGTTTCAAGGACCTTAATGGTTCCAAATACTAATTGTTATTCATGATTAAATAAAATTTAAAGTTAATATATAGGGTTGTGGACTACCCACATTGTTTCATGTTTATCAAGGGCTTTTATTAGTCCGGTATAACTAAACATTTTCTGCAATTTGTAACACCGGGCACGCAGCGAATCGGAGTATCGCTTAAGATAAACAGCAGGGCGAAACTATACTAAGTTATTGTTTGTAATGTTTCCCCACAAATATCTTCAATTCGCGCTTTACATTGAAATTGACCCTGGCTTTGAGGGGGGTGTTCTTTTTTCAGGCAGAAGACAAAAAGAAGCTGGTGATTGACTATTTCCTGGAGGGAGGTACCATTGACATCATTTCAAGTGTTTGGAGTCCGGTTTGGATTCGCTTCCATTCCTGCGTCGTTCGTCCGTAGACCGGTTTCAGAACACGACCTAAAATGGATTCACACTGAATACGGATGAGAAGTTACCGCAACGCTCTGCTTTTATTATCAGAGAAACCAAACCTGAGGAGGTTAACCACATTTCTTTCAGGTATGGAAAGCAAATAATTTTAGTTGAACGAGTAGCCAAATCTAAATGCCTCATTTGTCTCCATGGACCTCATTCCAACATTATGTTTGTTCATTTGTAAATGTTGTTTTCTCCACTGATTTAAGTGAAAAAGCGCGCACGGCAGTTTTTGCTTGAACTGTTCTGTTAAGCTTTTGTTCAGTCATACAGTTAAATTAGGGCAAATCTTGCATGCGCGGCGGATCTTTGGTGTTTGGTATTCGTGTTTGTTGCTTCGTTATTGACGCCGTGAAACAATCATAAAGTTCGAAATAAAATCATTAAGGCCCCGAAACTTGTTTTTTTTCTCTCTCATTTCACCCCTCCAACGAATTCCACGTAGTTCATAAGTGGTTTTAAGTACAAGTACAAGTTTGCGTACTTAAACTCGCCATCCTCTCTGGAGTCGTTTTAAACATTGCATGCCCACTACATAGTGAAACGTAAAAAGGATCTCAGTTCTTAACACCATAATGAGTTATTTTGTTTGCATTTTGAAATTCTTTTGTTAATAATGGTTCATTTATAGGATATTGGATTTAAATCCTAAATATGTGGTTTGGTTATTAATGTTAACTTGTTTCCTGAGGCATATATGGTCTTAATCATAGGGGTGAATTAATAAAGGAGTTACCTTTAACCTGTAAGTCTTGCGCTTATGCTCATGATGTGTAGGTCTAAAATTAGGAATCGGTTCTTAGGCTTTGTACGTAATTAGCATAATGATCAGATCAATTTATTGACCCTGTTTTTTTTTTTGTCCGCAAGTCAGATTTCTTTTTCTACGCTTGGAGTTTTAATACTTAGAATTTGTGCTTAATAGTTAACTTCAATGTATATTACATTGCCCTCCATTAAACTGGAGTTTTCTGATATTTGCATATGTGATGGTCGCACTATACCAAGTATATTAATGTCAGTGTTCACCAGTCTTCTTCGCCCATCTTGCACACTCTGGTTTTTTCCATCTTATTTTCTTCAATTTCAGAAATGATTCAGAGGAATGAGGTGGTACGCTTTGTCCTGGGGGAGCTGCAGGAGGCCACGGAGTGTGAGGGCCTGGACTCGCTGGTCAGGGTGGCCCAGGAAGTAGAGCGAGCCCTGGCTGCATTTCTTCTCCCCACTACCCTCTGTGAGGAGTTCTTGGGTAAGGTGGAACTGGACCAGGTGGCCCACTGCCTCTATCCCGGCGATGCCCCCAAAGACATGGTGCCGCTGGCCTGCAAAGGGGAGGGAAACCTTCTGTTTGATGCAGCCAGCATGCTGCTCTTGGGAAATACAACCCTCAGTCTGGAGTTGCAAGTGAGGACTGTTGTGGAGATGCTGCTTTGGAAGAGGTACTACCTGAATGGGATGATAGACTCCAAGGTGATGCTCCAGGCCGCTCGTTTTTCCCTGTGCACAGAGGAGTCGGTAGAGATGCTCAACCTGCCCATGGCTGTCCTGGAGGCCATATTTGATGCAGACGTGAAAGCTTCCTGTTTCCCAGGCTCCTTTGCCAACATGTGGCACATTTATGCCCTGGCGTCTGTCCTCAAGTGCAACATCTACTCCATCTACCCGATGTACAACCTGAAGATTCGGCCATACTTCAACCGCCTCATCCGTCCGAGGTCCTTGCCCCAGTATTCCAGTCATATGACCCTCCATATCATGTGGTCAGGGGAGTTAGAGTCTATTTCTGTATTCAAGCCCCATCATTTTGTGGCTTTAGTCCAGCTGTCTGACCTTCAGAAGGGAAGCTGTAATGATGAACATCAAGGTCTGCCGCTAAAGACTTTAGAGCTTTTGAATCAGGACCCTCAACTCTCTTACTCCAACCTCAAGGACCGGTACAACATCACAAAGAGTACCTTTTACAGGTGGAAGAGGCAAACCCAGGAACATCGGAAAAAAGCGGCTGCCAGGTATGAAGCTAAGCATTTCCTCCAGGCATGTTACACAGAGGGAAAACTCTTACCTCTTCATCAGTTCAAGGAGTTTTTCCCTGATATATCTCGTTCAACATATTATGCCTGGAAGCATGAGCTGCAAGCGTCAGGTGGTTGCTTCTCAGTGAACGGTGAAGACGTGGGATCTGGGGAAAGTTTTGAGCAGAACTCTTGGCCATCCCCGGAAGGAAGCACCAAAAACCGCTGTGATGGTTTACCTGGCCTAGTGAATCAGTTGGGCGAGAAGGTCGGAGCGGATCGAGCTCAAAACCTTGCTTTTATGCAAGAGGCAAAGAGATGCCTGCAGAGCTGCATTGCTGTTAACACCTCCTTCCCATACAGGAATTTCAAGAGGAGTTTTCCTGGCATCTCAAGGTCCACATACTACAATTGGAGGAGAGAGGCAATGCAGGCCAATCCTGGCTTCAAAGATTCGTTGGGAAGCAGTGAAGATGGCTCTGATGCGGACCCTACTCAGCATGATGCCCAGTGGACCAGCACCCCAAGGGTGAAGGTCTGCAGACAAAATCACAAGAGCTTTCAGACCTGCTATCTTCGAAAGAAGAAACTGAGGGACGAAGCCAAGAGACGAGCCCAGAGGTCAAAGATGACCTTTGCCAAGTTCAAGCTCAAGTACCCGTCTGTTTCATCCTTCTCTTATTGGAAATGGAAGAAGGGTTTCAGCCATGAGAAGGTGGCCAAAGAGCCTGTGACCTCAGCATCTGATTGGTCTGAAGTCTCAAATGACCTGAAGGCACCATCAATGGAGCCGGATGCTCTTCCATTCGAGAAGAATGTAGAGCATCTGAATGGTCACACCTTGAGCCCTTATAATGTTACCTTGTCAGGGTACACTGTCCCAGAGAAGCATGCAGAAGAGCAGATGTTTGTCATGGATGTGGTGGCCTTGGCTAACTTCAAGGCTAAAGCCAAGCTGTTCCTGCAGCAGCGTTTCGAGGAGAAGTCCTTCCCTACCTTCAAAGAGTTCAGGTCTTACTTTCCCCTCACCCCCCGTTCTACCTACTACATGTGGAAGAGAGCATTGCACCATGGGCTTCCACTAGTTCATGGCTGATTGGTGGGTTGGGTTGGTGGTGGGGGAGGGGGGGTGTTGAGCTGGCAGTAGGTCTTAAAGGGTTTTTTTTTATAAAGCTTTTTTTGGTAATAGCCTCAAGTAGGAGAAGACGAGCTTTTTCATGGGTTAGTTCAGCTGCAATGGGCAGTCTCTTTGGAGTCAGGCATCCAAGTGAAGTCTGAAAATATCTAATTGCAGTTTCAGCATCTTAAGTACCTCTTCACCTATTCAGTGTTGCTTTCAACATGTCGAAATTTGCATGTTTTTGAAACAAGACACTGACTCCACTTAAGAGGTGCTGATGCCCTCTGGGCTGAAAGCAGTTTCAACTAGATAATGAAGGATTGTCTTTGGAAACCTGGCTTTCTAAAATCCCTTTTCACAATTTGAAAGTGGTGGGTCTGGAATCCCCTCCAACTCCAAAATCATGTTACAATTCCCATTAGTGTAAAGGAGAAAATCACCCCCCCCCCCCCAAAAAAAAATGTTTTTGTGACACTTCTCACTGAAAGTTTAAAGGGCAAAATTGTTTCTCTGTTCACTGGGACTTTGAGTACTTATTTCCTTGGTTTGGGGTATTTCCTTTGAATCTTTTGGTGAAAATTGAGTATTATGAATGTATACCTGCTTTTTGAATGTTACTCTTCCCTCCCCCGTGTGGAGAACGGTACTAAAGCTGTGTTAAAGGGGTACTTTTCTTTCCTGAAACCCTCTGTCCTTGAGTTTGGAAGCTTCGTAAGTATCACACAAGTTGAAATCGGCAGGAATGAAAAGGACATTGGCTATGTTTGTGCTTTTGAAGACTATTTGTGCCGAACTCTGGGTCCTGTTAGGAGACAAAGCAGATGTATGTATATACTGCACTAAGAATTGCTCTTGATGCGAGAAATGCGGAGCGTGCTTGTGTTTGCTGTTCAATCTTTATCTTTTTAGAATTCTCTCCATGATGTTTGTTTCCCATCTGAGAGATTCGTCCACTATTCAGGGTTATATTAGTCCAAAAGATGTAAAGTATATTTTTCTATTTTAATTTTCTGAAAATCAAGCTTATTTCTTTTCTCTCTGGTTTCGATTTAGGGTTACCGTGGTCATATGGGACATTTTATTTGATTTTATATTGAATTATGTTATGAGCTCCAGGATTCTACGTGAAGAACGTCCCCCCCCCCCAGATATTGGGTAACATGAAGTAAATGGGTTCCTGTTCTTGGATTGTTCCTCTGAATCACTTTTTCTTGTATTTTTTTTTCACTTGATTTGTGCATGACCAAAACGAACAGTGTAAATATACGTATATCTTCAGTGGAATGGGGAACATGATTTTCAGTGTGAAACCGGGAAATCAATAAACTGTCCACTTAAGTTGTCTTGTACTGTGATGTCCTTATACAGTGTTCTTCTGTGACTCACCAGAGGGCATTTTGTACACTAATTCTGTCACGCATGAAGCTATAAGGCGGTGTTTCTGAACCCCAGTCCTTGGAGTCCCGGACAGTCCACGTTTTTACTTCCTTCGCAGCTCCCAGTCATATATCGAATACCTGGTACACACACACTAGGAGCTGAGAGGAAGCAAAACCATTGGACTGTTCAGGGTTCCCGAGGACTGGGCTGGGAAACACTGCTTTAAGGGAAGGATATTAATTGCTGCTAATATATAATTTAGGGCAGTGATTCATGACCTATTTTGTTCCACCGCCAAAATTTTTACATGCCACCAATTTCTTAACGTGTCCCTACCCTGTCCCTATTTTTTTTGGTCCTTCCCAGTTCTTTGCCAGAGCAGTGTGTCCCAATACGGTCCTTGGGGACCCACAGACAGTCCACATTTTTGCTCCCTCCCAGCTCCTGGCAATGTGGACTATCTGGCAGGGAGCTAGGAGGGAGCAAAAATGTAGACTCTGCGGGTCCCCAAGGACCAGATTGGGGGACAAAACTATATAGTAAAGCGGCAAAGCTAAAATGAAGTAGTCAAACTCACAAATTCCACATCATACCTGCTACAATTTAACATTGAAAAAATGATTGTTTCTGATCTTAAGCCATTCTAACAGTAAGTAAGCGGGTGATGGGTTTTCATTTTATAATGAACTTACATTTTTATGATCCACTTCTTATTAATGAGAAACCTGGAGCTGCCTCTTCTTAATACGTTTGGGGTAACTGAAGTCTGCTATCTGGAGGTCCTGTTCGGCATTCACTTTGCTTCTGTTTTCGTGCTTTAGCTGGGTGAGAGCAGAGAAGCCAGCCTTGCATAAATATGATACTGAAAGGCAAAAGCACTCTGATTGTATACCTGCTGGCTCTGAACTCACGGAGTTCAGTTTGGTGATCAAATGCTCGACGCATCGGTAATCTATGCCCATCAACACGTATCAAGCAAATGAACATCTGCGGTTCGGCTTATTTGATTGAGTATTCAGTGACTGAGTATTCGGTGATTGAATATTTTGCACTAAGCATCTGCATATCCAGGATTTGTTCATAAAGAACAAACAGACTGTTGGGTCTGATCATAGATTAGCATTTAGGAGCTGGCTGGTTTTCAAATGTTTAAATTTCCAACTCGGACTCACAACCCCTTCAGAACTTTCCATGATTAAATCTGAATCGTGACCCATAAGTTGGCAAAGAGTAGTAACACTTTACTTAAGGGGGCACAAATAATATACTACGATGCTCCTAAATAATGATGAACTCAGTTACTTAGTTTGTGGTTAATACATTAAATCTTAGTTACAAGCAAATTACTGATTATATACTTGACAGCAAGTCGTGAAATGTTACCCCTCACTTTATACTGTACGTAATCATTATCTACCTACTAGGTATTGATAATCATGATTCTTATAAACCAATAAGTAGGTTTGCTGAAGTAAAAAAAAGATATAACTAATAGATAAGTAGTGGTCAGTTATATTAATTAATATGTAAGGAATAATTGATGACGGGCCGTTGAATTATTAGAAAATAATGCACACCTGAGGTGGTGCATTATTTTTCTAATAATTCAACGGTCCGGAGTCAATTATTCCGCTTATACTACGGTTGCCACACCTCAAGAGATCGATCAGATGATATATTTCAAGGGATTTTTCTACTTAAATCGCTATTGTGAGTAGGATTATTTCTTCCGCATCTCATCCAACGACTCTTTTGCTAGTTCCAAAACGTCATTTTAAAGCTGGCAATGGAGGCTTGAGCCGTTGATAGCAGACTAATGCAGTTAATAATGAAGTTATTAGAAAGAGAGCGAGAGAGACAGAGACGCAAAGAGAGAGAGCTTGTATGAATTAGGCTACCTCTGTGTGTCCCTCAACAGTGTTCTGAAGCACCGTCTCTAAACTGTAAGTCTGCTTTAAGATGCAGCGCTGTTATTACCTCGCTAGTGAGAAATGTCATGTGTAGCCTTTAAGCTGGTACACTAGGCTAACTAATACTGCTGCAGCCCAGTTGTTGAAAGTTTCATATTCACCGTAAATATTAAAATTTACTTTCGGAAAATCGTCTGTCATGTTGTTGTTTTTGTTAGTCCTGTGTGCTGTATAGGTACTGTATGCTAATTTCCGTTATTACAGTTAACTATGCGAAGTGATATGGAACTGTAATGCGGTCAAGAGAGCTGCCTGGAACTACGTTCGCCGTGCGTTTCCCTGAAAATAATTGCACACCTCAGAACGTTCGTCAGCCAATCAGATTCAAGCATTCAACGGTCCCGTAGTATAAACTTATATATTTGCCTTATGTTCGTTGATCCTTCTTGTAACATTTTTTTGCATTTTTTTTTTACATTTATTTCCTACAGTTACTATATTTGTTAGTATATGTGTTAATTCTATAAACCTTTCTGAACTCTCTCTAAGCACAGGAACAGCGACGCATTAATGTAGCCACTAGATGGCGATGGTGAGCTGTAAATGGATTCTCCTCTTTCATATAAGGCGGCGTGCGTGTTTCTTGACTGTTCAGCGTCACTTTATTTTAATACGTAGGCCTATATTCGTTCTGCAAATATCAGTTTAATTAAACCCTAAACATTGTTTATTGGCTTCCCAAAATCATAAAACGTAAATACCCGGGGAATTTAAAGGACACTAAAGCGAAATATCATTACCGCTCTTTCCGTTAATTAGCTCTTCCACACTGCCGCTTCTCTTAAAATGATTTCTTTGACCTCTTCCCGAAGGAGTTACAATGAATAAGTATAGTAATGTTCTCTTTTCCAGTTAATTGAAAAGGCAAAACTTACTCGAAATATTGACTTTCCTATAATCATTAAGTAGTTAATGGGAAGAGATGCTAATCCGGGAATTTTCAGGATGGATATATATAGTTAAAACATTAATTTCAAGCAGTAATATATTGATACCCAGTTCTAAATGAGCTGTTCTGAGTTAAAAAGCTCATTGACAAAGATGTCTCATTAGATGCTTTTTAATTAGTTACACCTTTGCAATAGTATAAAACACCAAAACTTTGTGTTTAGTGTCCATTAGGGAGCCATTGACTACACCTGCAATTAATAGAAAAATGGCAAGAAAAGAACAAAGTTAAATTATGACACTTAAGGAAAAAGTAAACGAGTCCATTGAAGATATGTGCACGTATCTTAAACATTGCTTCCCAATGCACTTTTGTTATGAAACCAATATGTCTGCAAAATTTTTACAGAATTAAGCTAACGTTCCAAGAGTGTCTGTGAGCCGTGTGCATCTTTCTGTGTATATATTTCTGTCGAACATAAAAATCCTAAGTATAGTATTAACAAAAAGAGAAATTGGACATAGTTAAGTTTCTCAACACTTTTTTGAACACAAACACATTTCCTTGGTAACATTACTGAAGACAAAGACGTGGCGTGAGGCTTAATGATGAGGCTCAGAGTCTGCTCACAATTATAAATGCTCAATGTAAATGAAGCTGAGTCAGAATGGGCTCCTGGGGGTCACTGTCAGCTTCAGCCGAGGCGTTGGACGGTTGAGGGTCAGTCCAACGAGGTCCAGGGTGTAAATAGATGCATAGAAATATAATAGGTAATATTGTTCTGTGCAAAACATGCATATGATAGACCATAGCATTAGCTGCAGACCGGAAGTACAGAGAGCATGACTAACAAGATGCAATGATACAAGTGAAAACTGTTCATTGATCATTGTGCAATACGAGCAGTTATTGCAAACAAACAAAGCAGAGATCAGGCAAGGCACCAAGTGTGTGTGGAGTGGGGTGGGCTGGAGAATGAACTCCGTACGGTGCTACTGAGCGCATGGACAGCGGTGGGGAAGAAGCTGTTCCTCAGCCAGCTGGTGTGGCAGCAGAAGCTCCTGAGAACTTCCTGGATGGGAGTGAGCAGTATGCTGGATGGTTTAATCCACTCGTTAGAGAGTCTTCTGTCCTGCTTCTGTACAGCTGTGGTATCACACTGAGATACAGTATCTGAGGATGCTCTCAATGGTAGAGCAGTAGAAATTCACCAGAATGAGGGGGAATTATGTAAACCTCCTTAAGTAGCCTCAGAAAGTAGAGCTGCTTATATGCCTTGTTATGAGAATCGGTTTTGTTGAGGCCCCAACTATGGGCTTCGGAGATGTGGACACCTAGAAATGTGAACTTCTGGTTATTCAGGCACGGGATGTTGTTGCTACACCCCTCCGCCAGACGCTTGATCTTGGGCTGAACTAAAAGCAATGAAAAGAATCTTAACATAGGAGCTGCTGTTGTCCAGGTCCGGTCAAAGTAGAGCATGATGAGGTGATGGCGCCCTCTGTTGATCTGTTTGAGCGATAGGCAAACTGATGTCGATCCAGTGTGGAAGGCAGACCCGGCCTCGGGTGGGAGAGAATCCCAGTGTTTATAAACACGCTTCTCTGCCCTGTCCCGCCTCAGTGTTAATGGTGCGAAACTGCATTGACCGACAAGACCCTTTTCATGTTGTCACATTACTTCTGCTTGGGTGTGTCTCCTCAATACCGCTGGAGATTTACCATGTGCTGAGTTTGCACACCTTCCCCCACGTGTGTGTCCTTATCCCATCCTTTCTGGAACAGGATCCAGGTCCCTGCAGCCTTGGTCAGCTAAGTGTGAACAGTTCTGTTTAACTTACTATGGAAACAGACCATGCAGTATTCAAGAGGCAGAATGGAGCGACAGGGAATGTTACTATAAAGTTAATATCTTTTCTCCCCAAACAAGCCCGATCCTTTACTGTAAGCTGGAGCAGCGTGTTTAACCATCAAGCATCTGGCTTTGATAAGCCCGCCCACTATTTCACTGGGCCGGCGAATTCACCGTATATAAAGAGAGTGAGAAATGTGGCATTGAGTCCAGAGGATAGTCGGCAGTTAAATGTTGAACACTGTGGAGCAGGTGACTGTAAATGGAAGGGGGGGGGGGAGGGGGTTAAGCATGCTGGAAGTCTGACTGCGTGCATTTGGCGGAAATACAGGATGCTTTATATAGTTTGGCTTCCATTCACAGCCCCGAGTTTCAATGAAAATAAGTACAAAACCAAAATAGTAACGTCAGTGCTTAATAAGTGGGTGCGGGGGGTGGGGGGGGGGGGGGGGGAATGGAACAATTAAAGTAAATGTGAAAAGCCATGTCCTGGATATTAACTTAGGATAGGCGCAGGGAGCCTTTGGCTGCGTGTTTGTAGTCCGAATAGAAAGTCTGGCATCCCCCCAAATGCAGGAATCCCAGCGCATGTTTTGCTGTTGCATTCGATCGGCATGCAGATGGGCTGATGTGGGCACTTGGGGTTTATTTGGATGAGGTCTGCGTGATGGGGAGGCAGGGGGGGGACCAGGCTAGGGCTGGCAACCCTGCAGCAGTACCTAAACGTTGCAACTCGCTTCAGTGGATTTGCTGTGCAATGAGGTCGCTGTTGGTGCATTCGCGTTCGCTCCACTGCAGCTCTGCGGTGATGATGTTTAACGTGGCCCTAGTGTTAAACCCCCTCCCCCCGACAGCACTGGGGTGAAGCCTCAGCTAATCCTGACGTGCTCCTCTAATACATTTGCTCTGACCCATCCTGCTTCGGCTCCAAATTGAGATCGCGCGTGCCTGACAAATTGTCCGTGGCAAATGCGTCCACAGTGCCTGGAAACATGCGATATTAATGCATGTGTAGCAGAATATTGACCAAACCCAGCCATTGCCCTGCGATTCTGCGTTATTTTCGGCTGAGGGTCTGCTGTCAGTCTTGACTGCTTTTTCAGGCCCTTGCAGATAAACGTATCTTTGACACCTTGCTTCCTACAGTGATGTTTTTCGTGACCATGATGGATTTTGCTGTATCTCTTTCAGGACCGAGATATGCATCAGCTGTAGACATAATAGGCATCAGGATGGCAGGTGATGATAGCCAAATCAATGGTAGTCCCAAGATTCAGCATTATTACCTAAGCTTTTTGTAGAGTGTTTGTAGTGAAGTATAGCTGTATTACATCTTGGCTGTGTGTAGTTAATGCTTGAATCAGCATAAACTCCATTTATTAGGAAACTTCATTGCATAGTCCAGCTACAGGTCAAGATGGAGGCCGACCTGTAGGTGGAAGCACCGAGCTTAGGAGTAACATTACAGTAATACGGAAGCACAAATTTGGGACATTCTGCTGCACCTCTCTATGCACTGTGTTCTCACAGATTGCCCAGATGGCTTTGGGTAAACGCTGCTCGCCTTATCGAGTCTGGGAAGCTGGTTATGTCTCTAACCTTAATCCTCTTGTCGAAATGAACAACTGACATTCCAGTTCAGATCTGAGAGCTGCCACTGTTGTTGGACCTGACAACAACAGCTGAGTAGTGTTCTGTTCATCTGGCTTAAGATCAACTCAAACTCACACCGGTGACACAGACTATAACTGCAGCAGAAAAGTACATATCACTAAAACGAAACAGAGAGGTGCCGCAATGCACTGCACCCCGTGATGTACCGTACCCTGCACTGCACCCCGTGATGTACCGTACCCTGCACTGTGCCCCGTGATGTTCCGCACCCTGCACTGCACCCCGTGATGTACCATACCCTGCACTGTGCCCCGTGATGTACCGTACCTTGCACTGTGCCCCGTGATGTTCTGCACCCTGCACTGCACCCCATGATGTACCATACTCTGCACTGTGCCCCGTGATGTTCTGCACCCTGCACTGCACCCCATGATGTACCGTACCCTGCAATGTGCCCGTGATGTACCGTACCCTGCACTGTGCCCCGTGATGTACCGTACCCTGCACTGCACCCCGTGATGTACCGTACCCTGCACTGCGCCCCGTGATGTACCATACCCTGCACTGTGCCCTGTGAAGTGCCGTGATGCACCGTACCCTATGTCATGTCCTTTAATGCACCGTATCCTGCACCATGTCTTGTGATGCATCGTATCCTGCACCATGTCTTGTGATGCATCGTATCTTGCACCATGCCTCATGATGCACCACACCCTGTGATTTCGCTAATGATGCACCGTACCCTATGCCGTGTCCTGTGATGCGCCGTGTCCTGGACCATGCCCTGTGATGCATCAGACACCGCACTACTTCCCATAATGCACCATACCTTGCACTAGGTCCCTAGATGTATCGTATCCTGTGCCGTGCCCTGAGATGCACTGTATCCCTGAACTCTGCCCACTGTTTCACCCCCCCCCCCACCTCCCTGCTGGCCAGTGAAGCACATTGCAGGTGTTTGATCTTTTAATTACGTAGCTGACACTGTTACAAAATGTACAAAGTGAATTCTAGCTCATTTTCACTGCCTGGTGTTTTACGGAGGAGTCTGGGTTATGTACCTTGCTGAAGGGCACAACAACCGAACCTCTCCATCTGTCTGCTTGTGTGTGTCTGCTACATCACTAGTGGCCCAAAGTCCTGTCTTTAACTGCACGTTGATTTTTGAGTACAGCCTTGTCTGTTTATTTATAAAGAATTCTTGAAATATATGTGGTCCTCTGTCGGCACTCTGTTCCTCTCCAAGTGCGGCCGTCGTTTGCATGAGGTGGACGAGCTCAGCATCTGGTGTGATCCAGGGATGAGGCTTGTCGGGTAGGGATCTCTGAACGGCTTGGCGCTAACACTGCTAGCTGCAGGGTCTGGATTTTGGTTGGAAACCATCCGGCCCCCTCCACTCCGCCCCCCCTTTGCAGGAAGGTAAGCCAGTACAGAGGAGGCCCACAGATCAGCTGGCCAGGCACCTTTGAGCGGAGAGGATTAGATGCTGGAGTAATAATGGCAAATTGAAATTCAGTGAGTGCATGCAGTTCCATTTGCGCTTTATTTTATGCCCCCCCCCCCCCCCCCCCCCCACACACACACACACACCTGGCCGAGGCATTTTGCAGACTTATTGCATGCAGAGTATATTGTGCTTGTTTGTGTTATGCTGCATTCCTTTTGAACTGGGAAGTCAAAATTTCCAGGTCCCTAGTCGGGAATTTCAACTGGCACCCCCCCTGAACTAGGACTGCACAAAATACCGCAAAATGAGTTATCAACTGGTAACAATGGTTAACGATGAACTAGAACTGGTATTGGTAAATGGCTTTGCGACTTGTTGCGGTTAACTCAGGTGTGACACTCCGACTCCTGAGCTTAATGGAAAGCGGCATTATTTTCCTGATTGTGTCTGGACGAGAGGAGACAGTGAGCTGGGATCCACCTTCACCCCAAACGTGAAGAACACCAGCCAGCCCTCAGAGGGGGGGTCACCACATGCTGCTTGCAGAGGAAGCCCTTAGATGTAACACGCCATTCGTGGGAAATGGAGAGGAAAGGCACAGCCTCTCTGCAGCCAAGCAGGGCTGCCGATGTGTCACTTTTAATCGAACTGCTCATGTTTTACTGGGCTGTGCAGCTCCCAACACCCTGCATTTTATTTATAGTCAAAGTGTGTTTGGGGATTTGGAAATGAAATGAAATGAAAAATGAAATGAAATGTAATGAAATATGAAATGAAGCTTTATCTGCTGTTTTTACAATTGTGAGCATGACCATAATGGAATGTGTTTTTTTCCTACGGATCCTATCTGGATCTCCCTTTTTTCAGACGTACACACAGCTCTCTCCAGGCCTGCTGTCCAGAACAGTACAGCTTTACCTGTGAAACGACTTAAATTTAATAGCAGCGCTGCATCTGAGTAACCAATGACACGAGGCGATGCCCATTCTGGGTCTGATGACCCCACCCCCACCATAAAGCCTTAGTGGTCTGTTTTAACTGTAACTATAGCAACCTATCTCCCCTGAAAACCCAGGTGCTCGTCTTAATGGGTTTGTGTGGCAGTTATGCATCCCCCCTGCCCCCCCGAAAGCTATGAAAGTTGACGGGGGCTGGGTTGATGTTAGCACCTCTGAGAAGATGCCAAATTGACCTCCGTACTGCCGCTTATACCTGCGCTGGTTGCTTTTGGGGGTCTCTGAGACAAGATGGTACTGTGGTAGTTATGGTGCGGCCTCACTGCTCTGGGCATTATCCGGGAAGCCACGGTGAGTGTCTGTGCCCACCGTCAAATGCGAGGCAGGGACAGAACGTTCCCTCCTGATCCTTGCGTGTGACGAGTTATTAAATGCAAAAAAAAGGTAGGTACAGCAACAGATGAGTCACTCATTCATAATGGATAGAACGTCCAGGAGGTGTTCAGAGAAATGTAGTGCATAATGGGAGAACTGCTGAGTTTTTCACCACAAGTTGACCCGCCCCCCCCCCCCTCCTCCAACAGGAAATAACTGGTGAAGCTGGTTCAGTTTTTAGGAGATTTAAGCTCAGTCGCGCAGTGAATATATAATATATTCTTTAAAATACATGGCAAAGTTTGGGTTTGGTGACAGCCTCTTCTGCACACACTCATTCTCCATAATTAATATGACTGTCTAAAGGCCTCCAAATTAAAATAGTGACGGGAAAATAATTGAACAAACCTTCGCTAATTATCATCTGAGTGGAAAAGAAATGGTCCGTTCCCTGCCGAGTGCCTTGCAACCAGCATTTACTCGGCGCTGTTAGCAGTGAACGAAGGACAAGCTGTTTTTAAACAGGAACTCAGCCGAGACCTTGGCTTTTCAAAGGAAAAAGAAACATTAATCTGGCCCACCTTGTCCAGTCTTGCCGTGAAGCTGGCACCAGTGTAAAATTGGCCTTGGGTCTGTCGTGTTGGTGGGGGGGCTTGCTGACCTTAACCACACAGTCTACTGCTTGTTAACGGCTTATATACACACCTGTAATGGGGTGGGGGATCACAAGGTCATGGTGAAAAATGTTTAATGAAACCAAAAAAAAAAACAATTAATGATCAGTGGTAAAATATTGTGAAAAAGTAAAAAAAAATGAAAAACTTTTGGCTTTTATATATAAAGAAGGATTCATACAGGGACTCAGCATGAACATGGACTGTCAATCATCAAACAGGAACACCAGCAGCGAATGGTTCTCTTACGGAGGGCCTTCAATCACACACCCCCCGATGCCCTGACACATATCTTCCTGGCTCAAAAAATACTTCAGAAACTCTCTGAATGTGATCGACCACCAAAAACACTATTACTGAGTATGTAATAGCTCGCTTTCTCTCTCTCTCTCTCTGTGTATATATACACATACACTATACTGCCAAAAGCACCTGCCTTTACACACACATGAACTTTAATGACATCCCATTCTTAATACATAGGCTTTAATATGGAGCTGGCCCACCCTTTGCAGCTATAACAGCTTCAACTCTTCTGAGAAGGCTGTCCACAAGATTTAGGGGTGAGTTTATGGGAATTTCTGACCATTCTTCCAGGAGAGCATTTGTGAGGTCAGGCACTGATGCTGGATGAGAAGGCCTGGCTCACGGTCTCTGCTCTAATTCATCCCAAAGGTGCTGCATCGGGTTGAGGTCAGGACTTTGTGCACTGGTGCACAGTCATGTTGGAACAGGAAGGGGCCGTCCCCAAACTGTTCCCACAAAGTCGGGAGCATGAAATTGTCCAAAATGGCTTTGAATGCTGCAGCATTAAGAGTTCCTTTAACTGGAACTAAGGGACCAAGTCCAACCCCTGAAAAACATCCCCACACCATAACCACCCCTCCACCAAACGTTACATTTGGCAAAATGCAGTCAGGCATGTACTGTTCTCCTGGCAGCCGGCAAACCCAGACTTGTCCCTCAGATTGCCAGACAGAGATGCGTGATTCAGAGACTTCCAGAGAACACGTCTCCACTGCTCTAGAGTCCAGTGGCGACGTACTTTACACCACTGCATCCGACGCTTTGCATTGCACTTAGTGATGTAAGGTTTGGATTCAGCTGCTTGGCCATGGAGACTAATTCCATGAAGTTCTCTACACACTGTTCTTGAGCTAATTTGAAGGCCACACAGTTTGGAGGTCTGTAGCTATTGACTCTGCAGTCAGTTGGTGACTTCTGCACACTGTGCTCCTCAGCATGCGTTGTCCCCGCTCTGTGATTTTACGTGGTCTACCACTTCGTGGCTGAGTTGCTGTTGTTCCCAATTGCTTCCACATTGTTATAATACCATTGCACAGGTGGCATCCTATCACGGTACCACTCTTGTGATCCTGAGAGCGACCCATTCTTTTAGAAATGTCTGTAGAAGTAGTCTGCATCCCTAAGGTGCTTAATTTTATACACCTATGGCTATGGAAGTGATTGGAGATATATATATATATATATATATATATATATATATATATATATATATATATATATATATATATATATATATATATATATATATATATATATAAAACATACGTAGGTGGAGAGTCTGTATTGGAGAAGTTCATCCTATAATGGGCCATGATTCTGACACACGACTTCTGACCTTAACATGTTTGGGGAGAGGGTTAGAATGTTTACTCTAAGTGCGAACTGAGAATTGTCGTGTACTCGCCCGTTGCTGGACAAGCCCGAACACAGCCACCCCCTTCAGACTGGTGCGGAGCAGAAGTTAGATCTGATCTGCTGGACTCTGGAAGAAACGTGCTGCCCCATATTGGGGTGAAAGATTAATGCGTTTGGAGAAAGCAGGAAGGGATTAAGTGAGGCTTTGAGGTGGATACTTAAGTCCGGCAACTGTCAGGCAGACATGTTCCAAGTATCTGAGGCAGGGGGGAGATCAGACAGGGTCAGGCCTGATGGCTGCTGTGCTGTTAGCATTGAGTGGAGAGCACAAGACCCTTAGCGGAGAGAACTTGGCGAGAGAGAGAGAGAGAGAGAGTCACCTCTATCAGAACAATGAAAACATCACAGAGCAGCACGGCTTCTAAATGACTGCAGGCCCAATACTTCATAATCATCAGCTCTTAAATATTACATGTGAATAAAAAGACGTTCTTTTTATCAATAATCCAATAAAATATTCTTATTCTTTCTGTAATCTCCCTGCTCCATCCAGTTGTAGCAGGTATCGTGACGTGATACAGCTCTTGTACTCCCTCTCCGGCCAGGGCGTCTGCAGCGCCACCTGCAGGTTAGGGGGGGGGGGGGGGGGGGGGGGGGCAGTTTTAGAGCAGCTGCTGATTCTCTTTCTGTAGACTTAATCTTCTTGAAGCAGATGTAGAGGCGCTGGGGCAGAGGGCCGACAGCGCCCTGGCTTCCTGGAAACGGCTCAGCTCCTTCTTCGTGCGAGAGGTCCGCTGTTCTTCTGCAACAAGCCAAGCCCATGGGTGACACCTCCCTACGGGACACACATCACACAGCTGCTGCATGTAGGACAGTGGTCCTATAGAATAAGTACCATCACAGACACCCTATATACACACTGTGACTCAAACCAGGTCCACTGGCATGTATAAATATATTTGCCCCCTGGAATGGTGTAGAACGTACCATCGTGGTATAATTACACTTTACTGTCATGCCTATTCTGATGGAGACTGATAGGGTTGTTTTCGCTTATGGTTGTAGAGGTGTGTTCTCAGTACCAAAAATGAGAAAAAAGTATATTAGAATTTTAAACCATTGTTGATGTGATGTGACATAGTAGTGTTTACACCTCATAGAAAATTGTTTTTCCCATCTTAACATCAAAATTTAAATAATTATTTTGCATTATTTTCAGAAGCATGTCAGACTTTAATTCAACCCTGTGACAATCATTTTGTAATCCAACTATTCATGCTTACAATACATATTCTGGCATGATTTCTTGGTTTAGATGTCACTTGCAAATAATCACGTATTATAATTACATTTAAAAAATTATTATGATGAAATAATTTGTCATCTGTCAGTATTTCTGCTAGAAATGTGCAGAGATGTTGTGTAATTTTAAGTAATTTTAACTTATTTTTCCAGATTTAATGCACACAATTAAACACGTGCTGATGTCATGTTTTGTTTATTTAATACAAAAATGCAAAAAAATGTATCACATAACTGGGATGAATGTGCAATAGCAGGGTTGGGAATCATGTAACAGGGTTAAATGAACAAATGTCAGTGTCATATTTTTCTACTATAAGCAGAAATCATATTAATATGCATGTATATACTCTCTCACTCACTGTAACACACACAGACAGACAGACAGACAGACAGACACCCAGACAGAGACACAGACAGAAGCACATATACACACACAGACACACACACACAAACAGACAGACATACACACACACAGGCAGACACAGACAAACACAGAGACAGACAGACAGACACAGACAGACAGACACACACTCACACACATAAACACACACAGGCACACACAGACAGACACACACCCACACATACAGGCACACATAGACAGACAGACACACACTCACACACATACAGGCACAGACACACAGACAGACAGACACACATACAGGCACGCATAGACAGACAGACACACACTCACACACATACAGGCACAGACACACACAGACAGACAGACACACATACACACACAAACACATACAGACACACACACACAGACAGACAGACACAGACAGACAGACACACGATAACTGATTCCTTTTGTGATATGAACACTGGAAATGTTTCAGGGCTTTGTAGAGGGGTGGCAATACTGTCCCACTTCGCTCTTGCCATTCATCCACTTCTCTCCGCCTCTTTCTGCTCCTCTTTTGACCTTTCTTATCTAGATCTTCATTTCTTTCCTTCGCTCCTCAGCATCTCCTTTCCATGTGTTCACTCCTGAGGCACCTTTGCCTTCATTCTGAATCAGCTTTTTCTTTATCCCCTGTACTGTCTTTGCCTTTCTGTTGCTGTTTTCGCCATTGATGAAGCAGACAGTAACAATGACATCTCAATGACCCCCTCAAAGCCCTTTAATACATCCCTTACTATCTATTTATAAAACCAATGAACATTAGTTTGATGGAAATTAAGACGTTAATGTGCCAGAGAATAAGATCTTTGTCACTTTTATGGTAAGTTATTTATCAGGAAATTCCCTGTTTAGTGAGTTGATACTGTAAAACCTTTAACAATAAACATTCCCATTAATAACTAAATATCATATATAATGATAAAAAAAATGAATATTACAAAGACGTAACAGAAATTCAGTAACAAGTTTTCAACCCCATTACATTAAGAAATGTGACGGGGCTGACGATTTCGTGCTAATCTGTTGCTAATGTGTTGATGCTAACATCTATCAGTGCACCACATGGTATTATCCAACTGGGATATTTTTGTACTTCATAGCTACAATAACACTTTTTTGTAAAATCTTGTTAACTATAAGTCCATAAGTGCATAAAAAAGACAAAATATTCATAGAAAGGGAGACACTTGCAGTACCATGCTGTTCTGAACACTTTGATGATGTCATTTCCTCATAAATGATGTCAAATGGATCATACCATTATTTTATGGGGAGGGGAAAGTGGTTGCATTATAGGGTTGAATGAACACAAAGACAACGGCAAACAATTCTGTTTCATATAAGTCTTTTTCAGAGAAATTGTGTAATGCATGAAATATGGACATCTGAATTCAAAAAGTGTAGTATTATTTAACATTGTTTACTCAAAATGAATAATGTTATTGTCATAATGGTTAATTGGGACAGTCAAAATTCCAAATGGTCTAAGGAACAACAAATGTTCAGATAAATTTAGATTCTAATCTCTGTTCTACTGCATATTAAAAAATGCAAGACTTTGATATGCACAAGTTGATGTGTATTTTTATCAATGTTCTGAAAAGTCTTATCAGTAATGTAGGACATCAGAAGTACTTAAACAGCACGAAACTCGTAGAATGACCTAAAACATCACGCCATATTATGGTCTTATTCTCCTTCCGGTCAAGACACCCCTCTGTTTCCAGTAAGGTCTACATTCGGGGTTTGCATTCTCTCTTGTGTTTGTGTGCGAGTTTTCAATGGGCAGCATGGTTTCCCATCCCAGTCGGTAAGCTAGCATCTCAAGATAGTCCAGTGTGTGTGTGTGTGTGTGTGTGTGTGTGTGTGTGTGTGTGTGAGAGAGAGAGAGAGAGTGCCCTGCAATGGACTGGTACCCCATCCAAGGCGTCTCCTTCCCCATGCTCTGTGCTTCCTGGAGGCTGCGGGCTCCCTGTGATCCTGTACAAGAAAAGCAGTAATGCACAGATAGGTCTGGTTTCGCATTAAAATGTGTTAAAATGAATGAATGTATTATTCTTAGATAAAAGCATGTTGTATGGGGGCCAGCATATCAGAGACCTGCAGCCCCCTTGGTAATCCTGGGCACTTAGCAGAGAACTCGCAGTCAGACGATGAAATGGACCCATCAGGGTTTTCAGTGCCTGCCATGCTTTTGAGGACAAAGGCTTCACAGCCGCTTCTCCAAACGAACTGGCATGTTTGCGACAAAGCAGCCGAGGGCAAGGAGAGACAGCAGGAGACAAGCCAGGAGAAAATGACTTCTTTGAGCCCCTTATGCGTGCAGAGCCTAAGGTGAGGGGAAGTGGCTGGCCTGCAGTGCACAGCAGCCACCAGCAGAGGGCCTCTCTAAATGCGCTCAGCCTAGATTTTGAGTTTATTTGTCACTCATCTGAATGTTTATTTGTGTTTGGAGTTTCTGTAAACTTTTGCTTCCTAGGGATTTTAGAGTTAATGAAAAAACAGTTAATGCAACCAGCGGGTTGGGACACGAACGCTTAGATGTCAGGCCGGTCGGCTTCGCTCCGATGAAGATTCGTTTTTGTCACTGACAGTCCTGGCTGTGTTAAGAGGGCTGTCTTTGGAGGAGACGATGGGAGAGATGGCTTTGTGTGTCTGTGCGTGAGAGAGAATAGGAGTTTATTGGGCGACCAGACAAACACTTTTTGTATAATATTAGCATTCTGTCAAAAGCCCCATGCTGAGGTAATATTACTTTTTACCAGTTTTATGCGGCTGGATGGTTATACAGATGTGATTTTCTTGTCAAGGAATCAGCCAAGAATATAGCAGCAGACCTTTCATGAAGCCCCTTCAAATCTGCAAAACTGTCAGGCCCAAATGTTTAACAGCGCCGCTCTCCCTCATTGAAGTTATCTGAGCGTGCCAGCATAGCGTCTCGGCTCTGGGCCTGGCTCTGACCTGTTTTGTACTGCAGAACAGTACAAAAATCCGCTTTTGAACAATGGATGGATCCCGTATTGGGCCGCTCAGTCCCCATGGCTCTAGCTGGGTTTGCTCCACCCGAAACAGGGAGCCCAACCGCAGGAAGGCTGAGCAGGGTGCCTCAAAGGTCAGCTTCGCTTTAGGCGTCCCAGGGGCGTGCAGGCCCTATCATGGCAGAGCAGTGCTGTGAAGAAGAGGCGAGAGAGAGAAGAGAGAGAGAGAGAGAGAGAGACATGAACAGATTTCTTCTGGCTGAGATAACACCAGCATGCAATTGGAAAAAGAAAGACTTTTGTGTGTGTGTGTGTGTGCGTGTGTGTGTGTGTGTGCGCACAAAATGAAAAATGCCACAATCTGATGTCAGATTAGGCTTTCCTTTAAATAGACCCTGACATTTCTCTCTCTCTCACAGGGGGTATTTTATTTTGGCCATTCTCCTCACCTGAAAGCTGCTTTTTATGCACATATGTTTATGCTGGATACTTACTTCATCCCTGCATATTACTCATCATAGCGACCATGCCCGGGCCCTTAGCAACGGCGATGATGTGGTACCGTCCGCCACCCGCAGCGGGCCTGCTGGAAATGGGCTGCACGAAATGAAGCCGAGCTTCAGAGATCCTCGGTCTGCTCTTCTGTGAGCTGAGGCATGCTGGGCTTCTGACCTGCTGGGTCCTCCTACTACAATTGGTGTTGATGCTTCAGGGAGATCTAAAGACACTGCATCCTGCTGCTTTGCTCTTATGGCGACCAACGTTCATGAGGATGGATTTACAGCAGATTAAATTCAAGCTAACGGGCTTTAGGGGGTAAACATGGTGCTTTTAAACCTCTATGCCACCGGCTTCTCTGCCTTTATGCAAGTGATGCTTAGCCTTCCACCTCCACATCCACCATCTGACACCTTATACACCAGCTTTTCTGAGTCTTGGCTTGCTTCACCCCTACTTGCTCATCTAGAGGTACTGACATGTCTGTCTCTGAAGGTAGCAGGCGTTCAAGGTGCTTAAGCTCCCTGAAGAATTCCTGGTTCGATATAAACAGACAAACAGTGTCTGTTACATGCTCAGCCGGGGTCTAGTCTTCAGAACACGGGAGTCTGACTTTTCAGGCTGTAAAATTATGGAAAGCTTCACTCAAAGACACTTTATATGCACATTGTGGCCCAAACCAGGCCCATTGACATGTATAAATTTATTTGCCCCCTGGTATGGTGTAAAACGTACCATCACGGTATAATTACACTTTACTGTTATGGCTATTCTAATGGAGACTGATAGGGTTGTTTTCTCTTATGATTGTAGAGGTGTGTTCTCATCATTATGGTCAGGTGGTTCAAGCAATCCAGGCTCTGGAAGACTGCATCGCTGTGCAGTGGTATCATAGATGTCAGTCAGCGTGTGTTGGGATGGCTGTAGAACAGGAAGTGTCCCACTCGTACCCTCCACCCCTCCCAAACTCCCATTTTTCATTCCCTTCTGAAGAACGTGCCAATGGCTGGGCCCCCATGATGGGATGAACTCGCTGTCCTGCTAATTAGTGCCACTGGAGTGACAACCATTGTCTTTCCACAGATGGCTTGGCTTGTCTGATGGTGTGTGTTGTGGTGGGGGGTGGGGGGTGGGACCGAGGTTTGTGCTGACAGGGGAATCAGTTTATTCCCACCCTAACCAATAATACCTCCTCACTCTCATGCTTATATAAAAAAAAATCACATTAGCGTATTAACAATTAGCACTGATTGCAATAGGAGAATCTTGGTTATAGAAGGTCGGTTGCAGGGTGCTAGTAAGTTTAGCCTGAAAGCTTGCCTTGCATGTCTGATTGCCTTTTGTGTATTCGGTGACTGCGGTGAACCGAACAGTAAGAGTGTGGAAAAGAGTGACCCTGGAGGTGTTAGGGCTGTTATGGTAACTGGTCCATCGGAATTTATATCTGATCAGATGTCTGTAGCACAGCAGCCGCTACATTCGCTCTGAGGGTGACCAAGCAACACAATTGCTGACTCACTTAATTGTCCCACAGTTTGATTGGTCCTCTACTGTTTGATTGAATATGCATAACTCACTGCTCTGGCCAATGCAATGTTATCATACTCTGAGAACCTCCCCATTTAGCATAATGGAAAACTTTCCATTGGCTGAAGAACCCATCAAGTATGATTTTAGACACTTTTAATCTGTTTTGTTTGATGTATGTGGAATTTGCAGTAAGGCAGTATAGATTTAGCCTGGAAAAAAAGTAGAAATCCGATGAAGCTGATTCGTGTTCCCACATTCCCACTCTGTAGCTAGACGGGAAGCTGACGCAGCCTTCTGGCGCGAATTTGCAAAAGCTTGGAGAGGTAATTAATTAAACTGTTGTGGCACGTAATTATCACCCAGTCTATAAGTTTTGCACCTTGTAATTCCTTAAGCACTGGAATCCATTTAACGGGAGTTTGACGCAGGATTATATTAACAGGATTTCAGTATTAGCATCTTTAACTTCTCGCGGTAGTGTTTTTTCATATGTGATGCTGTTTGCACGCGCACACACACACACGCACACACACACATACATATATAATTAACACAATTGTGAATGTGCAAACCCTTATTATTGATGTACTGGTTAAAGGAATTAATTGGTGGAGTAATCAAAGCCGTCTTAAGGTCTGTTAGGCCGACTTCCAACTGTTGCCTATTCAGGGAGCCCTGGAGGCCATCGCAGGCAGCATAGGACCCCTTACACCCTGGATGTCGGTACTATACCTGGCCTCACTCCACATATCAGGACAAATGCCAGTGTTTGAGTATATCTCACTTTCGCCTTGTTGATAAATCCTTTGTTGGCCATTTGCACAAGTAGCACATGTCTTCGCCTACCCCATCTCATAGCTCGGGGGGTCGCAGCGTGGGGTCAGCCATTGTGCGGCACCCTTGGAGCTGCGGGTTAAGAGGAACAGTCACATGTCTGTGGGCCCTTGACCAAGGCCAGTCAAGGGCCCACAGTCATGTGACTGTTCTGCCAAAGCTACGGGTCAAACCAGCGATCTTCTGATCACGGGCTGATCCGCTGGGTCTCCTTGTCGGCACTCCAAACGAATGCCGCTTCTTTACTGACAGAGCCACGTGACCTTGTCTTTGAGCACTAGCGAGTCTGGATCACAGACCCGCTCATGTGGTTTCCATCTCTCGGGCCATACGGTATATTTTTGTACTTTACATTCAGCCTGGGCTTTAGGTTCTGACACGTCAGCGGTGAAAAACGACAGAGTGGGTACTTAATATGCTTATTTATGCTGTCGGAATGCATCTACACCTGCGGTACCAGAGCAACGGATTTAATGAGACAGCAGAACACGCTGGAAGTGCATTAGGGGGGACCGTGCTCCTTTCACACTTCCTGATTTTGCTTCACGGCCACTCACTGAGGTTTATGTACTCACTCAGTACTTCGAGGCACTTCAAAAGGACTGCAAAGCACTATAAGGAAAAGTTCATTTCCATACTTTGCATTTTGATGGGTTTGGAGCCTTTGGAACTGGGCCAGTGAGGAGGCAGCGGTACCTTTACTGAGAGGTATTTTAACTGCTAATAAGGACCTACTGCTCCTCTGTAGCAGCTGAAACTGAGACAGCTGGTGCTTTTGTCATGCAATCAAAACAGTTTAGACATGTGATTAGGTAGCACTAAAAATGTAGCTCATACTATGACCGGAAGGTTGACGGTTCAAGTCTCTGCGTCGGCAGGGTAATTTCGACATTGGGCCAATAACCCCAGTTGCTCCAGGGACTGGCTGATCCTGCTTTTTTTGGATAAAAAAATACGGTAAATAAATAAAAAATTTAAACGTTTTTATGCTGTATTCGCATGATTTCTTTTTGAAGACTAAAGGCCGTAAATGTCATATGTGTTCAGAAGAATGTGTATTGAATGTGAAACACGGGCTGACATTACACAGCACTATGCATGCCGCTTGTAAATAAAATGAATGGTCTTCGCTTGACCCCGCCCCGTTCTGGGATATCTGTGCCAAACCATCATTTTAGAGTTATGTGAGTTTTTATTATAACCCCTTAAGTGTTCACACAGGGGGTGAAATCTGCCACCTTTCAGTGATTACTGTAGTTTGCCTTCGCACATTGCGTTGGCATAAAAGCATCCCAAATGGTTCAGCTGGCCCATGCACGCCTCCACACTGGCTGCCTGCAGAGCACCCCCTACGCCTCCTCACCTCTTACAATTTCATCTGTTCCTGTTCCCGTTTATAAAATCGGCTGGAGTTTACAGCGCCTCTTACTGGCAGGCCAGAGCAGTGCCGCCAGATTGCTGAGTAGGATTGTCGTAGATGTAACAGCCCGACACATGACATGCACAGAAGTACCTATTACAACTAACCATAAATTTTTAGTTTTGTTTTACTTATTAAGTTTTGTTTGTTCAAACTTAAATAAATGACATACAATCAAAAGCACCACATCAGTATTATAATGGGATTTCGGCAAACAATTAAACCTGCAGCATTTGTGTTTATCTGTGATGGAGGGACAATCGTGTGATATTGGGGAAGAAATAAAACCAATCTTTGACACTCGATAGAATTCGATCGCATGAAGCGCAAACGGAGGCTGCTTATCGCTCTCACATGCCTTCAGTGCGTGTTAACGAGGCTGCTTTGAGCGACATCCTGCAGTCGAAATTAATTTCTTTTATCGCAGTGCGAAGGCTTTGAAATTTCAATCACGCTGCCGCATATTCAGAGTGATTATGATACCGGCTTAAGACATTAAAGAGCCGTCAGACGGATTGGTGAAGGGGAATGACGTTATCCGAGCGAAAGCATGTCGACGGGGAAATTCGCTTTCTCCGTGGCACGGATATCGCCATTTGTGGGAAATTACTGGGCAAATCCCCTCATTCCTACAAATGTAAAACTCGATGGAGAGGCCTACAGCTTATTCCCCAGCGGCACTAATCCTAACGCTGAGGAAGAACCCAGGAAAAGGAAGCTTCTTCTCTAGTCGAAGTATTTTTTCCTTTGATGTGCTCGGTAGATGAGTGTATTACACCCACTCCGAGGTCAATAAAAAAAAAAAACAATGTGAAATTGAAATCGTAAACAGGGACGCTTGTATAATGAAGCAGAACGGGAGGAAGCAGTGGAAGCGAGTACTCGCCAGACGGGTGTTGATGGAACAACGGCCCTGAGGCTCAGACACGTCAACGACAACTGATGCAGTGTAAGCGGAAATGTGCGCTCCTCACTGGGGCTGCCTCCCCCCACCCACCCCCCACCAGCATTGTCACTCGTGGAGCCAAAAACACTTGATTTATTTTAGATGTAACTTGTGGTTCCCTGCCTTTCCCTTGTGTGGGTACCAAGATACAGCAACTGTGATGTTCGCCTAGTTTGTATTTTTTGTACTTAGGCGAGGAAAAAAATTCTATTCATAGTATGACAACGGCACTCACGCGTAGGGATGGCTAATAATGTTAGCGGAAGCGACCTAAATAGTCACGCTAGCTGAATGTGCGACAGCGTGTCCCCCTGTACTCTCACTATGGGAATCTGGGAATGACTCACCGGCACTGAAGTCACAATTAAGTGAGACTTAACGCGGCCGTTGACCCTGTGAGTTGAAACCCGGAAACATCACCATGGTAACCTCGTTCTGGCGACGGCGCTTAAGTCGGAGGATGGGAGGCGTGGAATCGGAGACCTGGCCGGGGGTCAGGGCTCACAGAGAGGGAAATGTTCCGAAAGCGGGGCTGGTTCAGAGGAGCCCGATTTGTCGCTCCACCTCCTAACCCCGACGGTAAATGAGGCTGGGGCTTAGAGGTCCTCAAATCCTCTGCCGATAGATTTCCTCTCATCGCTAAAAGCTTTTGAAGCACAATCTCTTAGACTCAGGGGGAGCTGCCATCTTTGCTGGGGCCTCCTGGGTTCCTTCATATGCTTTTGAGCTTCGTTCTGGCAGCTGGGAGTTTCACACGAAGCCTCGGTATCTATGCTGGTAGTTCTGGGTTTGGGTTCATGTTCTGCTGGCCAAATTCCTCCTGCCCTGTGAAATGGGGGGCGGGGGGGGAGGGGGGGGTTCTGAAATGCTATGCCATCCACCCCCCCAAGCCCTCCCGAAACTGTATTCCTTCCCTGACCCACTAAAGGTTATCATGGCAGAGATAAACCTGGCCCTAATTCAGCTTGTCTCAGCTTTTCATACACCTGTCCTGTTTTTTCTTCTGTCAGTCCCCTCACCCTTGGTTTTGCCTCGTTTCAAGATTAAAGGTCTTTATTTGCCTTTTGCACATCGGCACACGGGAATTCTTATTTGCACCATCCAGTCAGCAACACATAGCAGCCAGCTGAATCAGACGGCACAAAACACCACAAAGGCACTTACAAACATCAAAGCAGACATATGAAGAGGTGCTGTAGAGGTATGTGATTATGGAATAAATAAAAAATAACAGAACAAAAAATGAGATTCCTACGTCAGTGACCTCTCACTGAAGGCTTTGCTGGGACAGATATCTGCCTTTTTTTTGTTCCGCCGGGCTACGTCTGAAACATGTGTTCAGTGGGAGGTCGACCCCCCTTGCTGCTGCTCCACGTGACTTTTCCCCCCTCCCTTTTAATGTCTCGCTACACGCGGAGGAGCAGATGGAGTGATAAAGTGCATTGAGTGAGTCGCCTTTACGGCACTTCAGTGCAGCATATTCAGCGCAGCATATTCAGTACAGCATATTCAGTGCAGCAAACCAGTCACGTCTACAGCCCTGGAAGCTTGGCACCCCTCTCCCCAATGTCATGTGAGGTGTAATCACATCTTTTGTTTGGGAGGTGAGGCCTTGCAGTAAGTCATGGCACCCCCTGAGGTGCTTTACAGCGATGTGCTACACTACATGTGCTGCACTGAGATTTGTGTACACACTGAGCTCCCTCCTGTGTCAATGCACCAGTGCCATTAAGTACTCCAGTGTTTCTCAATGGGCAGCATCTTTATTGAGCAGTCTGCAGTCTCTCTCTTTTTTTTAGTCTTGGTTCCTTTAGGAAGTTCAAATATCAAAGAGTCTTTAAGCAGTTGCCCACATCTCCTCCTGTCTCCGTCTTCCCACGACAGTGCATAAATGTTGTAGTTCTAATCTATAACCTGTGAGTGTTTGATAAGGGATGCCAATAAATGGGCAGGGATTGGGGGAAACGGAGGAGCATCTAACATAGGAGCTGTAGGACAGAAAACACAGTGTTTTGTTATCTGGTGCCTGACTGACATATGTGATAGACCCCCATGGCTCCAATTCTTGAACAAGTGTGTTGATGCAAAGGATTGTGGGAAATGCAGTACAGGACACTCTTTAAAAATACTTCAATGAGAGGCCTTGAGAGTATTATGCTTTGAGTCATACCTAATAAAAGTTAATGCAAGTCACTGTCTCTGTGCACCTCTAAAGAAATTAATGGTCATTCATCTTGCATTTGAACTTCCCCACATCATCTTAATATACCCTGTTGTGGTCAGCGTTTGGGTCTCAGCGGACGCCGTTGGAGCCGAGCACCGGCCTGCTGGCTTCCTGGCCTTGCTGTGCTTCCACCCGACTGTGAAGCAGCACAGCTGCCTCAGAGTTGGTGTATCTTTTGAAGGGCTGCTTCATGTTGGGTTCATCGCCGGGTAACGGAGAGATGCAGGAGCCGGGAAATGAGCATTCGTAAAATATGGATGAAATCTAACAGTCAGCCAATCCTTTTTACTCTCCCCTCCCACCCCATGCAATGTCGACAGAGAGCGATATGTGAACTGATTGCTGAATCTGAGTTTGACAGAATGTTAGGGATGCTGGCTCAGTTCTGATCGTTGTGCAGGTCCGCTGGATCGCCGGGGCCCTGTCTTGCCAGAACAGTAACACGCCCCCCCCCCCTCCCCCCCATCCTTAAGAGCTGGCCAGCTCCCATTTAATTTCATCCCCTGTAGCACCCCCCACCCTTGCATTGCCTATCGCTTTGGTCCAGGCTCACTGAGTAGACCAAAACCTTCCCCCCAAACCCTGCACAAAGCAATTTGCCGTGGGTTGATCTGAATTTTTTTTAAAAGAGTGCTTTCAGAAAATAGCGGGGGTGGTGTAAGTCACAGTCTCACATCGATTTAACCAGCATCCCTTTAACCAGTGCCTCCTACCCTGCCCCATGCATCAGCTGACAGTCCAGGCCTTCTTTATAAATCCATGCCGAATTCCTCTTCCCCTGGACATGGACACTCTACTGAAATGTCACGGCCGTTATGTTTGACGCATCGCCGTCAGCCGTTGTCAGTCAGGGACGCGAGTGGGGGGGATTCTCTTGGCCCCCTGGTCGGTGATAAGCAGCCTCGCAGTCAGCGTGGCCCCCTCGGCGCTGAAGACTCTACCACGGCTGAAATTAAGATTCCTGCATTTCACGAGGAAGTGTGGAATGCTAAAACAACACGGGCGGCAAACAGAGAAAGGTCCGCGACCGTGTTTCGGAATGACGGGGGTGTTGCTGTCATGATGTGCCAGCTACACCGTGGGCTGTAGCCCTTACTCACATTTGTATGGGTGAATATGAGTCAGACGCTGCTCTCTCTACATCCTTTTGTTGCTTAATATAATGTTAGTGGTGCTTGTGTAGCTCTCACGAATACCTCCCAGGACTCACGAGCCTGTATCCTTAACCACTATGTCACCTGGTGACTCTTGGAGAACTCTTTGTCACTCAAAGAAAAGCTGCAGCCGGCATAAAGAAATGAAAATTTCGCATGTCAAGAGAACCCTCAAATATTTGTTTCCATAGAGATGGAGAGAGGCTTTATCAGATGCGTTAAATGCAGCAAGGCATCCATCATGATGGTTTGGGGAGGGGCTTTCTGAAATTAGCTGCTCTTGTTTGATTGGCAGTCTGTTTGATGGATGTGTCCTTCGTCCAATGAGAAATGTGTTTTTTTATTTATGGTTCTTGCTTTCAGCCAGGTGTCACCGTGAAGATGGAGTGCCGTAATGAGCAAGTCATTGGCAAATTAAATTTATGATGCTGATTTGATTTGTTATTTTGTGGTCGTTATCCTCTGTCTTAGCTGTTGCAAGCAACAGAAACATTAGCAATTACATTAATATGATGAATCACTGCAGATCCGAAAAGGACGGTCATTCTCTGGTGTTGTTTTGTACTGCATGTCACAGTATTTCATAAAAAAATCAGTTATTCATGCTGATTAAAACACTTTTTTATAAAATTTACTCTGGGTAATTGACACGACAGTGACGTGATGTACAGTTTTTCATTATTGCACGTGGCTTTCAGTAGTGTTCATCAGTCCTGTGGTGTGATGTAACTGGAAAGTTTTCCAACACCAACAGTCCTCGATGGCTCGGGTGAGGATGACATCAGCATTTAACTGTGGAACATTCCGGGACAATATAAAAAACATGTACGTTTATATTCTCTGGGTCAACATAAACACTACATGCATATTCATCAGTACACAGAGCTTGAATGTTTATACTATGAGAATAATGCAGAATTATGCGATTACTAAATATTGGCCTTTTAGGATAACATTCTTTGGTGTTATCCACCACTGCAAGCCTCTTATGAAAATACGTTTATGAATCAATGGATGGATGTATTATCTGCATCAGATCCACTGCTATATCACATTGCTTGCTGTAGTCCTGGGTGGGGGTTTGGTTCAAAAACTCTTTGGAGGTTTATATATTAATTTAACATGGACTCATCTCTGAGAGATGTCAACTGGTGGACTCACTCATGGTCAAGGTGTGTGACCTTGAGGAGTAACTGGCTCTCATCCAACACAACACGGAGTTAGATGAGATAGTTAATAAGCCTTTTAGGGAGATAATGTGTACGTCACAAGCAGGGAGGGGGGAGAATGAAGAAGAGAGAGAGTTGGGTGACTGTAGGTCATAGACGTAAGAAAGGGCGTACAACCTTTACAGAGGCGGCATCAACTGAACTGAATGTGTGAAACTGCTTTCAGGTGCTTCCAGATTTGTAGTTGGAAGAGACTGGGGAGGCAGGTGAGGCATTGGGCACAGAGGAGCCCCCTCCCCCCAGGAAGAGGGAGATTGTGGTAGTGAGGGATTAATTATTAGAGGTGTAGACAGTTATCTGTGCACCCAGGTCCCATACAGTGTCTTGCCTGCCCGGTACCTAGGCAGGGGACCTTCTGCACAAGCTTTTGGGTGTATCCAGTGGTCGTGGTGCATGTTGGCACCAACAATATAGGCAAGGGTAGGAGGGCAGTCCTGCAGGAAAAATGCGTAGAAGTCACAAATAAGCTTAGAAGTGAAACGTCCACAGTGGAATTCTCTGGAATACTTCCCATGCCATGCGCGAGCCAGGCCAAGTTGGCTGAGATACGGAGGTTAAAAGCAAGGCTCAAAGGGTGGTGTAGGAAAGATGGCTTCAGGTTTGTGGGGCACTGGAAGACCTTCTGGAACAGGTGGGACCTGTTCAAGCCAGATGGGTTTCATCTGAACCAGAAGGGAACCAGTGTAGAGTAGTTGAGGAGTGTTTAAACTATGGGCATGGAGTGTAGTTAAGAATATAAGTGGGGGCAGACAGAAAGCCCCAAATAATACTGAAAGGCCCTTTAGAACTGGTATAGTAGTCATGGGTGATTTTAATTTACCTGGGATACAGTGGCTCTACTGAAAATGAACTTTGAGATGCTGGAATTGGTACAGGATTGCTTTTTTTATTCAGTTTGTTAAAACCTCTACTAGGGGAGAAGCCATTGTTGATCTTGTTTTCTCTAATAACCAAGATAAGATTGGAAAATTTTAGGTTTTAGAACCACTTTACAGTACTGATCATATCATGGTTATTTTTTAGATAAATTTTAGTGTCCGAAATGCCCAAAACAAAACTATACAGTATTAGGAAGGCTAACTTTGATGATTTGAGACTGAAACTAGAAACTGTAAACTGGATGGAGTTAAATAACAAAACTGTCGGAGTCATGGGGATTTTTTTAGAAGCAGATTACTGCAAACGCAAGAGGACTTCATACCTGCTTCAAGCAAACCTAAATCAAGGAAACTGCAACCAAGGTGGTTTACTACTGAAATTAAGAATAACATCAGGAGGAAAAGGGATCTGCTCTACAAATGGAAAACTAATGATGTCAGGATAAAGCAGGAGTATCCAAGTCTACAGGATGATTTAAAAAATAATATTAATCTTGCCAAGAGGAATGTCAAAAGGAAGACGGCATTGAATATCTAAACTCCAGAAGAGCTTTAAAAGCTGAAATCCCTAATCTGCAGGATAGTAAGGGTCTTATAATTGAAAATGAAACTGATGTAGTTAATGAGTTTAATGATTTTGCATGGGTATTCACTGTAGATTACACGAGTAACATATCGATTCTTATTACTAATCCAGGGTCGTCTATGACTAATATATGTATAACTGAAGCTGTTGTGCTACAAAGCCTAGCTAAGCTCAAAATATATAAGTAGCAGGGCCCTGATGACATCTTTCCTATAGTTCTAAAAGAGATGAGTATTATTTGTCAACCTTCAACCTTACTATTTCAGAAATCCTTATCAGCTGCTGTTGTACCTTCTGACTGGAAGCATGTGTTGTGTATCGCCGCGGTCGCTTGTGAGCAGGGAATCGCTCGGGTAGGCAGACGGGCAAAAAGCAGGCGGACAGGCGGAATACGGGCAAAACTAGGGTTTAATCGACAGACTGGGACCAGGAAAACACCAGACGCCAACTAACATCAATGACAGACGAGGAACTGAGGTAAGACACGGACTGAAATAGACAGGACTGATCAAAATAACTAGACACAGCTGGGCACGATCAGGGAAGCACATGTGGATAATCAGGAGGGCGTGGCACACACGAGGATCGTACGAGCTGGGCCTGACAGCATGCTAATATAATGTCCATATTCAAAAAATGGAATAGAAGTAATCCATCAAACTATATGCCAATTAGTTTAACTTGCATAACTGGAAAAGTACTGGAAGCTATAATCCAAGTGAAAATGGTAGATTACCTGGATTCAAATAACATTCTGAGGGATAGCCAACATGGATTTAGGAGAGGTAGATCCTGTTTAACTAATCTGTTTGAGTTCTTTGACGAAGCTACAAGAGAAATTGATCACGAAAAGGGCTACGATGTCATCTACTTAGATTTCCAGAAGGCCCTGATGTTGTCCCCTACAAACGGCTTCTACTTAAGTTCAAAGCAGCAGGGATTTTAGGAACTATACGAGCTTGGATGTAAAACTGGTTAACAGATAGGTAGCAGCAGGTAGTAATTAGAGGCAGAATGTCATAGGACCCTCGTTTATAGTGGGGTACCGCAGGGTTCAATTTTAGGACCACTGCTATTCCTAAATTACATTAATGATATCGATAACACCCTTCCTGGAGCTGAGACCTTATCATGGAGGAGGGCTTTGCGTGTTCCAGTGATCCCAGGAGCTAAGTTGCCTGGGGCTTTATGCCCCTGGTAGGGTCACCCAAGGCAAACAGGTCCTGAGTGAGGAACCAGACGAAGTGTGGCTCAAAAAGATCCCTTATGACGGGTAAAAACACGAATCTACGTTTTCCCTCACCCGGACGCGGGTCATCAGGGCCCCCCCTGGAGCCAGGCCTGGGGGTGGGGCTCGATGGCGAGCGCCTGGTGGCCAGGCCTGCACCTATGGGGCCTGGTTGGGCACAACCTTGGCGGTCCAATCCTTGGCTGCAGAAGCTAGTTCTAGGGACATGGAATGTCACCTCTCTGGTGGGGAAGGAGCCTGAGCTGGTGTGCGAGGCTGTGAGGTTCCGACTAGATGTAGTCGGTCTCACCTCAGTGCATGGCTTGGACTCTGTAACCAGTCTCCTTGAAGGGGGTTGGACCCTCTTTCACTCTGGAGTTGCTCATGGGGAGAGGCGCCGAGCAGGGGTGGGCATACTTATTGCCCCCTGGCTGGGTGCCTGTGCATTGGGGTTTACTGTGGTGGATGAGAGGGTAGCCTCCCTTCACCTTCGGATGGGGGGGACGGGTCCTGACTGCTGTTTGTGCTTATGCGCCAAACAGCAGTTCAGAATACTCACCCTTTTTGGAGTCCTTGGAAGGGGTGTTAGAGAGCGCTCCTCCTAGAGACTCTCTTGTTCTGCTGGGGGGACTTCATTGCTCACATGGGCAATGAAAGTGAGATCTGGAGGGGCGTGATTGGGAGGAACGCCCCCCCCGATCTGAATCCGAGTAGTGTTTTGTTATTGGACTTCTGTGTTCATCATGGATTATCCATAATGAACACCATGTTCAAGCATAAGGGTGTCCATATGTGCACTTGGCACCAGGACACCCTAGGCCGCAGTTTAATGATTGATTTTGTGGTCGTGTCATCAGACTTGTGGCCGCATGTATTGGACACTTGGGTGAGGAGAGGGTGGTGCGTTGGCTCCGCTGGTGGGGGAGGAAGCCGGTCAGGCCTGGCAGACCCAAGCATATAGTGCGGGCCTGCTGGGAACACCTGCGGAATCCCCTTTCAGGAAGAGCTTCAACTTCTACCTCCGGCAGAACTTTGCCCATGTCCCAGGGGAGGTGGGGGACATTGAATCCGAATGGGCCATGTCCCGCGCCTCCATTGTGGAGGCGGCTGACTGGAGCTATGGCCATAAAGTGGTCGATGCCTGTTGTGGTGGCAATCCCTGAATCTGCTGGTGGACACCGGCGGTGAGGGATGCTGTCAAGCTGAAGAAGGAGTCCTATTGGGCCTTTTTGGCCTGTGGGACTCCGGAGGCAGATGATGAGTACAGGCGGGCCAAGCGGAATGCGGCTTCGGCGGTCGCTGAGGCTAAAATTGAGGTATGGGAGGAGTTTGGCAAGGCCATGGAGAATGACTTCCGGACGGCTTCGAGGAGATTCTGGTCCACCATCCGGCGGCTCAGGACGAGAAAGCGGCGCAGCATCAACACTGTTTATGGTGGGGATGGTGCACTGCTGACCTCAGCTCGGAACGTTGTGGGTCGGTGGAAGGAGTACTTCGAAGACCTCCTCAATCCCACTGACATGCCTTCAAATGAGGAAGCAGAGTCTGGGGACTTCGGGGTGGACTCACCTATCTCTGGGGCAGAGATCGCTGAGGTAGTTAAAAAGCTCCTTGGTGGCTGGGCCCCGGGGGTAGATGAGATCCGCCGGAGTTCCTCAAGGCTCTGGGTGTTGCAGGGCTGCGGCATCACGTGGACATCAGGGGCGGTACCTCTGGATTGGTAGACTGGGGTGGTGGCCCCCCTCTTCAAGAAGGGAGATCGGAGGGTGTGTTACAACTATAGGGGGATCACACTACTCGGGGGTCCTGGAGAGGAGGGTCCGTCGGATAGTCGAACCTCGGATTCAGGAGGAGCAGTGTGGTTTTCGCCCTGGCCGTGGAACAGTGGACCAGCTCTATACTCTCGGCAAGGTTCTGGAGGGTGCATGGGAGTTTGCCCAACCAGTCTACATGTGTTTTGTGGACTTGGAGAAGGCATTCGACTGCGTCCCTCGGGGAGTCCTGTGGGGAGTGCTCCAGGAGTATGGGGTGCCAGGCTGCCTTATAAGGGCTGTTCGGTTCCTGTACAACCGATGACAGAGCTTGGTCCGCATTGTTGGCAGTAAGTCTGACTCGTTCCCGGTGAGGGTTGGACTCCGCCAGGGCTGCCCTTTGTCACCGATTCTGTTCATAACTTTTAAGGACAGAATTTCTAGGCGGAGCCAGGGCATTGAGGGTGTCCCGTTTGGTGACCTCAGGATTAGGTCTCTGCTTTTTGCAGATGATGTGGTTCTGTTGGCCTCATCAGACCGTGGAACAGTTCACAGCTGAGTGTGAAGTGGCTGGGATGAAAATAAGCACCTACAAACTCAGTTGATTGAGTTGCCCTGTGGGATATCCTGAGACTTTGCGGGATTCCCCTGAAGTTGCTGGACATCATGGCTGGCCTGTACACTGGTACTGCGAGTGCTCTGCAGAGTGGAGGGAGAACCTCTGTGTTCTTCCCAGTTGATTCTGGGGTTTGCCAGGAATGTGGTCTTCCTCCTACTCTGTTCAATGCTTGTATAAACTGAGTGTTGGACAGGGTCGTGGGGTCCAGCAGCTCTGGGGTGTCTATTGGTAAAGAAAGATTTACTGATCTTGACTTTGCTGACGATGCTCTGAGCTTAGCGGAGTCAATGGAGGCTCTGATTGCGGCTCTTGAGAGACTGAGCGAGAAGTCTGAGTGTCTGGAATTGCGGGTGTCCTGGATATCAGTAGGTTATCTGTCTGCAGGAAGGATGTCAACCTTTTCAAGAGATTTACCTCGGCAGCAACATTCATCTCTTTGGTGACTCTTCATATGAAGTCGGCAGACGGATTGGAAGAGCATAGGGGGTAATGAGATTGCTGTAAAGGGGTGTATGGCGATATCTTTTCAAGAGGACGAAGGTCCAAGAGTTTAGTGTCCTGGTGCTCCCTGTCTTGGTGTATGGCTGTGAGACATGGATGCTATCCAGTGAGCTGAGACATAGACTGCATTCCTTCGGTACTGTGTTTTTTTTGGAGAATCCTTGGGAACTGCTAGTCTGACTTTGTGTCGAATGAGCAGCTGCTAAAGGAGTCCCAAATGAGGCACATTGCCTACATTGTGAGGCAGCATCAGTTACAGCACTACGGCCATGTAGCGCGTTTCCCTGAGAGTTATCTGGCACGCAGGATCGTCACTGTTGGGATCCAAGCAGCTGGACCAGGCTAAGGGGGACGTCCACGTAACACCTGGCTGTGGCAGATGGATGGCCATTTCCGGAGGGTGGGACTGGACCGTGTGTCTGCCTGCGGGGTCGCTGCCCGGGATCCTAAGGAGTTTCGCTATGTGGTGGGTGCGGCAACACACTGCATCAGCGCATGCTCCCCAACCGGACCTGACCTGACCTGGGCTGATACCCGGCAGATGAAATTTAATGTAGACAAATGTGAGGTATTTCATGCAGGGAGCAAAAATATAAGGTATATATGTTTTATGAGCTCCTCTGAAATAAAGGTAGCTGATTATGAGAAATATCTTGATGTGTATGTTGATGCTTCCATGTCCCACTCTTGCCAGACCAACAGGAGCTCAGATGGTTTGCGGTATTGCATATGTCGCCTTTTAGCATTAGCACTCCCATGAACTCTACGCATCTTTGATATTTTTGCTTAAGTCCAGATTTAAACAAGTTTACTTATGTCGAGAGCTGCCTGTAATGCATGGTGCAACATTAGATTTTGTAGTGTGTAATGAGGCGGCCCATTGGTCTGGACACATGCCTTTATTATACAGGTTTATGGCATCATCCTTTTTTTTATCTACTATCATTTGCTGAAGTTACAGCCCCCAGGTTTGGGTCCTTTGCTGCTGAACTTCACCAGAGTCTTTATCTTTCTCCTACAATAAATGTCGGCCAGCCCTCAGGTTCCCCATGAGTAGCAATTCTTGCTCAGGTTACCTTGGTTATAGCCAGTGAATCTTGTAAATGAAATGTGCAGGTCGCATATCCTTCCTAAATGGGGCTTTCCTCAGGTGGCCTCACCCCTGAATTCCTTCTGCCATTGTCATTAGCACAGTAAGGACAGTAGTAGATGATTCTTAAGAATTCCTGACTTTTTATTACGTTCCTGTGAATAGATGATCTTGCTAAAAGGTCTAAATAATGACTACAGGTAAAAGCAGAGAAGTATCTATATCTTTCCTGTTGCTCATCGGATTTGTGTGTTGTCATAACTCTACCAACGATTCACAATGGTTTGTAACTGGATGTGTTCTCTCATTGGCAGGCATATGTAGCATTACCCCCCCCCCCCCCTCGTGTTACTCTGCAATAAATGATCTCACCACGGGACCATTTGCCTATCAGACGGATACAGGATCCTTGGCATTTAATCACCGAGTGGTCCTGTAAACAGACCGTAGCCCCTCCAAGGCAAGGGGGCAGATTTCCACGTGACACCATCACGATTTTGATCGCCTACGGTAACAAAATTATGAGCCGTCGCTTTAAAATTTGACCGTGCAGCACAGCTCTGACGTGCGTGAGGTGTTCCCGGATAATGAAACAGGCAGTCTGTCACGTTTTGTTTGCACCTTTTATTTCCAAACAACAGATATGAACACAGTCGCACCATCTGCCACAGAGCTCGGCAGAAGGCCCTCTGACAACCCACGGAGGGCCAGCCGAAATGACCCACCAAAATCGGCCCATGTGATTGGAGGAGCACCAGTTCAAGCGCCATCTAATTGGCTCTTTGTAATCAAGCTGTATGTACTCCCCCTAGTGGCACTTTTGGACTCTTGGGCATGGAATTTGCACTGCCAGATGAGTGTGCAAATCCAGAGAAGGATATTACATTTTAATAAGGAAATATTTTCATTAAAACAATTTACATTTATCCCCATGGCAACGTTAGGCAGTCCATCAGAGAGATATACATTTGTATTAACATCATTAGGAATACATCCACAGGGAAGCTGAAATTAAAAAATGCTTTGTATAATTACAATATGTGCTCTCTCCGATATGTACAGGTGTCTTTTTCCTTAGTGACACATGGTAATGTGTATGTGATAAGACGGTACAAAGCGCTGATAAACAACCTCCACGCGTTCAAACAGCAGAATACACTTAGTGGTACTGTATTTACAGAGCAGCTCATTAATGCTCTACACTGTTTTTTTCAGATATTTTTCAGTCACCAGGTTCAAAGTTAACACTGGTGCTCAGCACAGAGACGGTTTCCATAGGAACATGACCGGTCAAACGGGGCCAGTAGCTGAACAAGGCCAAGACTGGATGGTGGGGGAAGTTAAGTCTCGATGAAGCACTGGTTCACTGAAGGCCTGCCTGAAGCAAAGCATCTGCCTTCTTCTCGATTTTGCACACCTGGATGTTGAAGCGATGGTCTCACCGGTGTGAAGATATGTGTGTATTTACACTGCCTGCCAAGACATCAAATCAGGTCATATAGAAAGACGGGCCTCAAAATCCACCTCAGGGCCTCTGCTGTCACTGTGTGCAGTGCTGGATCCATCCTGGTGATCATGCTGTTGTCCAAATCTCAAAGCTGTCGTTCTTGCTCACATATGGAAGTTGCTATGGTGACAGCTGCTACTTCTTGATGACAGCTGTCAAACCAAGGTCACAACGGTCTATGAGCTTATATCTTCAGCTGGGACACAACACCAGTGCAGTGCTTGACCTCCAGTTTGAGCCCCTCTGATTGTGGGACTCATTAGGCATGTATCGCAATGCCAACGGTGAACCACGCAAAGCCCAGATCTCCTACGCTCCATGATGCACCCAGGAATCTCAGGCTCCTCATATGGGCTGCCTGATCAGTGTCCTCCTGGTTGAGGAGCTGCACATCCAGACAGGTGTTCCGATTAGTTCAAGTTCAGGCTTGTGGAGCTCTCATCCTCTCCCAGCTTACATTAATGCCACCAAACTCGTCCGTCTGTGTCTCTCTTTCCCCAGCATCAATTATTTTACCACCTGTTACATTTTTTTTTTCTCACAAGCATTAACTTAATTTCCATAAGGCTAATGCGTTCACGGTCTCAGTAAACATATGCTGTCTGGTCAAAAAGTTTTAAAGGGCCAAAGGTTTCTTACTTCACTGTTACTGTTTTCTGCTCCTGTTCTAATTTTTTTGGCGTTTTTGCTCCAGCTGCCGGTCTTGTCCTGGAGAATAAACATTTTCAGGGCCAGCAGAATCATATCGAATTTTAGTTCATATTCATCCATCCATCCATTTTCCAAATCGCTTATCCTACTGGGTCGCGGGGGGTCCGGAGCCTATCCCAGAATCAATGGGCACGAGGCAGGGAACAACCCAGGATGGGGGGCCAGCCCATCGCAGGGCACACTCACACACCATTCACAAACACATGCACTCCTATGGGCAATTTAGCGACGCCAATTAGCCTCAGCATGTTTTTGGACTGTGGGGGGAAACCGGAGTACCCGGAGGAAACCCCACAACGACATGGGGAGAACATGCAAACTCCACACACATGTGACCCAGGGTCCCAGAGGTGTGAGGCAACAGTGCTAACCACTGTGCCACCATGCCGCCCCTAGTACACAGTCACTGCCATTAAATTAGACATTTCATTTTCCGGAAGATTTTTGTTCCGCACTGTTTGAGAATCGTCGCATGCTCCTTTCATTTTCACTGCTGCTGCCCTAGCTTCACACCACCTGTTTCCTGTTGAGGATTATGTTTTTTTTTATTTTAGCTAAGGTGGTGAATTCTGAGTCACCCAAAAGCCTTTCAGAGCACTCTAGGATTCTGCACTGTTGACTGATGGGAATGAGGTGGTCTGCATTCCGTGTGTTAGATAACAAATGCACCAGCACAGTGATTCATTTGTTTTGTCTGGGCTGCAGTCTTCAGAGCACAAAGCTATGTCTAGCCTAGTTGCTGCAGCGTTCCTCTCCAGGAGACATCAACTTTTGCCCTGAATATCAATTAATAGACACTGTTCCTTCTTTATGGAATTGCTTCCCAGGGTCATAACTCAAGGTCCAAGGTACAACCAGGACTGCAGCTCATCTTTTGATTAAATAGCATTTTCAGGTAGAGTAACTGCCAGCTGAAAGTAGTCGTCTTGACAGGGTAGACACAGGCTGAGATTGAGATCTTTCAAAGAAATCAATGTAGGAGCCTCTACGGTGATATATCAGGGTTGTCTGCTGTTATAGCAGGTATGTTGAGTAGACCCCAAGGAGAGAATGACAGGGACATGGACTTTGAAGTCCCACAGGTTCCAGAACAAGAGTCGCCTCTTTTCATTCAGACGTCATCGTCTTTCTCCGGTACCTGATGTGCTCCATCAATCAATCGTCTGAAGGCAACGGTCCAGCTCCCACCGAGCTTCGGGCGACACTCAGCTGGAAGCACGAGGCAGCAGGAGAAACAGATTGAGGGAGTCCCTGAATCCGAGAAGGACCGGACCTTCAGACTTCCCTTAGACACCTGGCTGTACTGTACTGTCCCTAACATCCAGCAGTATTCCACCTCCACTTCTGTGCCTCATGGCTCTGCAGCAACTGCAGCAGAAAGGAGAGAATTCTCACTCATGCCAGATTCATTTATTCCGAAGGGAATAACACAATGGGGAGCATTTTTTGCTTCCTTTCCACGGCGGCCCTTGGCTTTTTCCTCTTTCTCTTCTGAGTCACGGTTTTATTTCAGTCCTCCTGTCGATTCTCTCGCCTGGCGTTCAGGGCCTCCGTTCTCAGCCACTCGTCTGGTACCTTTTTAAAGATCAAAGTGGGCCTTGATGCCTGTAAAAACACTTGGGCAAACACGAGAAATTTCCAGATGGAACAGTTTCGATGCTAACACACCATCTGTATGTCATGGATTCTTTTAAAAAAAAGAACATATCGGCTCTTTTAGCCCCGGAAAACAGAGGGATAAGTAGTTTTTTTTTTCCCTCTTAGGCCTCCAGGATATGTTTGTGTTTATGAATTAAGAGGATCCATTAGCGGTTAGCCTCCAATTTCCTCCAAGCAGAACTCAGTGCTAATTATGTGAATCAGAGGGAATCGCAGAGCAGCGTCGCCCCCACTCTTCCAGGCGCCGTCTGTGCAGACTCCCTTGGAGTTCTGCTAATTGGCCCGTCTCTCCCCCGTTATTGGACCAGCCTAGAATAGGGCTTGGATAGGGCTTGGATAGGGCTTGGTGCAGAATAGCAGGTTTAGTCGAGATCGATGTGAGTGATGTTTATATCCATTTTGTTAAAGTAACGTTCCTCCCTGTGACCCCCCCTCCCTTCCTTTCCCCGGCTAATCCGATGTGGCGGGTGGATGTTGGCCAATAGGGAGGCGCTGTGGAGTCTGACAGCCCACATCCGTGTCAGCCAGGCTCCAGTAGGGGGGGCCCCGCGGAGGCTTCCCCTATACGTGGCCAGATTTGGACAGATAGGCGATGAGGGCCACAACCACGCCGACGTAGACCCCCGTCCCGATGGTGATGGACAGAGCGGCCAGGAGGAGAGCTCGCCGGGAGGCTGTGCTGGCTAGGGGGAAGTCTCCCTTAGCGATGGCCTTGCTAGTCTGGAAGAAAGAGAGAGAGAGAGAGAGAGAGAGAGAGAGAATGAAATAAAAGAATGGAATAAAAAGGAAGAAGCACAAAATAAATGAAGTAAAGAGTGAGTGATCTGTCATGGCGTGACGAGGATGGATGATGCGTTTCCTCCTGATCTGAAAGCCAAAGCCTTGGTTTCCAGGGGTGATGTTAAGGGGTTTAACTTGGAGACGGTAATGAACGATGCCAGGAAGTGTTTGTGAGCGTTCCCCTTGGTCCCTCTCCTTCGGGGGTGACGTGTTTGGAGGGAAATGACTAAAATGGGATGAGAAGGGCTGTCAGTGATTCTCCCCCGGCTCAGCCGCTGGGGGGGGGGAATGCCAGGGGGGAAATAATATCTTGTTCTGCCGTTAATGGTTGTGATATTCGAGGATTGCATAGTTGTGTCGGGATGTGCATTTCTGCAAGAGAAACTGCTGTGCATAGTTTTGTAAGCAGCTCAGGATGGGGAGTCTCTCCCTAAAGCTCAGGATGGGGAGTCTCTCCTTAAAGCTCAGGATGGGGAGTCTCTCCCTAAAGCTCAGGATGGGGAGTCTCTCCCTAAAGCTCAGGATGGGGAGTCTCTCCCTAAAGCTCAGGATGGGGAGTCTCTCCCTAAAGCTCAGGAAGTCCTGGAAACTCCTGCCACCTGTCCATCACTGCGATGGCATCTGCCTGGCAGGTGGCTGAGTGAGTGGCAATAGCGACCGTGGCTCTGGGCTGGGAATGGGGCCTTCATTTGGGGTTTGGGGTCTATTTCCAGGGGCAAAAACAACCGACACATCAGTTTATACACCTGACTATCAGTCACGCCCCCTCATCCACCTCACAAACAGATAAACATCAACTTTGATGTTGGATTTAGGATGCTGAGGACAGACTGATTAGCCTTTATTTTATGTAACGCGTGAAAATATTAAAATGACCTGCCCTACGATATTAATAGCCAGTTACAAATTAACTGTGATAATTAGCCAAGGCTGACAGGATGCAACTAAACAGAATCTTCCCGGTCTAATCCTTTAATCTTTTCAAACAGGTTAGATGCGGCAGACTATGGCGCAAGGTCGAAGACAGGAAGGCGAAAAGGATCGCAGAGAGGTAAGCATTAGTTGCTATGACAACCAACTAAAAATTAAACCCAACACCAGGTCCATTATCTCATTTGCACTAGAAGTGACTTGCAGTCACGGCTGTAGATTGAATGCAGGAACCCTTGTAGGTATGTCGAGACCACTCCAGGGTCACACAGCCCCCAGTTAGCAAGCTGCTTTTTTTGGCTACATGCTGCACTCAGAGGCTCTATGCAGCGGTCCCACGCTGTTGCTGTGATGGCAGGCACCTCCGTTATTTTCCCTCACCTGTCTTCCACCATCACGATGAATGATTGACCACACTCTGCGGCCGCTTTCACTAGAGGGTGAAACTCAGGCTCCGTAAGACCAAACGGACCAGAAATTTCAGGGTGCGTTGCGTCGGAATTTTCTCGGTAACAGGACAGCAATTAGACTGCAGAGATGGTGTCGTTTTTACTCCAATTGATCCAGCAGGGAGACCTGGTCTTCATCACGCTTGGTTCCATTGAAGAGCTGCCTTTGTAGGCTAATATATATGATTAATAAACTCATGTCTGTGATTGCTGAGTTCATATATATGACACGTACACATGGCTAATAGTTTAAATATTAGACAGTTTGACAAATATTGTCAGAGTCTCTTGTTTGAGCATCTGACAGCGTGTGTTAATGTGATGTATGCACAGGAAGGACCCCGGTAGCTCCGGGACCCCCTCCACATCTAAAAAAGGCCCTGATATCACCGGGGGGAGCCGCTGGCTCTCAGAGCCAAGAGGACGATTCGTCACGTCATATCGAGCCGTTTCCTTCAGAGGTGGACAGTTGTGTTTGGCAACATCAAGTAAATCGAATTAATCACGGATCCATGTCAGCTTCCCCGGTGGGGGGGGGGAGGAAGGTGTAAATGGGGTTTTAGTTACAGAGCAGGAGGAGCTATTAATCTGCCACATGAGGTGTGGCAGCAGACGTCTCATTAAGTGAGAGTGCTTGTCGCCTTCCCCCGCGTTGCGGTCCTCCTGCCTGGCCAATGGGGAGCACCAAGCCTCAGTGCTGCGCTGTGTATGCTGTGTGGGGTGGGGGGGGGGGGGGTGCATTGCTGGCCGCTCATTGCCGGCACCTGACCTTTTAAATCCAGAGTAAATGTATCGATGTCGAGGGTGGACGTCTCGCTCGGCCCTGTTTGCTATTTTGAAATCGAGCCGTCTTCCCCCAAATTGTTTATAAGTAAAAAGACACTTTGTGGACGGGGAAATCTGTCACCTGCCAGTGATTCTTACATTTCGAAAGAATTACTCTTAATAAAGACTCAGGATGCTTGGGATGGTTAAAGTAGATGACTGAGTATAGAAGGGGAACCAAACAGTGCTAAGATGTTTTATTTAATTTAATTGAATATAGACAGTAGATTGTGCTAATAACTAAACACGTCTGGCTTTAAGATGTGAACACTGTATCAGGAACCATCGCTTTGGGAAGGCTGGTTATTCCCTAACGAGCTCTTACCTGCGCGCTCGTAGCACGATACTGAGTCTCAGTGCACAAAATGGATGATGCCAGATTCCTGTACCTTATTCCGGCAGATCATTATACTCGGCCCTGAAATAAGTGTCTTCCCCACTCCATCCACAGGCTCTCCGTCGTCCTTCCACCGCGTGTCTATAAATCTATTACAGGCAGAGACAGGAGGTGGCTGGAGATGGGTGGCGGGGGAAGAGGGGGGGGGGGGGCTTTTCCTGCAAAGAGCTGAGAAAATGGAAAGCAGCCCCTCGCTGCGAGCCGACAGACGGCGAGCACCCAGACAGCGAGCCCCGGAGCAGCAGCGCTAAACGGAACCGCCGCTTTGGCGAGTCCCTCCCCACGCTTCTTAATTCGCATCAGCGGGGGGGCACGTAATTTGATGCCGGATCAAAGTGCAGTCATCACTGAAGCCCAGACTGACAGGTAACATCCCTGAGTACGTCTCGAGTCCCCCTTGTCTGAGATTATCGTCCTAGAACAGAATGGTCCTAGCAGTATATATGGAAATGTCGAATGAAGAGTTATTGACTCCTAGCAGTGACATGCCACTGCAGTGCCAAGCATGGCGTTCGGACCAGATACGGTGGTGAGCTGATCCTGGGTCAGATGTTAAGATTCTTACCCCTTGAGAGAAGTAGAAGGCGGCGATGCCCAGGGGCCAGAAGCAGCAGAGCATGGAGAAGATGGCCAGGCCCAGGTGGTCTCGTGGTGGAACCATGACGAAGTTGTCCTCGCTCTCACTCTCGCTGGAGCAGTCGCTCTGGGATGGGGGTGGGCGGGGGGGGGGGGGGGGCAGTACAGTGGAAGTCAGAGAACCTGTGAGAACCTTATCAACCATATTTGGGCAAAGAGCCCATCCTTGCTTAAAATAGGAGCTGCTCAGCTCTATCTTAAGCAAGCGTGACGTAAGGCAGAAGTTATTGCTGAGACACAAACGTTAAGCCAGATTCCCTTCTAACCAAAAAGACAAAATAGTGCATAAATATTTTATGCAAATATCTCGACATCAGTCACATCTATAATATTGAAAATTTCTCTGAAGGCAATAGACAGGCAGCTGACTGCTGGCGATCCTTATGGGTCAGGGGTGACCCCAGAGGGCTCCCAAGTGACTGATGGAAACTCGTCACTTACAGTGCGGAGCTTTTACCTCTGTAGGCCTCTCTACCATCTGAGCCATCTGCTAAAGTGTGCTAGGCATCATAAATATTTCAGTTTTATCTACTGGGGAGTATCTAGCTTTTAGTGCACTTGCCCTCAAGTGTCAATATTTCCACCCCCTCCAAAAAAAACAGTCTCTTAGGTGTTGCAGTTTCACGCTGCTTGGAGATAGCTAACACCGTCAGGGTGTTTAAATCCGGCCGTGTATCCTGACGCACGCTCTCCTGTGCTGAATATCTGTGGGCACACTGGCAACGTGGTGCTCTTAATACCTAGAGTGCCTGTAGCTTGCTCTCCCAGAGGGGCTTTCAGTGAGAAATTGCTGAGAAATCAGCCAGAGAAGCAGCTTACAGAAGTGTATTTGGTGTGATGATGCTGCTGGTGGCCATCTTCCGGCTGATATGTTTTTAGGGTTAACGCTTTTTTGTCTTGGTGGTAAGAGGAAAGAGTCTGAGAGGTGCTCAGGTTTGTAGCACACACTTGGCACTGCAGGCTTGCCCACTATAGCCCAGGGCTGTGTAATATTATAATTTTTATCGGTAATTGATGATATCAGACAGTAACCCGGTGTCTGACAGTGACTAATTGGTGATTATTGCCATTGCTGGGGAGGTACACTTAGGCTACAGACCACGCAAGATTTATACAGAAAGATTTATAATTTGGCTTTCAGTTCAGGCTTCTAGTCTACATTTCCGATGCAGTTTTTAAAAACCCTACCCTCCTTTAACTTCTAATATGGTACAAAAAGGTATCAGTGCATGTAAACGTTGGTTATAATGGCTGCATGTGGCTTGTGCTTACCGTAAGTTTGTGAACCACTACCCATAATTAAATCCGGCCCACGGAGGTTAAGAAGATGGCAATCGGCACTGTTAATCGGCACTCCACCCGCCAGTCGGCAAGGTTTAACAGTAACTATTTAGTGGATTAGTGGATTTTTTCAAGCTTTCATATTTTTCGTTCGGCTAAGAAATGTCCTGCTTGGTGCCAAGTGTGTGTGTGTGTGTGTGTGTGTGTGTGTGTGTGTGTGTGTGTGTGTGTGTGTATGAGAAGGATATCGCCCAGCTCTACCCCACCCCCCTGGCCCCCAGCGCAGACCTTCCAGCACGGTCAGCGTGCGCTCGCTCGCCTCCTACGCAGGGCGGCTCTTTGGCAGAGTGGATGGACCGGGAGTTACGATAGGAAAATGCAGGCCTGGATTCAGCTGCTGTGTGAAAAGCACTTTCAGACTGCTAGCGATTCTGCACCTCTCTGGGCTCACAATAACAGGGCTGTATGATGTAAAGCTGCTCTTGTATCTGTGTGTTTGCTAAGAGTCTGTGAGCTTCGCTTTTCATCGCAAGGTTGATGTTAGCGTGTGAATAACTTCCCCTAGCAGCTCAGGACAGGTAAAAACACAGCCTTGATCCAAGGACTTGCCATGATACTCCGTTACATTAATTATCATCATACTAATAAGCGCCTTCAAAAGATATCTTCTTGCATGGAGACATCAAGACCATTTTAAACAATGAACATGCAAGCTTATTTATTTGGGATTATGGATGGAGGAAGATCCTTATTAACATTATTTGGCAATGAGATTACATAATATATTTTAGAGTTTATGGTGTCACTGTGCTAGGTAAATAAACTATAGTTGTCACCCACTCATGTATCATGTGACCTTCCCACTAAGAATGTTGACAATAAACACCACCATTTGTCTAAAGCCTACGGGGCTCCTCAAACTAACTGGCCATATTCCATGCTGTTGCCCCCTGGTGGAAGTGTTGTGTACTGCTCTAGGAATGCATCTTTTTCTCAGCCAAGGGATTAACAAATCACTTCGCCCTCGATCAGCAGGATAAACAGTGGGCAGAATGTCTATAATGGCTATAGGCACCCCCAGGTTTTCCTTGCCACCACATTCTGACTGCCATGGAGGATGGACCCTCACCACCAGGTCTGACACCCTGAATGCTTGGCAGATCCACTTGAGCTCCTCCCTGTCATTTGACGTCAGTGGTTTTTGGGGGGCACGGCCCTCAATTTTTACCATACCATCTTTGCCTTGACTAACGTCCACCTCTACATTCAGTTCCCTTGATGATGTGGTGCCACTTTGCACTGTGTGGCCACATCCCCTCCCTCGCTGGGAGAGTCCTCATCTCCACCCCCATTGTTTCTCTAACAATGCACAGTCTTACAGACACGTGGATGAACAATCCATGACAGCAAGGCATACAAACTCCTGAACGTGCCATACATACATGCCAGCCATCCGCCAATCAGTAAGTGGCACCATACCTCCTTCCCATTCAATGTCACGTACACTTTTAGGTGAAACCTGCTTTTCTGATTGGATTACGATCGGATCGCAGGATAAGCAGGCAGTCTAAAGGGGTTGTGTAAGTCATGTGATGCCATCTGGGTCTGTCTTACCAAATAACTGCACATACCAATTTCCTCCAGTACCACCGGGGGTGCCATTGGAACCTGCAATTACATACGAGCCGTGTGCTGCAGAGCCTCGATCACTGCCAACGCAGCAAGAAGTGTATAGAACAGACAATCCTGCACTAATGCCATCGATGGTGCTGTACGAGGAGGTCTGCTAAAGCTAACCTGTTCAATAATGCTCCCAATACAGGCCATTGTTCCCCATATTCTCCATGCAGTACTTGTTTAATGAGGTGCAGCTGTTATTCTTACACACCACCTAGGTTCCCAGCCACCCACGAAGTCGGGTAAAACACATCAGAGTAACGTAGTAGAGAGGCCCAGTCCTCCAATGGGCAATCACAACAGGCACCTAAAAAGGGGCAATCACAACAGGCATCTAAAAATGGGCAAGCACAACAGGCACCTAAAAAGGGGCAATCACAACAGGCATCTAAAAATGGGCAATCACAACAGGCACCTAAAAAGAGGCAATCACAACAGGCATCTAAAAATGGGCAAGCACAACAGGCACCTAAAAAGAGGCAATCACAACAGGCATCTAAAAATGGGCAAGCACAACAGGCATCTAAAAACGGGCAATCACAATAGGCATCTAAAAACGGGCAATCACAACAGGCATCTAAAAACGGGCAATCACAACAAGCACCTAATAACATCCTGCACTGGGCTCCGCATGCCGATGAGGGCCTCGGCTTCCTCATGGCAGGATGTCAGTGTCAGGATGTGTTCGGGCAGCTTAGCTTTCGAATCGAAACAAACCAGCAGGATATGAGGCGCAGGTGGGGTAGGGGTGATTGCTGCACCCGACATTCTGTCTCCCATATTCAGTCTGCGGCCAAAACGGGAATATTGTCGTGCTTATTTATTCGTATCGTTTGCTGCCTGGCGGCGTGTGGCGTTGACGGGCATGTTTACTTTAACACATCATATGATGGGGGATGGAGAATGACTGGACCAATAGGGAATGAGGAGAGCGTACAGGATACAGGAGGGGGGATGGAGAGATACAGAGGGTGGGAGAGAGAGAGAATTCGCTGAGAATAAGAGCAAGGAAGGAAAAGCTTCATGTATGCTGGTTCCTTTCTTACTCATACTGTTAGCCATGTGCTAAATCTTGCCGCAGGTTTTAAGCCTTAGGAAGGCCTATCTTTGGTAACCTCTAAGTTATATAAAAATATTTTTATTCTGCTAAGTAAAATTGATGGGATTCCTTAACCTTTAATAGTGTTAATTACCCTAGAACTGCTTTCTCAGCTCATTAATTATGACACCGCAACGGAGGCTAGCTGGTGTAAGGTTTCTAGTAATTCGCCATTATCCCCCCCAAAGCATGCGGTGCAAAACACGCTGTGACCCCCATGTGTTTCCTTGTCCGGAGGGCCAAAGTGCTGGACATTCACACAAGAACCCCCCCCAGGTGCAGATAACCTGAAAAAAGTAGCCCAGTGATTACACTCTCAACCTGGCAGCAATTTGTCATTATGGTCCATGGACTGGGAGGCCTTTATGGTGTTCCAAAGCTGTCAAGGGGTTATACCCCATATCCACAGAGATGTAGCCATAAGCTACATCAGACACCCTAAGGAAAGGGCTTGTACATGAAAATCAAGTATTTCTTCAGACGATTACTTCTTCAGTTGCTTACTTTTTTTGCTAGTTAGAATCCATACCAGAAGGTTGTTAGTTCACGTCCTACCGTAGGGTAGGACGCAGTGCTCTATGAACCCTGAGCAAGACACTCCAGTAAAATATCCAGCTGCATAAATGGGAAGCATCCGTCGCCCTGGGTGATGACGTCCGTAACACGACAGGAGGCAAATGCCTGGGCAGACTAGTTGCATGCAGATGTGTGCATGCCATCAGCATCGCGCTCGTGTTCTGCATGGGTGTGTAGCCCATCACCTTTCCCAAGGCCAGTAACACGCACCCAGCATCACGGATCAGAGCAGACCTCACCGCGGGACAACCTCCCAGGGCCCCCCGGTCTTCTATCAGACGCGGTGCCAAAAATCGCCCAGATGAAAGCCCCCTAGACCCTTTCATCCCCTCCCCTGGGAATAAGAAGACGAGTGGGAGATTCACGGAGACGTGCGGGGCTGGGTGCCAGGCTGATGTCGCACCTCTGGTCCTGTCACCCCATATCCCCCCCCCCCCCGCTAATGAGGGAGCCCAAGCCGCGTTCTGGTTGAACGCCGCGGCGGTTTTGGCGTTAATCAGACGGATCCTTCTGGGATCCTGGCCCAGAGACCCTGCAGTCGGGGCGTCTGATTCGCCCTCTCCACTTCACTCATCAGGAAGCATGAAGGTTGGAGGTGAGTCCTGTCGTGCCTGGGGACCCGTGGGCAGACAAAGGCTCCATGGCCCCGAAATGGACTGGACCTCCTGCCTCTGGTGCCACACCTCCACGGTAGGAGATCATTTGTGTTTTTTCTTTTTCTTTCAGCAGAAGGTGTCTTGGCCACTGTGTGGGTTTCACAGCATCAACAATAATAATAATGAATTTCCCTGAGAGACGAAAAAACTGCCAATCATTGCTAGACACATAGATGCCCGATAGGACTCGTACTCATTGAGAAAGGGGAGAATATAAAACATAAAGCTTCCAGGAAGCGTAATTGACCATGGCAGCATTCCTTGCTCAGTCCTGGGCTGCTGGAAGATGTGGCAGCTGCTGTGGTCAGCAGGGGCGAATCAACCTTTTTAAAAGTAGGGGGATTCTAGGAGAGAGAGGGTAGTAATTCCACCCTAGTTTTGTTTAATCCAACAAAAAGTGTGTGTGTGTCGGAGGGGGGCGTGGGGAAGTTCAGGTCTAGAAAGTACAATTCCAGACCAAGATTTTGTTTCAACAATCCAATTGAGTATAAAGAGTCAGAGTCACAGAGGACTCTACTGGTTGGTTGAAGCAAGACCTTGGTCTGGATTAGTACTTTCTGGACCTGATCTTGCTACCGTTGGTAACAGCACCCTCATCATACCCACCCAGACCCCTTGTGATGTCCATGCTGGTCAGATTCAATAAAACGTTCCTCATGTTCAGAGGCCTGCTAGTCGCGATCACGGGTCAGACCAAAGTACGTTTCCGAAGGTCGGAACTGGGGGGAGGGGGAGGCGGCTCCGCTTTTGAGCGGTGGGTGCACAGACAGCAGCGGACATGGAATAATTGATTTGTTATTCACTGTGACAATGTGGAAAGGGTTATTCCCACGGGAAGCAGCGAAGGAAACCGATGAGCCGTTAGCAATGCAGGCGGATAGCAGCTCTCTGCATGAAATTAATTTTCATGGTCGGCTTGATTATATTAGAGGAGGAATGGAAGCTGTAGGGTGGGCCGTGTATGAAAACGGGTGTGATTTAATAACACTGCCATGCCTGTAATTCTCAGTGCCAGGGACTGACACGAAATGTCAGTTCTTGGTTTGGGTTCCTGCACGACTTTAACATTTTAATATACGGCTATAAACTAGAAAAAAAACGAGCATCGGGAAAAAACGCCGTCTTGCATCAGGTTATAGCAAATGCCCACCTGTATTTAAAGGAGTCTGGAGGCAGAATATTTTGCAAAACAGGTGTATTTACAAAATCGAAGTAGTCCTCAGTTTTGTAGTGGCAGGGGTGGGGCCATTGCTTTAGCTCCGCCCCCCCATTTCCTGTATAGTTTATCACTCTCATAACATTGAATGGGACATGTCCCTTCCCCCACCCTGAAGTCAATGTCAGTGACAATGACAGCTCAGGTAGACGCAGCTGGTTTGTGACAGTCCACCCTGCTCACCCCATGCCATCTCCTTGCAGGATTCCTTGGTCCCTATAATCTTGTTAATGACAAGAATGACTAATTTCATAATGACAATAATCACCATCATCGCCTCAACTATAATAATCATCCGCATATAATATAAAGAGAGCCATTGTTTCTCTCCATCACAGTTATAATCATCGTTATATAATAGTGATTGCTAATGATAGTCATTTTGTGTTGAAAATAGATTGTATAACCATCCATTATTATTGAGATTAGTATGGTTTGAAAATGAACAAGCATTGAAGAGTTGTAAATGGATTGTGGTACTCGAATTAAGAGCTTGCCTCCCCTTCCAACCAACAATGCCGCTGAAAAGCCAGGTATGGAAATATTGCTGTAGCCTGCAAAGTACGTGTGCTTACTTTCAACGCTGAGTAAAGCAGAGAAAGTCTTTTATGCCATGATGTCTTCCCATAATGGACATGCACAAAGGTTTACACTAGAAAAGGCTATTAGCCTTAGTCTTCTTTTAATCTTCTTCCGGACCAAACGTAGGTTTGTCCGGTATTTTAGGGTACAAATATATGCCTGAACTTGCATGTCAAGAAGCCGAATTTACACATTATCATTAGTTTGGGGTAACATTCCTGTTTTGATGGGGGTGGGGGGTATATTTTGGGACTTACTGTGGAACAGAGCAGAGGGTCTCCCCAGCTGAGGGTCTCCCCATTGAGGGTCTCCCCAGCTGAGGGTCTCCCCAGCTGAGGGTCTCCCCATTGAGGGTCTCCCCAGCTGAGCTCAGTGGTGCTTCAGGAAATGTCACTTCTAAGTCTGGGCTTCAACATTTCAGTATACAACTGCTTAATAGTATGTGTTGTTGATTTCTGCTTATGAATCCCCTGGTTAAATATCTATGGTCTGTATGTTTTGTGGATTCTCTCAGTGTGAGCAAATGACAGCTGCTAGAGGACAGAGGAGTCCTGGGAAGCCAGTATGTCCTGGGGAGCTGTGGGTGTAAATACACCAGTGGCCAAAATTGTGGAAACACCTAGCATTTTTGGCATTACGCTTTAAAAATTACTACACGAGTACTGGCGGTAATGTTTATACACAATCAAAGAATTTTACAAATATCATACATAAGATGACTACATAAGTAACTGGAAGTATTTCCACAATTTTGGCCACTAGTGTATGCTGGGTGTTTTTTGTCTTTTTTTTTCTGCTGGGTCCATTGATTGGTAGACCTTTCTGCCAATCAGCGCCAGCCGACGAATAGCCTGCAATCTGGGAGGAGCAAAATGTTTAAAGATGAGTGCACGCAGAGATGGCTGAAGCTTGGGAAGCTCTTGTTTTTGCCTTTCCTTAAGCCACTTTTGACTTTTATTCATCAAATCTATATGCACAGGAAAAGGGACTGGCTAGGCAGGAGGTGCACACCTACACATTTACGTAGGACTGTTGATGTTAAATACACTAGATAGGCGGGCGGAGGCCAACCCTTCTATATTTTGTGTGCGTAGGAGGTAAGTAGTTCTTTTTCTTTGCTTTATTGCTTGATAGTAAAGTTTAGGGTTTTGAGGTCTGTTTTGTTTGTTTCTTTTCTTATCTTTGGCTCCGCCCTTGTCCCTTATTCCCTTCAGTGGCATAGTTATGTGCATAAAAAAGGCCTGAATCAAAGGGCTTTGTTTTGAATCTTCTCAGAGTCGTGTGATGTGAAATACATGACTACACTACTTCGTGGGCTGCTTGTAGAGCACTTTAGTCCCCTGCTTACTTGTTATGGCCTCCTGACCTAGACCAGGGCTGTAACACTGAGTACCGGAGCGCAAGCCTCAATGTTCCTTCTGAAGCATGATTGAGATCTTAGTCTTGCTATAGCCAGATACCTCCACAGCATCTCTTCATGTGTTTCAGAAATATTTATATCGACGCCGCACACGGCCAACGCTTTATCTGCCTCACATAGAGGGTTCAGCTCGTGGTTGGTGCGTTTCGGATCACCAGCCGATGGACCAGGGTTCAAATGCTGGTACAGCCAGTTACCTCTGGAGATGCATTATGAAAGGAAGCTAACCGCCAGTGCTCCTCACCTCATACTCGTGGTACTCCTCCTCCTCCACCTCGTAGGACACGGTCTGGATCTTCACGTCATTCTCCCCCAGCAGCTTGGCCTGGGGATCGTCGGTGGTGGTGGTGGTGCCCTCGCTGGCTGCCTCCTTAGTCTCCGTGAAGGTGGTCTCGCAGCACTCGCTTTTATAATCCTTGGCCTTGACGCCCGCGTCGTCCTTGTACAGGATGAAGTTGGGCCTGTAGAAGGCCTCCACTGCCAGGTGTAAGGAGGTGGCGTCCAGCAGCTGGTGCGCCTTGGCCCTGTCGCCGCTCCCCCCTCCGGCCACAAAGTAGTTGATGATGTTCTCCTGGTACTGGTTGCTGGGAAAGTCACCTTGGTAGCCATAGTCGCCCTTGACCACATGCTTGTTGGCTTTGTCCAGGAGTGGGTTCTGCAACTCGCTCAGGCTCTCCATGGTGGAGGGGCTGGTCTAGAGGTCCTGCCAGAAGAGAGGTCGAGGCCGATGCTGGACTTGACGGGAGCTAACTGAGTTCACCTCCCTGGGAGCTACGGAAAACAGGAAACTTGATTAATGGGATATGAATGGTTAAAATGGCCAGCGTGGCATCGCCAGTCTGAGTGTCGCCTTCTGGGAACCCTTATGCTGAACCAAGAAACTGCATATAATTATAAACATTATTTGAACTCAGGTGTTTTAGGGTCTTGACAGCTTCTAGTGCTGTTTAAACTTTACCAGGTCGCCCATGGTGTTTTCAGGAGATACCGAACATTTACAAGGTGTTGTGCGGAGCAGCTTGTAACCCTGGTGATGGCACCTGTGCCGTACAGTACTGTACCACCTTATCGCCGCCTCCGTGCAGTGCCCCCATTACAAACGGCCTCCTGTTGAGGGCAGGCCGCTGACATCTCACACCAGATTCCAATTACTTTCCATCTCCGCGTCACGGCGCCTGGCCGCAGCAGTGCGCACATCTGGCACTTCATAGGCAGATCCGGCGGGATTTAAAGGCCGGCGCTGTATCTCGCACACGGTCCCGACAGCCAACGCTGTGTTCAGTGTGTCACGCACAGGGAATTTCTGAACATTTTTTTTTTTCCATTAGCTGCAGGTATCCATACAGAAGCAGCACGAGGATGGAACGGTGCTGCGATCAGGGAATAGAGGGATGAATCACAGTGAAGGAGAACAAGGTAAGATAGGAAGGCAATACATTTAATAAGGACAGCGGTGGGTGTGTGTGTGAAGAATCACACCCAGTCTCTTCAGACATGTGAAACCTGTTTTAGTTACAGTCATCAATGAATGAATGTTACATGTACACAGCGCTTTTGCGCTTTTTAAAACACCCACAGTGCTTTACCGAATCAAACGGGGGCCGCTTCAACTAATACCACTGTATAGCCCCCACCTGGATGATGCATCGGCAGCCATTCTGCAGCAATACGCTCACCAAACAGTAGCTAAGGTGGTGAAGGGGCAGGAGAGAATTTACCAATTAGATATAGGGGATGATTAGGAGGCCAGATTTGAAAGGACCACAGTGGGCAATTTTAGCCAGGACCTAAGGGTACCATCCCTACTCTTTCGAAAGATGTCCAACAGTCTTTAATGACCTCAGAGAGTCAGGACTTCACTTTTAAGCTTCATCTGAAGGGCGGCACCATTTTTAACGTACAGTCTCCCCATCACTGCACTGGGGCATTGGGATCCACAGGGACCACAGGATGGGCTATCCTGTTGGCCACTTCTAAACCTCTACGAGGAGCAACCCAGCTTTTCTAGTTAGTCACCCATCTGAGTACTGGCCAGACCGACCCCAAGCCTGTGTAGCTTAAAACTGATTACCTAGTCAGAATTGCAGGTAATACGGCTACTGTTCAAATAACAACAACTACCATGACAATAATAATAATAACCAGAATTCTGACCAGATATTGTTTGATAGCTTGGAGGTGATTGATCGTGTTATTATTCTGCATTGGAAGGACAGAGTATGTGCATTTATACACGCAAGTCAGTATGTCGTTATAGGAGAAAAAATCTCAATATGCTCCGTCTTTCGTCAACAGAAGAGCAGCCATTTTCTCTATGGCTCTGCGAAGGCAAGATTTGCCCATAATCTACAACTAATCTGCTAGGCTTCAGTGTGTAAATACTGGGGTGTCAGTGTAATACTTCCAGAGACGGATGTTGGGTAAACAGCGCGTGTTTATCTCGCACAAGCAGCTGTAACAGTGCATTCAGCATGCTGGTGAGCGAGCAGCGGCATCGGCAGTTATTGGCGTTATTGCATGCGGACGCGTGCGGCGTGGCTCGGCGTTCGGCTTTTCGTCATTTGATGATCCTCCGGTGTCGAGCTTCCGTCACCGAAACCACAAGCTCCGCAGAATCCGGCTGGCCCATGGTGGTCCCCACAATGGCGTGGGTAGGGGCTTGGGGGGTTAGTAAGTTACCATGCTGGCTTTGCAGTGAGTACAGTAAAAGCTGGGCACTCGTCTGCTACCCCCTGCACCCCCACCCCATCATCATAGTGTCCTTCTGGCCCACTTTAAGGGTTATACAAATAATAGAAGCACATTATTTTGTCCAAGAAAAGTATTAAAACCTGCCTGCATTGCAATTTTGCTGCCTTCCCCACAGTACAGTTGCCATCCTTTCCTTCACGCGTGAAACCTTCTTGCATTGTTTTAAGCGCCCCATTCTCAGCCTACCCTGAGAATGCCGGGCCGGGAAGATGATGCACCCCTACTTCTGTGCGGCCGGCAGACGGGAATTAGCATAAAAATAAGCAGCGGTCGCTGTGAGGCTTGTAGGGTTGGTCTCCGGGGAGGTCAAAGAAAAGAGCTTCTTGTAGAGCAAATGAGTTTTTCTCAGTCCCACTTATAGAGGTTGAGGCCAACAAATATCCCGCTTAATCCTCCAGGTAATCACCTCAATCCTCTCGGCTATTGCAGGCAATTAAGGACATGGACGCTGGTCTGCGACATGGCCTTTGGTGACTTGCGCTGGCTTAGAGTGACCTGCAGGGTCAGGGGCCTTTTGGCTGCTGAACACTGCTCTGTCTCCCCGCTAGATATTGCCACAGGATCATCAAACTCATCATTCTCCCTTATCCCTACATCAACCCCCTTCCGCACTCCAGCTTTCAGACGCATGATTTGTACACAAAAATCTACTGCGAATTAATACTGCTTCTCAAAGACTTGGGAGAATTTCAATTCTTAATTTTCTTTCTCCACTCCAAAAACGAACTCTTACGTCCACATTAATCAGTCGTGGCTCTTGCGAAAAGAGTCTGTTTCACGGGCTCAGCTGAAAGGTCTGAGTTTTCAGTTTCGTCATCATAATAATAAATGACAGCAGCTTTATTTTGATATATGAAATCAGGCAGTTTTCAGCTCACCATGGTAAATAGGAAAGAGTACCTACAGGACAGGTGGGTTGTAGTGGATATAGTTCTGTGGTCTGTGTTAAATGCTGCCTCAAAATCACTAGTATGCCAGGATTGATTTTGTTTTCAGATGAGAGGGTTTTCGCTCATCAGAGTTTTACTCACATAATTCTTACTTGCTTGTTCTGAGGGCAGTACGAAAAATTATTCACCAATCAGACGACCAATCAGATTGTGGAAGAGCTGGGTCCAACCAATGGTCCTGCTTCCTCTAGTTACTTGGGTTATTGCTCTGAACCAATCATTTTTCGCTCTGGCCTCAGAACAATTTTGTGTAAGTGAAACACCCACAAGGAGGGTTTTCCTATTGGGCGCCCCCTACAGGCCATCTGTCCATCTGCACTCTTCAAAGAGCACAAAACTAACACATTTTCTGAGCGCCTCAAACAAAGCTGAAGTGTGACGAGTCCGGGGAAGCCGTGACTGGGAATGTAATTTCTAGAGAGCCAGCTGGACCATGATGTCACGCATGCTGGTAGCACCAGAATCTGAAGCGGAGAAATAAACCAGGACAAGAAGACAATGCCTAGACAGTTGGGGGAGTGGATGGGGTGAAATGGAGGTGGCAGGACGCAAGCTGAAAAAAAGAGAGCTTTGTAGGAGAAGTGAGAAAGGGACCAGTAGTTTCTTATAATGAGTTTTGGAAAAATGCATGTTCACGCAAAGGAAGAAGCTTTCAGTTTATATTATGAAAAGACGACACCAATGAACAGCTCTCTTGTAATCTGATCCCCCCTCAAACCAGTCACAATCTGATTTGTCCAAATGTCATTGACCAGGGATGGGCAAAAGGCATGCTGTTGGGCACCTTCTTAGTGATCCTCTCCACAGCTCGGTAATCGGCTGAGTGTCCTGAGAATAAACCTGTGCTATCTCGGCTGCTGATTACATTTCACCTGGTCCTGTCTTATTTGCATAACAGGTAATTATGTTATTGATCTGCGAAGCAGAAGATGCCCAGGGGGTCAGGTTACTTAGCGAAGCATGTTTCGCACTCTGTGATCGATTAGCTTTGACTGCTAATCACTGGGGTGCTCCTGCTAGGGCACCTTGCCCCAGGGCACAGCCTCATTCCTTCACCCACTCGCTTCCACTTCTCCCCTTCAGGTTGCTGTGGACCCAGCCGCTCCAGCCTGCTCCTTACATGCTGTGACTCCCTCTCCAGTCAGATTCAGGCGACCCTGTCTTTTCTCCAGTGCGGTGCAGTGACGTGCCCCAGTTAGACTATGACGCTTCCGCCTGGGCCCACGTTATAAGGGGGGGGGGGTGTCGCTGTAGCTTGCAGACCTTGCAGTCGTATCCCGAGGGAGCCTGCAGCAGCCAGTCCGTTAAGACGCTTTCTGTCTCAACCTCCACAAACTTTGCAGTAATGAGCTACATGCGTCCATCGCATTATACCGACATCCGTACAATACCGCAGCGGTTCTGTTCTTTAACTCTCCAGCCTTAACGCCCTGTAGGGGGACAGGGGTCGCAGAGACTGCCCAGTCAGCCCCAACATCTGTCGGGTGATCGCTGGTACCGGTGCTAAATTAATCTGCGAAAGCTAAGTGCAGACCATTCCTCCACACGAGGCGGCTAATTGGCCGAGAGGAGGCCTGACCGATGCTCCCGACCATCTCGCATCTCGCTGCCGTTGGAGGCTCCTGCTGCGACGTCCGACACTCGTAAACAACAGCCCGGACCTCTCTCCTTGTCACTCAGGCTGTCGAGCCACGCCGGGGACCCCCAAATGAATACCTCAACATGCCGCACATTGCTGTAAATATCTATTCAGTCCTGCACCCCTGTGATAAATAGATGAAGTTCCATCCAACAACATCTTGTGAAATTCAATGAAATTCTATTTTCTCTGCACAGAAATTCTCTCCAGCTAATAGATATTTTTATCTGACCAGGTAGCTTTGACAGATTGAGAAATGAATCCATTACCTGAATTTCTAATAACATTGTTCTTGCAGGTTTCGACCATGCATGTGCTGTCCGATCCGATTCAGACATTCCCCGAGGGGGGGGGGGGGGGTCTCTTGGGTACCCCCCCCCCACACCAAAGCACCATCATGGAAACTCTCATCCATGTCACTTGTATAAGGGCGGGTTGCATTGTGACTGTATACTTAGATACCCTGCTTAACGGCAACATATAACCCGAGGCAGGATGTGCTGCTCTCAGGGTGTTCAAAAATGTCCGTGTGAGAAGGCAAGTCTCTCACCATTCTCAGGAACCATTTTAATAGCTAGACGTTAAATGTATCATAAACTTGCAAATAACAGAAGTACATATATTGTTCCTTTCCGTTCCTGTTTAAATGTGTCTACTTCTACACTAACATGTGATGAAAATAAACGACTTATAACAACTATACAATCATATAGCGCATTTTTTTTCACCCGTCATCTGGTTCGTAACGAACAGTTATACTGAGCACCAACTTTGTACTGCTTTCAACTTGACGTGAAATGTAGATCCTCAAAGAAGTACTTTATTTTATGCATTTAGTTTGCGTTTCTTAAGACCGCAGATTTCAGTGATTCGAATTAAGAGCTCGACATCGTTTTATTTTTAAACTCAAAGACAATAATTATTGTGATATGCAGTACTTCTGAAGAGACTTTTATCAAATACACACTAATCTGTACACAATCTTCTAAGTTTTTATATGCAGTTTTATATATCAGTTACATCAGAAACACAATATGTTTAAGACGTGTAAAAATGCTCCCTACATGTATATTTAGTACGTGAACGTGAACTATACCGCATTTCTAATTAAAAATATGCAATATATCTTTATTACAGTAATCATAACAGATTAATAATGCGTCTTCCCGTAAACACAGCATATTCGTAGAATTTAACGGCAGGCTTTTCCGCTGTATTTTCGGCTGACATAAATAACTCCTACCTTTTATTCTCGGAGAATCCTATCGCTGTTGGTCTGAACACCATTCCGATGTAATTTTCTGAACATCGCAGGAGGGAAAAAAGGTCAACATTACGGGTTTAGTCCCTTAAGGATAATTTCCCTGAAGGAAATCTGCCAAGTTGTTCTAATTAAGATCGCGGTCTGTTTCATCCCAGACCATGAGAGAACAATATTGTCACAACCCCGAGCGTGTGAGCATCTCAACCTTCATTCTCCAGGTGTTCGCAGTAATCTCAGCTTTCAAGTGGTGATGTTTATTAATATGTATTTGAGATTTAAAAAACATATGACAGACTGCATGCCACACACTCCGACGTCGCTTAAATAGGTTCCCTTAGCCTGTCCTTCAGGGCTGCATAAGCGATTGCTGCGGGATCAATATTCGAGCGGGGACAGAGCGCCTTGTCTTCTGCGCGCCGAGCGAGAGAAGGAAACGTGTTTCAAAGCCTCTGCAGAAGAGGGAAGCCAAATGGGATTTTTCCTACACAATTCGGGGCCATTAAGAGTCAGCCCACTGAATAGCACCCCAAATATAAAACCAATTTAGAGAGGAAATAGGCAGGGGATATTATAAAGACGTTCAAAGAGACTGTCTTTGCCTACGATGCGACCGGGTCAGCTGCCCCACTCGGCAGCGAGGCACCGTCACCCTCTCCCCCGACAAATCCTTATTATATAGATCTCGGTAAAGCTTCTTGATAAGAAAACGTTTTCTTGCAATGCAAAGCGATTACATCGAGCATTTCCTTGATGGATATTCGATATGGTTCTACCAAACTGCCGGCTCGTCCCGATTTCTCCTGAGTGTGAGTTGTAAAGTCACCGATCATGCTCCGGTGACAGCGTTCATCCTTCGTAATGTACTGCACTATAAAAACGGCGCTATACTGGTTGCCGCCCAGGTATGCTATTACATCCCCCCCTCCCCCCCCCCCCCCCACACACACACACACACACACAAATCCCTCTGTGCAAATGGTGAACTCAGAGCTTTTAGAACAATGTGAGAGGGCGTAAGTTTTCTGGCAGCGCAGGTTGCTTTGCTGTAACGTGCGTCTTATACAGTAAGTCTGTCTGTATTAACGTTCCTATACCTCTACCAGCGCCTCCGTTCAATTAGCCTATTTCCCAGTTCCTTTTCACATACTTTTCATCGTAAAATGTCCGCAGAAAGAGAACTCATGGATTATTTCTACCAAAAAGCCTGTTGGAAAATGGCCAAAACTAACACAATTACTAGATGTTTGTATAATTCGTTTTTGCTTCCATATTTAAATGCTAAGTTTCTACCACCGCTGCATAGTGGCACGAACAAATAAATAAGATTATATCAACTGTGACGCATTTAAACAAGCAAATTACCCCAAAAACGTTTACGCCTCTATTATAAATAAAGGATGAAAAAATGAATCAAAATAATCTGAAATGTATTCTTGACAACTTCATGTAAACTTTGTCTCCGTATTTATGGAGACTGACTAACAAGTGGTCGTGCCTGTTACTGCAGACTGACGGTACTTTAATATTGTGCTTTGTTTACATTTTTAATGTTGTGACTACTTAACACACTTCATTTTCGTGGAGAGGTTTGTATCACAATAAGAAATTAGTCACTCCAAGTAAAATATGACAGGCCTATGCCATTTTATGTTTTTTTTTCCAACGATTTATCCATCGTTTCCTCTGATTGTCTTATTAATTCTGAAGCTCTACACAGCGGTGACACGATGCATTTCTGCTCTGCAACTTACACCGTAAGCCAACGATGATCTAGATTCCCATCGCGTAAAGGTGAATGGTTTAACGAAGGAAAAAAAAACATTTTCAGTGAAAAAGAAATGGAACGAATTTCGTCAAATTCCTTAATCCACACCCTGGACTAAAATTCACATGAACGTCCGCGTTCCTCGGGAACAGCAGTTTAGTGCGCTCGGCACAGAGCATCCTTGCAAAATTATTATGGCAGAATTAATTGCCCACATGCGGCGCACATTCATTTGTCCTAAGGACTCGCTGTACTTTAAATAACAAAAAGAATCGTATACTGTGAAAATATAATGGTCAATTGTATTAGTGGGCGAGTGCAGGTTAGAAAAAAAATCTTTTATTATTATTATTATTATTATTATTATTATTATTATTATTATTGACAACGTGTTTAGAGAGAGATCCATCTAATTTTACTTCAGTGAGTTTTGTTAATCCCTTTAATCTTTATTTAGTGATACCTGATTAATAATTTTTAAATGTACATTTTTTTTTTTATTTTAAGTCCCTTTTGTGCTGATGCATTAACAGCTGTAACCCAGCATAAAAAGAACATGTGGAAATGGCTGGCAGTTCCATACAGAAATTAAGCCCGCTGCATAACAAGTGGTTGCAGTCAGATTTGGCTGCCTTGTTGTTAATGGCCAGCTGTTACGCAGATGTTTGCTTGCCAGAATCAAAATGGATGGACTCTCTTATGTTACACATCAAGCTCTGATGCAGCTGAAAGTTAGATTGCGAGATATGAAATGATTCGGTTTTCGTGAGTAGCTCTGGAGAACACTATACAATATGTTATAAAGAACCGTGCAAGGAGAAAATAAAAGGCGCTTCAAATACAAGATGAGTGCATAAATAAGAGTGTCCTGGACACAAAAGAGACTTGCTCAGTTGAGGATAGATGTTTGAGATGTTCCTGGAACAGACGGGATTTGGGGTGTTTCTTCACTGTCATAAAAAAAGTACAGCCCTAGTACAGTTTTGTTCTCCAAAGTGCAAACTGTCTGGGTCAGTGTCTGTCCATCCCTGTCCTGCGGTTTAGATCCCGGTTTGGCCAGCAGGTGTCGCTGGCCATCCTGTTTCCTCTATCTTTGTACTAGTCCCTAGTGTGTTTTCCTGCTTCCTTGAGCCGCCACATAGCTCAGTGGGTTGGATGTGTGGTACTAAGGCTGTAACCTTGGAGTCGTGGATTTGACTCCAGCCTCATTTCTTTTGCTTATTAGGTTTTGTTTTCTATTGTTAAATTTTGGTTTATCCTACTTGTGTCCAATTTAATTCTGTTCTGCTTGTGCTTGTGTTCCTAGTCTCTCCTAGTGTTAGCCCTCAGTTTTGTGTCAAAATTCCTAGTGTTTATTTCCCAGTATGGAGGTTGTTTCCTAGTTTTGGTATTTAAGTCCCCTAGTTTTCTGTGTTTGTTCATTGTTAGTTATGTTTCTCCACCTGTGGCCTGTTTCCCTGTCCTGTGCTCATTGGTTAACTGTCTTGATGACTGACACTTGCCTTTTGTTAGTTCTCGTTATTTGAGTATTTAAGTGTCTGCCCTTGTCCTTTTCCTCAGTCTGCCTTTTTAAGTGTTATGGTGTGTTGTTCTCGTCTCCTATCCAGTTCTGTTCCCAGTGGTTTTGCTTAGTTTCTTTGTTGTGCTTTATTTCATGATTTCAGTTAGTTCAGTATTTTCCCTGCTTGTTTCCTGACCTCTCATGGTCCTGTTGTTTGTACCTTCCCTAGTGTTCAGTTCCTTTTTTCTTGTAATCACCGGTGGATCATCACCCTTTCTTCCTCACCTGTGCCGCGACAAACAATATTAATGTGCTGCCAATGGTCTATTTCTGTACCTTTTAAATTAGACTAATAGGTACATTTATGTAGAACCAGCGTTACAATTGGCAGACTCTTCAGCATACAGCACCAGTGACAAGTAATTGTACCCTCTAAGGTACAAATTGGTACATTTTGTTCTGAGAGTGTTGAAGGTTGAACAGGATTCTGATGACTGGGTGTGAATGGGTAGCTTGTTTCACCCTAGAGGAACCACACGCTAGAGTGATATTTCGCATGGGGATAGAGCACCAGGCAGTGTCGGCGTCCTCAAAGGGAATGGAAGTGACATCATATTTATACACTGTTTGGACAGTGCATAGCAAACTGGGAACTGGGGATCCAAGGCCACTACAGGATTTCCCTCTCGTGGCTTAATGAGCGTCACCTGAGCTCCCGGATCAGCACGTAGTGATTCGTCATCCTCCATCATTCACCAGTTACCAGCAGAGATGGTGACTTTAGTGGTGAGGACGCAATGCCTTTACATACTGATATAAACTGCAGATTCGCAAGTCATAATTATTCCAGCAGCATTTTAGACAGATTAGTATGTGAATATTTTAGTGATGGTTTATCATCAGATGTATAGGTGGGATAAGTGGGAATGAATAGATGGTGACAGTACACAGTCCCACCATAATCTTCTGGGCTCTGGTCTATATGTTCTGCCCGTTGAGGGTCACTGTCAGGCTGACCCTATACAAGGCAGCCCTTTAGGCTTTGGATCTCGGCGAGCTGAGGCCTCAGCATGCAGCCTGACTCATGCATACCCGCCTTATCTCTCCCACATAAGCAGATGCTTCTGATCCTTCCACATATGCCGGAAGCGTCTGGTCCTTATGCGTTCCTGGCATCGGCAGGCGCGCTGGCTTCGCCTCGCTGCGGGTCCCTACCGCCCACTCCCCAGTTCCGGCCCCCTGCGCCCAGCTCGACAAGGCCACGCGGCGACCCGCCAGGTTTATCGATGGCTGCTTACGGTGAGAATTTTGCACTTTCTGGAAGGATGTAAAGTGTGACTAGTCGTTTTGGAAGGTGGGTCAGGGGGCTGGGGCTCTGAGGTGGACAGGGCCGTGGAGAAAGCCTAGTAGATCAGTAGCCTACTTTTATGTATCTATCCCTCCATCCATTTTCTATGCCTGCTTGTCCTATGCAGCCTTACAGTCTGAAGCCAATCCTAGAAGCTATTGCTGCAAGGTAACATTTTTATAAATTAGGCTTTGTGTTAATGATTTTGCCCAACTGTAGGCTAATGTAAGTGTTCTAAGTATGTTTAAGGTAGGCTAGGCTATGATGTCTGTTAGGTAAGGTGTACTGTATTAAAATACATTTTTGCCTTACGATATTTTCGTCTTAAGATACGTTTCTTTGAACGTAACCCGCGGAGAGGTTGCGTATCCTCTTATATAGTAGAACATTGGTGAAATGACACTATTTCGGCAGTGTGTTATGTTGTGGCTGCAGAAGGCCAGCTCCGGCCCAGGGGAGCCCCAAGGGATTCAGGCTGCCTCCAGATTTTAATGTCTTTATCAGAGTAATTATATGGATTGTAAGTCAATTCGGCTAGCGTTTCAGCTTTCGATCAGGCTCTAATTGAAATGTGCCGTTTAAACCCTGCCGGATCAGGGTTGTCACACATTACATTTTGGGTTGGGGGGAGTTCTAACATGCACCATAGCTTCTGTAAGGCTGCCCCACCTACCTATGTGGGGGGGGGGGTCGATCCTAAACTGCAATGTGGGCCTTAAGCAAACTGCTTGCAGACGCTGATACAATACAAAGTGTGCCATTTATTTAAAGTGCACAGGTGGAAGAGGTAATTCAGCAAACCATAAACAGAGCTGATTATAAAGACAAAACGATAAAAAAAAAAAATCTGTCAACACTTCCATACAAGCCAACTAAAGATAGACCCCATACCGATACATGTTTCATCCTGGTCTAATGTAATAAGGCAATTAATCAATAAACCAATCAATAAGGCAATTAACTAATAAAGTAATCCATAAAACGCAACACACTTCAGGATAAAAATATCAAACTTGAATTTAAATCATATTTGCTTAGGGTGACCACCTAATCCATGTCAGGAGGGACACTGTGAGCTCACCATAAGCTCACCATGAGCTCACCTGAGCAAACGAGAAGCCCGGGGATTCTAATCCAAATCATCCTCCGCAGAAGAGCCGGTGTCCAGCTCCAGGTCTGAGCCTAGATTAACACGCCGGAGCGACAGGGTCTGTGCTGTGGCCGCTTCCATCTCCGAAGTCTCATTTGATTAATATTTCACAGCTTCTTCGTAAATTAACTAAGAGTCTTGCCAATTTACGCACCCCTGTGCAGCGCTCATAAGCTACCACCGGATTCCATGCACGTCATTTAACGTTGGAGGAAATGTTTACATAACATTAATATAGTTGCTCATGTAATGAAGCCCTGGGAACAGGGCGATTATGACAAATCCTCAGTGCTAAAAATGGGAATGTACTGTTTGTACTGTGAGTTGTGTATATATTTCTTGTATATATTTATATGTGGTTGGTGCGGACCGAGATCGGGCAAAAAAAAAGGATATAGTGGAAATGGATCCACATCACCAATACGACTGAGAAGCATATTATATTTTATAAAGACGATCTGTTTCTGCTGGTTTTCAAACATTCCCGTAGTGCAGAATAAACTGATCTTTTACTACATGAGCGCAGATCGTATTAAGAGTGTAAATGTTATCTCTGTACGCCCCCAGAAATTTTATCTTTTCCGACGTGTGGTTTCATCGCCTCGTTTATAATTCAGCGGCTAGATTTGGGGGGGGGGGTAGCCCCTTCCAGCTAGGTGACTGCCGAATGCATCCTCCGCATCGTGCCATCCAGATCATCAGACCGTGTGACTGACAGAGAGGCCGGCAGCCTGAAAGGGACGCAGCCCTAATAGGACCCATAATAGGCAGCGGTTCTGGATCGTTGGCTCGAGCCGTATGTTGGTTATTTGGGAAATCTGCTCCTGGTGTGATAAAATGTCACCCCCCCCCCGGTGGTGGCTGTGCGCCCCATCAGTACCGATCGCCAGCAGCAGCCCACTATCACGCCTCGCCTCCCCTCGATCGGACCCCCACACCGTTTGGCTCCTCAGCTGCCTCGGAATAGCCTGACAGGTCCGAATGAGACCTAGAAGCGCTGGTTTTGCTCCTGTTACCACCCTGTGCCCACTCTCCGGTTCACTCCCTTTGGATTGACCTCATTCTCAGAGCATTAGGGCTGTGGACCGTTATTTCGCGTGTCTAAAGATCCCAATAATGTTTGTCTTATAAATGAAACGTGAGCAGACTGCTGGTCCTGGGAATGTCACCTTGTGTTTGGGCAGATGGCGAAGGACCCGACACCCTCTCGTGATGGAAAAACAGCGATTTTGGTGAAGTTTAGGGTAAGAATACCGTACAAGCATGACACATATCGAAATTTGTCATTAAAATCCCAAGAGGAGTACTGCCTTGGTTACCACCCCTCCCACCCAGCTGCCCACGGCATTAAGCTCAGAATTGCAGCCCTAGATATTCTGCTGTTCGGCATGTTTCTGAAATTGCAGTATGTGCAAGTGAACGTGTGTAATGGGTTAATTAGGAAAAACAAAAATAATAACAGAAATGGAACAATAAGCCGCAGGCAAAAAGACGGGGGCAGAATCAAATCAGCAGGAACAAAAGCAATATTGCATGTGGTGTTGGCAAAGGTCCTTAGGAGGGACAGTGCTCAGAGCCATGGGAAAACGTTTCAGCATCTATGAGCAGCCAATGGCAGCATGTACACAACTTGATTGGCGGCTGTCCAGCCATAGTCTGGCGCAGGGAGGCGGGGCTTGGTGTGTCAAAAATGGCTTTTTAGAAGTGTTTTTTGACATGGTGTCTGTCTTGTCAGTCATACGAATCAAAGCATACCAGCCTCAATATATGGAGCTGAAGAGCGTCCTAAATCAAACAGCACGCCACAGCTTTAAATCAAGGACCTCTCTCATTTCACAGCCTGTTGTTTTTCACTTTGGTTGACATTGCCATGGCAACTGCAACTTTTTATTCCCTGAGCCGATAAAAATTAAGGGGGAAAAAGCATGTTAAGCACTACAAAGGAAAGTATTAAGGACCACTAATGAATTAAACCTGCATTCTGTGCTGCTATGATTGAGAATATTTTATATAAAAATGAGTTTTCACATTGGTTTATGTTGTCATTAATGTGCACTGGAGTTTTTTGAGGTTTATGTACAACTTCTCAGGTTATTTCTGTTTTTATTCTGTTCTTGCTCTTTTTGTCATGCACGAAGCGTCAAATATGGAAAGTCCATATTACTGTCATATTAGCAGCGGTTTACGCTTACATGTCATTCAAAACCTGGGCCCATATTCACAAAGCTATTTATCATTAAGAGTATTCCTATGTCGCAATACAAGATTTTAACTAAGATTTTTTTCCTAAGACCTATTCACAAAGTGGCTCAGACCAACTTTTAGTTAGGAAAAGAGCCAACTCCTAAGTTAAGAGTTATGCTGCATTTGATTATCTCTCGGAACTCGGAAATTCCGAAGTGAGAGAAGTCACGTGCGACAATCTCCCGTTCGAGCTACCACATCTCAGGATAAACATGGCTCCCTCCATGAACACGCTGCTGTGTGTTGTTGCTTTATATTTTTGCAGATTCGGACAAGATGGTCTAGCTGCAGACGCCTGTAGAGTGGACCTCCACCGGGAATATGTCACCTCCACAGGAAACACGTCATCTTTAAGGACGTAAAGTGGAGCTCCGGTTAGGGTTAGGGTTAAGGTTAGGGTTTATTCACTGTAACACAGAGTTGAGGTCACGTGTCTCCTTACCCCTTACATGGATCAAAAAGATTGGGACAAAATCATTCCTGTACAAACACCGTTTAAATAATTTGCTTATAGTAATCAAGTAGTCTGCTTTAAGTCTTAATTTTAGGTATTTTAGTAAATGACAACAAATGGAAATAAACATTAAATTATGGTAATTATTTTTTACTTGCCCACTGTGCCATCTGCTTCTGGCTAGCGGCCTGAGGCTAATGCTGTGTGCACAGAAATCATGGCGAGAAAGAGTTATTTTCTCTCAATTACAAATATAGATTCATCAAAGTTTCCCTCACCACAACCAAGCCAATGAAACGCAGCAGCGAAACTACAGTACTATATTATAGCGCTTTTGAAATATACACAATTCAGTAATTTAATTAGTCCAATACTGTAATTAGAAAAGCATCTGAATCAGCTGTCCTGTATTTTGAACGAGTCAATAAAATCCAGTACATAGCAATGCTGTACGTTTTATTACCTTAGAGAGGAACCTTGGAACTTGAACGCCTCTTAACTCGACCAACTTGAACATCGAACAGGTCTATTTAATCGTTTTTTACTTGTACCTCGACTGAAATCTTGGAACTTGCCTGTTCCTGCAAAAACATGTATGCGAGTCACGTTCAACTTCACCAATACAGACCTTGAACGGGTTGGTCGAAAAAAATCTAATCGCAACTAGACAGAAAACTCAGAACAGAACAAAACACAACAGACCTGCTAAAACCTATACAGATCGAGGTTGGGGTGAAACAAAGGCAATCGGACCTACTGGGATGCTGATGCCTATGAATTCTCTGATGCTTATGAACTCTCAATGGAGTTCAACGTGCGAGAGCTGTGTTCCTGTGTTCGGTGTCAGTTTTTTTGTGCTTTATCTACATGACATTTAGTGATACAATAATCATGCCCCCTAACAAAGTGAGCAGTGATAGCATCAAACCAAAGACGAAAGTACTGATAGTAACTGTAGAACTTAAAGAAGAAATTTTTGCGAGACTTGAGGGTGGTGCATGTGTGTCTGCTCTCGCTTCGGAGTGTGGGATTGTCATTTATATCATGTTTATTGCTTTTGTGTGTGTGATTTTTCATTTGTGTATTAGTTTTATATTGATTGTCAATGGTTTTTATCATTAGTGAAGTAGGTAGGTAGGTAAGTTTAAACAGGCAATCATTTGGGGGTCTGGAACGGATTAAATTCATTTAATTTTCTTGTGCAGGAATTCAACTTGGAGTCCTCTTGACTACTTTATAGTTCTCCCAGTCTTAGGTGCTACTTTTAGTGCTAAAGGAAATTGTTCTTAGTCAAAAAAAATGAGGAGTCCTACAAGTTATGTTTTAGCCTTAAGATGCTTTGTGAATATGGGCCCTGGGCCTTAAATAGACACAGAAATAGCATCTTCCAGCGGGGACTCAGCTTGCATGCAGATGGAAGAAACAGAAGTGATAATGGGAAATGCTGCTGTTTGAGTCCTTTTTTTATAGCGTGCTGAGTGACTGATGCGAAATCGCATCTCCTTTTTGTTTATACTGAGAAAAGGATTCCCTGTGTAGATTTAAGAAGAAGCCTCTCGTGTGCCTGCATTGCCGCTCACTCTGCTTTATCGCTCTTAAGTTCACAGTCGCCTGCCCGTTTTCCATCTCTCGGAATTGCCCAGTAGTGTCCATTCATTGGGCTTAATCAGATAAAGACTTAATTATCTTAAGCCCCATTTACCAGGAAACCATCAAGCCATCAGTCATATCAATTGCCTGTTGTCAAAACCAGGAGATTTTTGGCTTGGGTTCATTGGTAGCAATTTAGGTGTTTAACGCGCTGTAATGTTCAGGGGGTCTCATCTGCCATCTGTGCTCGAAAAGGACAGTTGCGGACTCACATAGAGCAACCTGTGGTGGTCTGATTGTCACATGAACCATTGAGGCAACCAAAAGCATCTGAATTTATTTGATCGTCACTGAAGTATGTTTATTGGCTTTGCTTCCGTACACCAATGTGGGTCTTCAGACAAACTCAAGGTATCTTTGAAAAGGCAGCTGACTTCTGATGGAGGCATTGACCTGTGGTTTCTTTAGACAGACTTGCTAGATGCTAAATTAGTCAGCTGTTGGATGAATTTATCAGAATCAAATTTATTGGCTAAGAATGTTAAATCACACAAGGAATTTGGTGGCTCTCAAGTTAGACAGACAATATACAGACAATGAACAATAATTTGCAGATAATGCACAATATACAAACCATATGCAGGTATAAGACAAGTTATATACATAAAGAACCAACAGCAATAATGATCATTAAGTATGGGGATGAGGTTGGGGTGTAAAGGCAAAAATAGCAGATAATGGCCACCTGTTTTTGAGGGAGATGGCATGAGGACAGAAGGCGCTTCTTTGAGTATGGTGTGTATGTGCTTTGTGGAGCTATCATTATGCACATGTACTGAAATGTATATACATCAAGACACCATATTCTGTTTTTAAGCTGCTAGGGGCTCAGTAACACCTCGGTCCACTGGTCTTTGCGTGAACCTTTGGACCATGGTGTGCATTCATGAGTAATGTTCTACTCGCCCACTAAATTGCGGTTGGTTGGGGAGAGATTTTAACCTGGCTTTTTGTAAGTGCAATCTATTTGGCACAGCTTAATGTGTTTAATTTCATTGATTGATCCCTGTCATTGACCTTGGAAATAGGTCAATATTTGCCCAGCTCACCACAATGAAACGCATTGAGCTGAATCCTTGGTAATGCTTTGTGGTGACCTACCCAAGCGCGTATTGTTCCTCTGGCTGGTGGTTCTGTGATGACGAGGTTTCACATTGTGTTTAGGACCCAGTTAAGACGTTTCTCATTTAAGCTAATGTCCCTTGAATTGGTTTTTTGTGAAGACTGGCTGTTTGAATCTCCTGCTTCGCAATTGATTGTGAATTTTGTCGCTCTCTGTCTCTTTCGATTCATGGAAAACGCAAACGACTTATTTAAAGGAAAATTACAAGTCCTCCCGTGTGAGTTGAGTTGCTATCAAAAGGAGTGCTGTTCATTTTCCTGTGTGTGGAAAGAATAATTGCACTTTTTTGACAGGGGCAAAGCCTGGTTTGGTGCCGGCTCTTCTGAACTCGAAAACATCTGATGAGACCTCATAGGCTAATTGAGAAAATGACCCCGGCACTCGGTGCTCTTGCGCAGAGAGACTCTGCATCCTTCTCAGCAACGCGGCTCATTGGTCAGTGAAATTTCCACTTTCCGCCGCCCCTAGGAATTGCTGGTGACCCACCCCCACATTCCTATTACATGTTCACCACCGGAAGTATTCAAATTTATACAATTATTCGGGGGACCAGGAACCGACAGCTTCATGGTTCAGTGGAATGGTGGTGTCTTTCTTGCACTCTGTTAAACACTGGCCTCTGCGCCCCCCCGCAGCTTGCTCCATTTGCCGTGCTGCTTTCAGAGGTGTGGTCAGTCCGGCCTGCCGCACTAGCAGGATAAACCTCGTTAGCAGACAGGCAAACATTGCGAGCTTCACATCCAGCACTCCGGCTGGCCCATGGGGGCTAAATGCAGTAAGATGGCTGCAGGGGGTGAAAGCCTTTTGTGGACCCAGGTAACAGGACATTAAAGGGCTTTTGATTGTGGTATAATGTGACCTTCTTCTGTATCCTTAATCAGAGGCATGGGGACAGGGCGGGCAAGGCAGGCGACTGCCTGGGGCCCCGGAGCTGGGAGGGGCCTCTGAGGACGGCTGATTACATACTACATTGCAACGACAAATCTGCTTTTTTCATGTGTTCTGCTTCTCACAGTAAAGTGAAAATAAAGGAATTGTGTTAATAAAATTCTCTTTGTTGATATTATTACTTTAGACTTCACGCTAAAATAATTGTCATAAATCTTGCGGTTGCATTGGAGGGCTACATGGAGTTTTTTGCCCAGGGCCCCCAGTGCTCATAGAGTAGCTTCTGTCCATAACTGCAGTCCAGAGTAAAGTTAAAGTACAGGAAACAGGAAGTTCATTTTTCTTAATTGGTCCAAGGTTAGCTGGGAATGGGTGGCATGAAACTGGGATGGGAGATTGTAACCCACTTAGGTGCAGAAGTGAGGCGGGGGGTGGGGGTCGGTGTCGCCCTTCCAGCTGTTGCTCTCCAGCTTAATCATTTTCCTGTCACCACCTGAATGGACCATTGATTAAGGGAGTAAGTGAACACACTCCTACTTGGACTGTGGAAAATGGCCCATATTTGTCTTAAGAGGCAACTCAGTGCAATCCACACCGTGTGACTGCTTCGCTCATTAAGTCCGCCCTCCACCAGAAGCCTGCAGAGGTCATCCATGCTCGTACAGATACCGAGCCTCTGTGCCCTCCATCTTCGGAATTTACAGCCCAAATGTATTTAATATTCCTGCATATCAGTCAAGAACTCACCCTTATTATTCTGGCTCTGAAGCAGCACATGTTGAACATGATTTTAAAAAAAATTATGTGTAGGCAGAACAAAATTACATTTCGGCCTGACTTCATTACTGTAAAGGAAGTCAAAAAGTTTTGTGAATAATAAAGGCAAGAAAAAGTTAATGAGAATGTGAAATGTACTTGAAAACAGTCCAGCATTATGGCCATTCTGTATTTAATGATGATGCCATTTATTTTGTGGGGATAAATCTGGAATAATCTGCCAGTGAGTGAAAGAGTGCAGGCGTGTGTGCCTTGAGTATGTCAGTAGAGGGCGCTAGAAAGCATGGGGCTTTTGTGGTGATTATGGATGAAGTCCGACTGCGATCCACACTAGATTCTCATAGTTATTTCCTTTTGTCCTTGGTCCAGATGATCTTAAGGGGAACATTTATTATAACAGGAGTTGATTCCCCCTGACTTGTAAAGTTCTAAATGGCAATTAAATACAAAGAAAAGAGTATGTGTTCCATGTAATCATATGTATGTCTAAACCACAGCTGATTTTTATCAAGAAACAGTTGTTTTTTTCACCTGATCAGTTGGCCCCGTATTATGTGTTGCATGCATGTAATACATAACATTATGGTTCTTCGTAACTTAGTTCTTACGTTAAGCTTGTTAAGCTGTGTAACGTATTATGCCTGACAACGTTCCACATTGTATTGAAAAATATATTAGGAATTGCAAAAGTGTATAAGATGTATGTATCCATCCATTTTCTGTAACTGCTTATCCTGTGCAGGGTCACTGTGGGGAGGGACGGGTCCGGAGCCAATCCCAGAGACTACAGGCACAAGGCAGGGAACAACCCTGGATGGGAGGGCCAGCCCATCGCAGAGCACACTCACACACCAGTCACTCATACAAGCACAGCTACAGGCAACTTGGTAACTGCAATTAATTTCAGCATGTTTTTGGACTGTGGGGGGAACCAGGGTACCTGGAGGAAACCCCACGACGACATGGGGAGAACATGCAAACTCCACACACAGGAAATGCTGGCAGAGACTTCATCCCAGGTCACAGAGGTGTGAGGTGACCATAACTAACTGTAAGACTAACTGTGTGTGTTTTGGTAGCAATCGGCTCTAGCAGATTCATTAGTTTCTGGAGAATAACATAGCTGCCCTGTACTGGACATGGAAGGATGGATGGATGGATGTAGCCCCCTGCTTGTACCTATTCGCTTTTTCTATCTCAGTGAGAATGTCACTCTAATCGTGGCTACTCCTCATCTTTCCGTAGCACCATAGACACTTCTGTATTCAGATGGGGTTGGGGGGGGGGGGGGCTCTCTTAAATATCAAGAATGTTGACTTAACAGGCTGAGCTCACTTACTGACAAAAGTAAAGTTGCATTTGGTGATGTTGCATTCAGAGAATCGACTGCTTCCAGAGTGTACCAGCTCTGATCCCTATAGACCACGATACAAATCGCAACACAAATGTCACACTGCAATGTGACGTTTGGAGACTGAGGTTTTTTTTTTTTTTTTGAAAAGCCAACAGTAATTCGCTTTCACAAACAATTCGAATGTGTGGGCTTGGTGTCCAGCCCACCCCCACTGGGGTCTAGGTGCTGGGAAAGCTCAGAAAATCAGAGGAGAGAGTTGGACTCCATTTCAAAGTAGCAGGCCGCTGTGGACTAATTTAAAGTTCACATCCAGGGCAGATACAGTAAACAAGATGAGCAAGCAGGATGGAACTAATCAAAGAACAGGAGTGGAGACGTAGAAGGGGGCTCAGCCTCAGGTCTCTTAGTGTGTTGTGGACACAGCAGCGGACAGTCACAGGAACATAATCTTTGTGACCTTTATGGCGGTTCTTGATATTGATGTATTGACTCTGGCGATTGGTGATCGGCGACAAGGTCTCTTTGAGGTACAGTATGTAGGGAAGAGCGAGCAAGAGGACCAGGAGGAAATGTCGCATTGATCTGTGTTATATACAGGTTCATGCGGAGTGTGCTGTCTGTATGACGTTATCCCCGCAATGCTCGTCTGAAGCCGCGTGAAAATGCAGAAGCTGGGTTGTTCCCTGTCATTTCAGTTATGATCAGAACTAGCAGCTTTCTTGGTGTCACTTATGCCAAAAGCACCAAATGCTAAGTCTCTCGCTTTTCCTCACCAGAGTCAAAAGAGAAACCTTTTTGTTTTGTAAACGTCCATCCCTTTATAACTGAATAAACTGTGATGGGCGCTTATTAAATGGCTTCAAAACCCCTTTTTTGCCCCACATAAGAGGGAATATGTTTACATAATTAGAGAGTGCCTATCAAAAGTGCTGGCTGTTTTAAGGGCTGGTTTCATCTGAATTTGAAAAGCACAGGGAGCCTTAAAAGGTGTTTTGGCAAATGTAATTATGGTCTTTAAGTCCCACGCAGCACCAAAGTGTGCCGAAGGTGGGGTGGGGTTGGGGGGGGGGATGCAGGAAAGGAGGTACTTAAGCAATTTTATAATGTTACTTTATTCTCCAGACAGTTATTTCCTGAAAAGTCCTGCAAGTTCTAAAACTGCTGGAGGAAAGTTGGGCCTGCTGGTTTTTCTCCTTTTCTCCACAGGGGTTGGTACTTTGGCCTTCTGCTCGAATCCAATATGGCAGTAAGCTCCAAGGTGCCTTTGGGACTTGTATCACCGTATATTTGTCTGGACGATGAAGTGTGGGCAGATACGTAGACTTTCCAACCAACCTTTTGGTGCCTCATCCTGCATTAAGTTCAGTTTGTAGCACAACGTAAAACTTGCAGCCCCCGTAGATCCTAGCAAATCAGACATATAAGAAAATTAACCCACTTTTGTTCCCCTTTCCTTATATAATCTACAGTCAGCACCGTGTTCACCTCCTGTCAGCAAAAATGAATTCCTAGGCTTTTGCCTTCCGATATATATCTGGCAATGCTATCTGTATTCATATAGCGCCTGATGCTAGCAGGTCGCATTGTACAGGTTATTAATTACTTAAATGACGTTGAGATGTGAGATTTTGATGGAATGCTGTTGCTCACATCAAACAGGAATCCACTGTGACACCTTGACTGAGTGGCACCCGGACCAGGCTGGAAATTGACTTGCCAACATCATTCTTTTGTATTTCATTAAAATTGAACCTGTGTGAGTCTGTCTGGACTGGATGCCTTTTGTATAAATGCGACCACAGCAGTAAAGCGATAAAGCCGAACCGGAAATACCACAGAGGGAGCAGCAGGGGTACTGCTATCAGCATGGCTGTTGTTGCATTTATTGTTAGAGCCTCTGAAGCATATTAAACCTCATGGTTCCCATCAATGATAATAGAGCCTTCAACTCCATCACAGACACCTCACAGCTAGCACCTTCTCTTAAGGTTTGGTGAGGCTGCCTCAGTTAAGCTCTTCTACATCTTCTGCTCATGGGAGTTTTACTTGCACAAAAGTGTCCTGAGGGCAGAATGAAAAATGATTGGTTCAGCGAGATAACCAATCAGATTGTAGAGGAGGTGGGTCTAAGCCAGGGTTTCCCAACCCAGTCCTCAGGGAACGCTGGGCAGTCCACACTTTTGCTTCCTCTCAGCTCCCAGCGCATCTGCACCAGGTATTCGGTGTGCCTGATTGGGAGGGTGCAAAAACGTGGACTGTCCAGGTTCCTCCAAGGGCTGGGTTGGGAAACACTTCGCTAAGCAACTAGAGGAGGCTACAATTTGATTGGTCATCTCTCTGAACCAATCATTTTTCGTTGTGCCCTCAGAGCATTTTTGTATAAGTAAAACTTCCACAAGCACAGCTTGCCACCATTTCCGTGGTTCCCTGGCACTTTGGCCTGTGCCCCAATGTGAACTCAAAGAGGGGGAACAATCCTGTTAATCGACTGACATCTACCATTTATGGTAGCAGCCACCGTAAAGTCTGCAGCATGGACAGAAAACGGAACTGGATGTAGTGAATCCAGCCACTATGCTGGGAACTGTTTACGGGGTGCGTGTTTACGAGGTGCGTGTTTACGAGGTGTGTGTTTACGGGGTGTGTGTTTACAAGGTGTGTTTAGAGGGCATGTTTGTAAGCAAGCTCGAGTCAACACCATTAAGGTTCAACATCAGCCGACATGAGCAGTCTGCTCCTCCTCGCATCCTCGCTTTTGGTGTTGCTGGGAAAATTCTATATTTTTGTTTATATGAAGCGACTCCCACGATAGCTCAAAAGATCGATTTAAAAGACCGGCATGGTAGATTGGCGCAACGATAGTTTATGTTCTATAGGAGCAAAAATCAGAGTGGAAAAATCCAGAAGACCAGAGAGGATACAAGACAACTAACATTGGGAGACAAAATTGTCAAAGTCAAGGCTAAGTATCGGGCTGCAACCCCCCAGACGGGCTCACATAATAGGATTCAGGGTTAAGTGTGTAAGTGTTGTTAGGGCTGTGAGAAATGAAAATGAGCAGCAGAATGACTGGAATTGGGGGCAAAACATCCGGCTATGGCCGTTGATGGAGTGACTTGCTGTGAGTTGCCCGGATTTGGAGGCCTGAATGGCTGCCTTGCAGGTGTGCAGAAGATAGGGCTGTGATGGATGTGTTTGGTCACTCCCTTTATGGCACCCCCCATGAGTGACACCCCACCAGTGACGGCCATCCTGAAAGCATGGGCCACCTTCCGATCCGGCGACACGTGCGGTGACAGTGACGCACTCCCCCCCCCCCCCCCAACACCTGGCCCCTGCCCTCCCCGACTGTCCTCGACTGAAGTGAAAAATGGAAGGTGCCCCCCACCTTGTGCATTTCGCTGTTTTTCCTCGTGTTGTACTCCGTCAGATCTGTCGACCACTGACCTGCCGTGGGTGGGGGCGGGGCGGGGGGGGGGGGGGGAGTGTGTGTAAGCCTGGCTGAGACAGTCCATGAATTAAACATTGCAGTTGCCAAGCATAAATTCTGCAGACATGTGCTCCGTCATTAAGGCGAAGGAGAGGACTTATTTATAGAACATGTCCGAGTAAACAAATGGAGGTGTAGATCACTTATTAGGGATTTGCCTGATGGGCTGACAGGCCAGTCGGCTGAAACAGTCTGTGAGAGACGGCATCATTATACCGGGGAAATGGTCACATGGGATATGCATACTTTTCCCAGTTAGAAGTCCTTTTACCTGGCTCTTCTCTTGGACCCTTAGATCCAGACAGCAGAATCTTTTGGCATAAACACGCATGTCTTAGGTATCTATGAGTGTGGAAGGAAAAGAGCCATTAACTCTGTTGGGGTTTAATTATTTAGAATATTTTTTTGGCTACTTGATGATGAGTCACCCATCGCAGGTTTTCTGAGTCAGATACTGAATCACTGACCCTGATTTTTTCCTCTGGCTCTCTCTACGCACTGCCGTCCTCCATCTCAGGCTCACACAAGCAGCGCGGGGTCCTGCTAGCTGCACTGCCTACTGCTGCGAGTGAGTGAAGCTGCTGTCTTTAAGAGGCCTCACAGACACTCGAATGTGTTCGATTGTAAGTCTGATTGGTGTTGACGTCCCGAATCATTGTCTATGATTTAATGACGAAACAGCAGGTCCTTCTTACTTAAAACGAAAGTGAGGAGTCTGACGAATACACCCTGCTCTGCTGTAACGTAACGAGTGAACGGCACATTGAAGCACCCTGGGGGGGGGGGGGGCAGCTCCTGGCTGCCATGTTTACTTTTTCTCTCTACGCTACGCCCTTGTCATGCAGGAACATCACCCACAAGGAAATGGCGTTGCAGAGGCCGTCAGCAAACAGTAAGTACGTTGTCACACGCCGTTCCGCTCCGCTCAGCATAACACCGTTTTAATTACGCGAGGGGCTTGGCTTCACATCAGTGTGCCAAGGGTATGGGGTTAGCCTTCATCTGAACTCCCAGCGCACGGCACCATACTGACAACATGAGCACAGTGGTCAGTTCAGTGAACGCGGGTGAAATCCTGCAGCCTTTCCCGCGTGTGTTGACCTGCAGTGGTGCTGTGAGGAATCATAATGTGAGGAATAATAAGAATGGTAGGAAGTAGTGCACCGCGTTCATTAGACCATTGCCAACTCCGTGTGTCAGCTCATCGTAACTGGCATCGATTTTCTCAGCTAGCTAGTACTGGTGCCGGTTTCCAGGTTGCTATGTCATCCATCTCCAGATTGCTAATTTGCTAGTTGCTTGCAAAGCACAGTGTGCCTTGATTTCTCCCATGTAAACGGTAATAATGAGATCACTCTGGAAGAATGGACTGACCTCTGTTTAGGGTTGAAACCATACTTGAGGGTGGCAGGGTAGGAACTGCTTCAACAGACTGGGAAGTCAGCCGGTAAAACCAACCACGCATTGGGTTTAACTGGTAGGTGTGGGAGTGGACATGTAACCTGCTTCAGGAAATTAAGGGACACTTATTATTTGAATTTGCCTACAGGGTGCTGATGAGCTTGTCACTCAAGTTCCAGTCCCACCCCCTCTTACAGACACAGGAATGGATGAATCCTAAGGGAAGCTGGGGAGAACATTGATACTGACATAACCAAATATCAGGGTGTCAGTTTTGCAATCATCACTTTTCACTTATTGCCATTCCCATCATTACATATAGCAGAGGCCCATCAACTCCAATTACCCCAGATCTAATGACAGTCTAATCTGGGCCTTTTATACATGTACAATAGCAAGAAAGATATTACCGACTCCAGATGAATAATAAACTGAAAATATAAAAGCCATCTGTAATAAATTTAAATTATGGAAATGGTTAAACCAATATGCATGGTTAACAGGTTTATGAGTGTGATAGTGAAAAGTCTAAAAGAACGAAATCTCTGAGTGGGGAGACGAGAACCATTACGGGAGTCTTAGAAAACTGGGGTGATGACCCCACATTCTCCATAGACATCCAGGGTGCTGGTTTTCAGACTGTCCCCCTTCCCTGCATCACACCCCCCCCCCCACCAACAATCGTTTCTTAATGTCGCTGGGGACACCTGCCAATCTGCCGACCGTCCCCATCACTGCTGCCAAGGTGACGCTTTATCTCATCGGTGAACGGGGTGGGAGTGGGAGGGAGACGTAGGGAGAATCTTCATCGATCCCACAGTCTCCAACATTCTGGAAACGTAACGGGAAGCTGTGCCTCTTTTAGCCTCTGCTGAGGTCCAGGATTTGTTAAACCTCTTCAGGCTCCTTGATGCTCCTCCATTCAGAACATTGAGCTGCCAACTTCAGAACGCTGGAGGCCTGACTGGACGTCATCTGCTTCAACACTGTGCCACTTTATTAAATTCTGTCGGTTAACGATGCGGCGAACAATGTTTATTGACCGAATGGCCAAGCATCGTTAGTCAAATACATTAATAGCGATGCTCTTGTAGTTTGCCTTGTTTCAGACAAATTTATACAGACTGTTTCATCCTGAAAACCCAGAACTGAAAACGTCCACCACCTTGCAGAGCAAAATGAATATTATTCAGTGCTGGTCAAATTCAGTCATTGTCCTTCTTACCTGCCATCCACACATCACTGGGAAGAGAACTGCAGTTTTAAACCCAAGGTGAGTATCATTTTAAAACTGCATGTAGGACTGCTGATGAGAAGGTCAATCCGAGACTTGGCATATTAGTTATTGTTGCAGGGTTGTCTACTTCTGTCAGCTGGCTGCCGTTAGATTTTCAACTCGAGAAAAGTCTGCACACAGATTTACATCTAGGTAAGAGTTTTCTTACCTTGTAAATAATCTGTAGGGTTTGCGAACTGCCCCAATGCTTGTGATGTAGCTAATTTCAGGATTATAATGGAATGATATAGATTTGCAGAAAGATTTGTTGCATGATCGTGAATCAGAAAAAGCATCACAGCAGATGCGTGAGAACTGGCAACCCTGTTCATGTGGTACGTTTTTACTCATCGTACTGTTCATACATTTGAATGTAATTTGCACATCGAAAAATGCTGTTTTTCGGGTTTCTTTTTAGGTCCCCCAAATCTCTTTGTTTCCGTTTCCCCTCTGCCAAGTCTCCATTGAAATGTTTCATGATAGCCTGCTTATTAAAATGCTCTCTACGGAGGGAATTTCCGTTCGCTAATTCACTGCCTGTTCCCGCTGTCTTTCCGGTGGCATGAAGACGCAGGTCAGTGCCCTTTAGAAGGGGGGCCGGGCAGTGAGACCCCTACAGAGTAACCATTCCCTACTGCAGAATCCCAGTTGAGGTATTTTCACAACTGCTGCATTTTACCTAAAGTCTCGACACACTTGACTGATAAAACATTTAATTAAAATTGGTATGGAAATGAGCTTGCTTATCTCCAAGAGGCTGCAGAGTAATACAATAAATATTTTTAAAGGAGGATAAATATCTGTGAGCCTGCTTATTAAAAAATGTGTACACAAAATATTACTGAATAAAATTCATACAGATGCAGAATAGGAAAGCCATCTTTGACTCATAATTATTATAATTTATCAAATTACGGGCTTTATATTCCCTGTTCTGCAGATCAAACTTCTTTTATTTTAACCTGAGTGATAAACTCAATGCATTGGGGATTATTGTACAAATAAAACTGCACGGTTTTTGGTAAAGCCCCCCCCCATTGAATCTCCTTATATACCACTGCATGGTTAAAGCATGGAGGATACAGACCCAACTCCAGTTTTGGATTATCGGATGAGCCACATCATCTAGGGCTGGCCTTAAGGCTTACCTGGGGCCAGGGGGATCGATTCGTGGGCCAGATGTAATGACTGACCATTCTGTACTTCACCAGACAGCGTAGGTGGGCTTGGCAACGTGCAGCAACTTGGGTCATTTTGACACATAGTATTTTCTTCCAATCAGAAGCTATCGGCATGAAGGCTGTCTGACCTCGGGATTTCATCAGTTGTGAATTTGCGCAGGGCTTGGCAGAGATACTGACCTTTCAGCCGGGCTTGAAGAGGGTTCAGGCCTCAGTGGGGGTGAACGGTGAACCACCCCCTTGTTTATGAAATGCCATACTGCCATGAAACTACAGCATTTGTAGGTATAAGGGCGGTGAATTTGTCATGGCTGGTGTAAGACGACCTGAATTACCATGATGCCGCTCTGAACTCAAACAGTAATCACTGGCTAGTGCATTAATGCTAATGATTAGCCTCCTTCCCTGGTAAAGCCCACTTCAGAAACCCTTAGGTTAACTGCAGCTGAATCACTTCCCTTTCAGTTCATAACCAGCCGTCTGACCTGCACTGAGTTCACAGTTGCAGCCTTCAGAAAACTTTCTCATTTAAATTGCTGTTTCTAAACAGCTTCAGTAAGACTATTCAGTACAGCAAATAAAGACATTTAAAGTATTTATAGCCCATGTTAACAGAACCAATAAAAAGTTTTTCAAAAAGATGAAAAGTGTATCCACAGGCCATCAGCCTGAATGGGATGTTATGTACCGCTGTCTGGAATGGATGGGGCAGTTTTCATGGCTGGAACCTTCGTCTGAGTGAACAAGTTAGTCTCAATGAGGAACTATTGGACAGTCACCAGCGGAGGGCAATGAATTACAAGGATGTCCTCTTAGTCATGTCGGAATTGGCTGTTCATGTGCCACAAATCGTCTGAATTGCCTACCGCATGCAGGACTTGGGAGAAGCCCCTACAAAATTCGATGTTTTTGCTCCCACACGACTGAACCCACATTTCATTTTTAATAAATCCCACTGCTGCCTCTTCCACGAGGACCCCGACACCCACAGAGACTCTGCCTTAGCGGAAATGGCACAGATTATCTCGTGGGCCGAGTACCGGCGTAGTCGTGCTTTGTGTCGCGAAGCTATTTACTCTGCTGGAGCTTGCCGAAAGAGAAGCCGTGAGCTCGTGTCAAGGGGATAAGTCTACCTTTTTATTTTTATCCCTGTGTTCTGATTCTCCACATTAAAGCGACTCACAAAGGCCAACCTTTTGTTTTTGGAGACACTAATAACTCTATGGTTAATTAACAAGTTAGTGCTTAGATCAGAAGAAACCCGCCTCTGAGAGTATTACCGATTCGGGGGCTATGAGCCTTTTGTGAGGGCTGCATAATGTGCAAATATATCTTTATTAGACAGCCAGAAGCCTAAAAACCAAACTCTCCACAGGGCTGCAGTGGGAGAGCGGTAAACGCTTGTGATCTTTTCTGAAAAGGATACATTAACGATGCCATTTGGGATTTCTGTCCGTTTCTGTTTTTATAGGGAAATATTACGGGGGGGGATATTAAACTTTGCAGTAATTGTGCAAAATCATCTGACCAGCAGAAGTATGAAGTGGTCATTTGTAAATGTCAAGAATTGGGAGGTATAGATGTTGGTAGTGATGGATTAGAACTCCCCCCCCCCCCCTTTGCTGAATGGGTCCTAAGTGGCTTATACCGTACCAGCCGAATCCCGTCATAGACTCAAAGCACCTTATCCATTTCAAGTGCATCCTGGGTAGGATCTGCAGTCGCCCTTCTCTAGTCTCCAGGTTCATAGGGGTGAAGCATGATCATGGAGGGAGAGGATTACTGCAGGGAGGTTGGGTAAGGAGCATTGTGTACAAAGCAGTGATTCGCCCCTGGATGCGTTGGACTCTATCTGCTAGGTATTGATGTGCATCTGCACGTACACGATGGAATCCTGCCTAAGTCCTGCCACCGCCGGAGGCGGCCGGGGCTTGCAGAGCACGCAGGCCATGCAGAGGAGCCCCGCTTGGTTGCCAGATGTGTCCCTCTGATCTCAGGCCTTGATGCGGCCCCCATCCAGTTGATTCTGCATGCTGGTTAGGAGGATTTTCTTTGTTCCCACATCTGGTCTGGTGCCCTGCTGCTCCCCCCCCACCCTCCCACAAGTGATATGCTGACGGCGTAACACTAGCACTACCTCACCTTCATATACGTGAAGCACCACTTTTCTCCCGGGCATTTACCGCGCATTTCAGCCCAGGCAGGCAGCTTTCCCATGCGTCTCCTTTCTCGCTCGGCTGAGAGCACCATCCTGTGTGCTAATGGACTTTCCTGTGGCTTTGTGTACGCCTCCTTCAGTCAGGAGCAGAAATCTATCTCTGGTTTCCGCTGAGAGTCCCGCTAAGTTCTCCTAGTCCGTAGCTGTCACTGAAAATTAAAATGAAATGTGGTCTGAAGGCCCAATTCTTGAGGGTGAGTCCTGAATCATTCCTCTCAGGATGAGGTTCCGGAACAGCAAGCTCCCTATTAGAGTCCGTCGTTTGCTTTATGATAAATGTTGTCTTATCTTCTTTTCCTTTGGCATGTTCCCCTATGTGGTACCAGACCCTCTTTTGTTATATTGAGGTAGTGCCCCCCCACCAGTATAGACACAGAAAAACAGTCATGAAAAGACCCCCATTTTTCATCTGCGTCATTGTAATAGAACACCTACCTATTCCAGGGACCAGATGAATCGAGCTGCCCGTCAAAGAAATGCCCCAGTAAAGGCCACTGCCCAGCTTTTACCCCGGGGGCAATAACAAACCCAATCAAAAGGCACAGCACTGACACAGGATCTGTCCTGGCTGGTTGGGTTACCCTGCCATTAGATGTGCTCATCAGGCACAGCTGATCTCAGTTCAGATCACTGACCCCAAGTCTTTGTCCCCATGAAATGCTTTAGGTTCCTCCCAGCAAGGGCTGGATATATAAGTGCGGTTCAAAAAAAACAGGAATCAAGGCAGTGAAGCCCATGTTTCTCATCTTTCCCCTTTATTATCCTAGTTTTTCCAGAGGATTTGTGAGCGGACAGCTTTTCCAACTGATGCCCTGCTGTCCGCCCCATGTAGAGGGAGACGGCGGGCATCTGCCCATGCTGTGTGTTCTGTCTCTTGCAGGAGGTCAAGATCCCACCCAGCTGGCTTTTTAACCAGACTAACATGCCCTCCAGCACAGGAAGGAGATGCGTTTTTGCATTTACCTGCTTGGCTGTTGTTGTATTTAGCCTTGGCTGGTGTCCACCACAGTTAATGACACGAGTCATTGCAAGGTGGGGGGGGCTGTCCCAGCACACTGACAGAGTTTGTAAATCACATGCGATCACTGCCGCACATTTGTTTGCAAAAATTAACCAAGCAGCTTTCCAGCAGTGGGCCACCACCGTGGGATTCGAACCCACGACCACAGAACCATGATGCATTATATAGTAGATCTGCCCAATATGCTTTTCATTTGGGCATAATATGAGGCATGTTGTGATATGTGTGTGTTTGTCTGTGCGTGTGTGTATGTATGTGCGCATATATATATCTCTCTCTCTTGCTGCGGGATTGTGGGTTATTATCTCCCATGTTCAGTCTCAGTCAGTGTGCCTCACTTGTAGTCAAAATTTAGTAGAAAAGCACAACCCGAATAAGGGTGTAGCAGTGCGAGCGATTAATGTGTTTAACAACAATGCAATGTCCACATTTCTGCGAAATTGAAAAGGAGGCAAAAGCGGCTGTCATTGGATAGGTTCCTTCTTAAAGTTGCACAAAAAGAAAAAGACAGTTAGTTACAGTAAGTCACCCTACAAAATAACTCTCCTCTTCTCCTCTCTCTTGTCTCCCCCACACCATCCACAATTCTGCTCCTAATTCGTCTATGCACGAAATGCAGGTTAATTTGCTTTATGCATTTTTACTTAATATTTTGTATTAATCATTTTATATGAATATTCTTGGGTTATGGAATGAATCATCTGAGTTTCCATTATATATATATATATATATATATATATATATATATATTCTTTTCCATTGGGGTAATATGAACAATATTATAAAATAAAGGAATATTTCAGAGGGCAAGCCCCTCTACTCATGTGTAACCAACTGGTAGCTGTATAAAATAAACTCTGTGTGTGACAGAGACACGGAGAACAGGAACAAAGGGGCAGCTCTCTGGGGGGAGGGGGGATACCAGTTATTCATTTGAGTTAGAGAAAAAAAAATCAGGCTGTGAGTCTTTTGAATTATCCGTTATTCCACAAGAGTGCAAGATGAAATCCAGCTTACAGCTTCCAATCCCTGTGTCCTGTGGACCTCGGCTCCAAGATCTCAAGTTATTCCCTAGTACATATAAAGAGTGGAGATACATGCATGAACAATAATTAACACTTCTATAGGTTACTGTCTCCCGCTGTATGGTGCCTGATTTCCTCCCCGAGCTTCAGAAGGCTACGACAGCCTTTGATTCATTGTGATTGAATTTCACAGCTCGGATAGATGTCTGGGATTCCTTCCTTAACAGTCCGCACTCTGGCTGAAGAAGATTGTTTCAGGACTGTCATCCTCCTTAGGGGGACTGGAGATGAGATCTCGGAGAGAGGCGCGTCTACCAAAGGAATGGCTTTCAAGTTCTGTTAAAAAAAGATCAGATTTATTAGTTGAGGATGGCTTTGATATGTTATATGAACACTGCAGGGTCATATCAGTTTGAGCTTTCCCTCCTGCACCGGTGAACGCAGGTCTGTGGTTCACATTTTGATTTCTGTGACGTCTGTCTTTAACTGTGGTTGATCAACTTCTATGGGGTGAAGAGCAGGTGTCAATATCTCTGGATCTCCAGAACCACAGGGGCAAACTCAACTCTAGTGAAGTTATTTTCCCATGGTAATTCACCCCCCCCCCCCCCCCCCCCGCCCCCTCCGTTGTGACTTAAGTAAAAATTCAAGTGTTTCATAATTAATTAATTAAGCAGAAATCAGAGGAGGACATTTCAGATCCAGAAGTAAAAATCCAGACCAAGATTTTGTTTCAACCAACCACTTGAGTACTTTGTGACTGTGACTCTTTATACTCAACTGGTTGATGAACATTTCAAGGAAATCCCAATACGCCAGAACTCTCTGTCAGCTGGGAATGTCCAGCTCACAATATTTGTCAATTCCTATAGTATGTTGGGAATGTTTTTTTTCCGCCCTTCCGGAAAAAAAATCCCTCACACTCACCTCATCAGCCACCAAAGTTGTGTTCGACAAGATCAGCCCAAAGACAAACACCGAATCGAGGTCCTTTTTTTGAATGGATCTACATGCTTCCCTCCTGCAGCAGGTACTGTAGTAGGAGCCTCCGTTTGCCTGATGTCTGTCTGTCAATATCAGTCTGCTTTCGGAAGACACTGCTCAAGGAAACCCCCCCTGCCTCATTGTCACGCATCAGCTATTTACTCATAACTTTACTGGACTGTTTCATGCTTTTGTGCCATTTTCAGTTCAGTCTTTATTTGTTTTCACCCACCTTTACAAGTTAGTCACAAAGCAGTTTATACCGATCTCATTTTGTTAGGAAGTGGAAAAATCAATATTGGGAAAGACTTAAAAAAATCCCCAGCACCAAAAGAGTATGCAATGAAGGAGAACTCTTGGAAATCAGTGTCTCCGTGAGTGTGAACTGTGTGAAGATGTCAGTAGTGATGTGTTGCAGAAGTGTAACAACAAACCCTGACAGATGAAAAAGGCAAATGAACCTGGCTATGTACAGAGTGAATATGAAATGGCAATAACTGCTGTGTTTCTATCACTTAAAATGTTCTAATGATTACTCTGTGAAAGCCCTGCACTCCAGTTTAAGCAGATATGCCTTCAAGATGTAAAGCTTCAGTTGCTAGAAATTAAAATTAAAAAAGGCCCAGTGGAATGCACTGTACAACTTTTAATTACCTTAATATTTATTTACAAGGATTTTCAAAACGTCGGCTCTGTAGAGCTGTGAAAGATCTACAAATATTTGCTGTATCAACTTTATTTAGCTTGTGACTCTGCATAGGACAAACAGGTATAGAAAATGGATGGAACTTAATTTAGCTTTTGTCTAAAGTGCGGTGAGGCAAATTGCTCATTATAAACAGTAGCACCTGAATAATCAAAGCAGAGAATATACGGATTTATTCATTTTATGTTATTTATAAGCTAATTGAAAAGTTCTGTCTTTGAATCTGTCTTTACTGAGGGCGTGCGGTTGCATGTTTACATTGTTTCTCCACAACGGCTTCTGAAGGACGTCTCATTAACACGTCAGTGGATGATATCTCGTAATTACCGGCTCTGTGTACCACCGAGCCAAACTAACAGCGGGGGTCCGTCACATGCCATTGGTGGGGCCTTCGTTAACTTACAAGTCGAGCGGGAAGTGTCCATAGTCTGTAATTTCAGTGCTTAATAGAAGCAGAGAAAGTAATTAAGAGCATGGTGTTGTGGCAGGACCCACATGGCGCCCAGGGAGTCCCGATCCCCTGCATGCTCTCACGCTGCATCCCTGGGCACCGCGGCGATGCAGCAGGTGGGTGGCTGGGAAGACACTGAACAGGCCGCATGTTGGTCTCCCAGGTAAATGAAGCGCTACAGCTGAGGGGGACCGGCTTCTCCTGCCTCACTTCCCGCTATTATCGCACGGACACAGTCTGGCCTGGGGAGAGGTGGGGGAAGCCCAACACGGGATCTGAGCCAGGTTAACCGTCTGGCCCGTTGAGCTGAGGGTGACTCAGGGGCAAGGGGGAGGCCGCCCTTCATGCCAGAGTTTTACGTTCCATCGTCTTGTTTTTCCATTTATTTTTTCCAGCTATTGATCACGTTGTTTTGCTGAGACATAATTAGCCGGGATATCATTGCGTTATGCCCGGCGCAAAGCCCCTTCAATCAGCTCTTTATAGTGAGGCAGAGGGTCTGGTAAACTATCTAGCATTACTGTAAGGATCCGGTCAGGGACAGAGAAGACCTCTGCAGAGGGTTGGGGCACTTTTAGGCCCCGTGCATGTTTTCAGAATAGATGGAGGCTTTTGGGGGTCAACTCATCTGCTTGTCAGTGTGAGACGTCTCCCTGCACTGGACTGAGCTTTCACTAGATAGAGGCTTATTCATGTCACGGACACTGTGCTGAGAAGCATCATCGATTTTGTCTGTGGCCTCATACAGGTTAGTTAACTGAGCTTTGCTTACGGAACAGTCCGGATCATCTGGGCACGGTGCCTTGTGGTACCTGGCCTTCATGGGTCTCCATGGGCCACGTGGCCTCAGGGGGAACAGCGGTGGTACTATTAGTAACAGAAAGCCGGTTCTGACTTTTGCAACAGTTGGCTGCAGGGACTTTTGTGGATGTGCGGCGAAAGCGCTCACTGAAAGTTTAACACAGCAGTGCTCCTTGGGATTTAAACTGATACCCTTCAGGTGTACAGAGCTCAGTATATTGCGGGTAATGTTTAATAAACCGCAGTTCACATGAAGGGGTCTGGGTTTAACTGCTAACAGTGCAGACAGATTAGAGGAGAAGCTCTCCTAGAATCTGGTGATGAGTAGAGGTGGTTCAGTTCCTGCGGTACTCTCTGTGACTGTACACCATGATGCACCATGCTGCACGTGCTCCGTTTGTCCTTGCTCTGAAGACCGCACTCCAATTACTACCCATCTTAAATTCTGCTGATGTTCGGATTCTGGGCACCGTTACAATCTGGCCTTTTGTGAATAGAAGAATTAGGAGCAGATCTGCATGATGCTTTTGTCTTCTCTTCTCCCGGGACTACCACACTCGCAGGGTTCTACAGAATAGGTTTAGGAGCTGCTGTACGGTGATACTTCACGTTTGAGGGCCCTTAAAGGGCCAGAGCGTGTGAAACATTTGCCATCCCGTCCAGGCGAGTAGGCGGCAGCTCTCCCAGCGAGTGGGCGGCTGGCTGGCCGTGGGCTGGGTGTTGTAAACAAGCTCTCTGGTGTCTGGGCACAATATGCCGCTGTGCCGGGGCTTCCCCGTCGGTGCCAAGCTGGCCCGCCTGCGTCAGGTACCAGATGGCAGCAACTGTGCCGACCCAGACGTATGCCTGGGAAAGACATGAACTGTGTGGGCGAATCTCATGGGGCACGGCCGCTTGGGGTCTCCCCTGGTGAGAACGAACAAGAACGGTGGCTTTTTGCTGGGCTGTCCACCACATCCCATCAACCAAACAGCCCGTTCTGTTGGCTGTGCACCAGCCGGTTGCAATAAGCACAGATATTAGGGCGTAAATTAGCACCCGAGACTATACAGACACCCTCCTCGTACCCCATGAAAGTCAGGGGGGAGCGATTTAACATCTTTTTTAATGGGCATTGGAACCTGACATTGTCAAAACAGAAAACAACTAAAACAACTATCATTTGCCAGTTTAATGAATAAAAAATGATGACAATAACTGCTAGCCCAGATAATCTGCAGAGGTAACAGTGCGGATTGCATTTCTAAGTCACAGGCATTCCGATAAAGCACTTCTAACTTTCCGCCTTAATTCTTTCACTAGGATTTTTAACGAGGACGAATGGAAGGGCAGAATCAATTTAGCAGGATCATCTGGCCTGGTCCTGGTCCCCATTACGGTAAAGCATCTAATGGGATCCAGGTCTAAGTCTAGTTCTGTCTACCAGGGATGGAGGGTTGCGAGGGGGGGGAGGGGGGGGATATACAAAGCCTTCCTCGCACATGCCACACTGTCTAATGTCCGCCATGGGGGGGGTCATTGGAGTTTTTTGATATGAGCCACCCTGACACCTTAGTCCCTTGGTCACCAGCCACCCCACCCCCACCCCCCATATGTCCTCCTCCTCAGTCTCGACTCAAGCAGCAGAATCTATGGATCCGCTTTGACAAACAATCACCCTTCATCACGATCAGCGCCATCGGGATCCATTCCCGCCGTTCTCCCGAATTAATTACCGAAGTCGGAGCGGCTGGGGCTAATGGAGGCAGGCAGGCAGTTTGTTTTCAAAAAGAAATGCTCACCCTGCTTGAAGCCATCTGTGACTGTGCTTCCGAGCAGGACAGGCTGGCTATGTTTAGCACCAGACAGCCCGCTGTCCATCCTCCAGGGGAATGCGCCCCTGTTTAGATGTAAGTCTGCTTGTATTTTAGGGAGACTTACCGTCATATTAGGTATTTTCAGAATAAGTCACATCTGGTTGCCTGGTCTGATGCCGTGAGGCTAAAAACAGCTCAGAAACACTGTCGTGAGGAATCTCACGCCGTCCAGGCCGCACTCTTCTGTCCTTTTGCTTACTCTGTCTTGGGATTCGAACTGATTACCCTTCAGGTACACAGAGGTCAGTACAGATGGTCCGATGGCTGTTATAAGATGCCCGCACTGCTTGGTGTGAGTGTCTCATACAGCGTACGGGTGCTGTAAACACAGACAGGTGCCCAGGACAGGGACAGGACAAGAGCGTCGGGAATGTTTGTGTCTGTCTGTCTGTGTGTGTGTGTGTGAGTGTGTGTGTGTGTGTGTGGTGTATGTGTGTGTGAGTGTGTCTGTTTATGTGTGTGTGGTATGTGTGCGTGTGTGTGTGTTCATGTGTGTGTGGTGTGTGTGCGCGTGTGTGGTGTGTGTGCGTGTGTGTGTTCATGTGTG